>NC_052518.1:13968308-14303174 GCF_014356525.2 Nilaparvata lugens | reverse complement strand
ACTCCATCCGGAATCATCATGCACTGTGTTAACACAAGACCAGTCTGGTAAATCATACCTGAAAGGAACATCCGTTACAAAAACTTGTGTATGTCTCATGTGGTAAAGTCTTTGACGCAGTGTTATTTTTCAGCCTGATTACAGGCTATATCATTAGTGCCCGATATAAAAACTGCCGCATCCTGTAATCCCAGATCTAAACACTTTCATGTATCCTTCGTGACATCTTGAAATTTTGCTCCTGGTTTGAGTATCGTTCGGATGTCATAATCACTCTTACTAGCTAATAAGTCACTCACTGTTCTACCTTGGCTATCTGCAAAAATTCTTATTTTCTTTTTAGAGACAGATCTAGTCTGGGACGAATGACGTGAATCAATTCCATCACCGTTGGGTAATTCATCACACACTTCATTTTCATCACTTATCACTTTTATTTCATCTGGTTTTCCACACTCCATTAGACTGTTTGCAATTAGCAAATCACATTCTCTTTCCTTCCTGAGAGGTCCAATATCTTCTTCCGATTGACTAACACAATTCGCACCATTAAATGTTTCATGTTTCAAATATTGACCAATCGTACTCAACACCTTCCATCTGAACCTTTTGTATCAAACTTTGATAATACAAGATTTTGAGTAAAACATTTATCTTTATTCCCTACCCTCAATCTTACATAGTTTTTGAGATGATACAGTACATAAATTCCGCAATCAAGTGAATTGTCCTGCTGAAGGCAGTTTACGTTTGTTATCCTTTCTGTGTTGAAAGTTAGTTTCAATGTATCAAATAACTTACGCATGATTTTCTCATTGTAGTTCTTTAAAGAATCAAAATTGTAGAAGGAGGAGTCAGGATTTTGTATAATCATAGATAAGAAGGCTCCAGTGTGAGCCATTCCAACCCGAGCTCAAGTAACCTTCACAAATGATATTATTGTCATTGATAATGAAAGCTATATTTTTTGTGCATATGTTTCGGAAACTAGAAAAGAAGGATCGTAGTTACTGTCATTAATTAAAAGCGATGTCACAACCGGATCAATAACTGCAAGATCTCTAATTTGGGAAAACCTTTCACAACAATAGGCGTTTATATCATTATCACATAAGAGTTCATTACAAACAAACATATTCAATCTTTCAAGCAATGTAGAACATTGTGGTTGAACGACAGGTGGAAAGCTCTGCTCAGCCAAAAGTCCAAGAGTAGCTGCACAGCGATTCGGCCGCTCCACTCCCCCATCAGCAGCCTCACTCCGCTCACCCGGCCGGCCATCCAACGATTCCCGTGTCCGCTCATAACTCTCCAGCTGCCTCTCAAGTTGTTGAATTTTATGGAGAAGTGTATGGTTGCGATTACGATCAGTACAATCAGCCCTCAACGCTTCAAGCATTTTATCCTTCTCCAAATTTCATTTTGAAGTCTTTTTTCACCCATCAATAAATCATTCACCATTGATCTCAACTCTCCAATTTCACTCTCCGTCTGTTCCTCCATGTTCAGTGACTCTTTGAAGCACTGAAATCTTCTTTGAATTTCTTCATTGAGTTTCTTCTTTATCTGCGAGTTTTCCGTTGAAATGTCAGTTAAACTCATCTGAAGGTCACCGTTTATTTTTAAACATGCATCCAGACGATTCAATGTCTTTATCAAATGAGGGATGATATAAGAATAAGAATAAGAATCTTTATTGACCAATAAGTACATAATATTATACAATAGGCTTTGTCACTTTGTGAGGGCGCAACACGCGACCCAGTCAAACATATTACAAAAATTAAGATTACAAATCAATTACCAGTCCAGTTATTTATGTCAGTAAGATTAAGATACTCTTCAGTAGAGTAAAAAGCACTTTGCTTCAGCCAATAGGATATTGCTGGGATAAATTTTTTTGTTGGCAGAGTCATAATATTCAGTTCAATAAAGCTATTTTTACAAGTTTCATCACTCTTCAGGCCAACTATGCAACGAATAGCTTTTTTCTGCCATACGAATACTTTTTTCATCTCACTACTATTACCCCACAGTCGAAGTCCATAATTAAGTTGAGAGTGAAAAAGACCATAATAGGTAAGAATCAAGACTTCCTTACTAACATTACATTTCAATTTCCTTAAAAGAAACATGACTCTGGCCAACTTTTTACATAAATACTCTACATGACTAGTCCAGGTCAGCTTGCTGTCCAGCATGATTCCTAATAATTTCACTGGCTTTAGGTACGGCTGGTGTTCAATATTTAAATTATTACAAAGAAAGTGTCAGGCAATTTGCTCCGTACCACTCTTTACTACGGTCCATTGACAAAACAAGGCTGTCTAACACACTATCTACATTTCCATTCGAATCCAAAATGGTAGTGTCATCAGCATAAAGCACAGAAAAGCTGGGTACATTTACATTAAAATCATTCATAAAAACTAAGAATAAAAAGGGCCCAAGGACCGAACCTTGAGGTACTCCAGCCAATACTTTCTTTGGTTTGGATTTACAATTATTATTGAGCTTAACAATTTGGTATCTATCTCTAAGGTAACTTTCTATTAATTCTAGTTTACTGTTTCTGATTCCATAGTGTTCAAGCTTCCTGCAAAGAATGTCATGTGAAACAACATCAAACGCTTTACTCAGGTCCAACATTTTACCTCCTACAACCATCCTCTTCTCAAAACCATCAAGGATGTAATTTACTATTTTTTCAACCGCCATTGTGGTTGAGCAGTTAGGCCTGAACCCAAATTGGTTGACATTTAACAGTTTGTTGATTGTGAAATAGTCATACAATTGATGGAAAATACAAGTCTCTATTATCTTGCTAATTATTGTAACAATTGCTATTGGCCTGTAGTTTTCAGGTAATTCACGATCACCTTTTTTGAAAATCGGACTGAGTAATGAGAGCTTTAAGCAATCGGGAAATTTTCCAGTAAGCAAAACTAAATTTATTATCACTGTTAAGGGAGCCAATATAGATTCAATAATATTTTTTAGCAAAAAATTGGACATACCAAAACAATCTTCACTTTTTGATGCACTTAAATTACTTACAATCGATCTAATAGTATCTGGATCTACCACTTTCCATGAAAAGTTGAGCATTTGTCTATTAATACCCTCAGTAAATTTATAATTTTTTAAAAAATCAGAATAGGTGAGTGGAGAGGAGTTTTGCTTTTTGGCTGCATTATTTGGGACATTAATAAAGTAATCATTTAGCGTTTCTGGTGAGAGATAACTTTTGGATGCGCCATGTTTTGCCCTGTCTCTTTTTTAACAATTCTCCAGGCTGTTTTACATCTATTAGCTGATTTGCTGATAATGTTATCATTTGCTGCAATTTTTGCTTGATCTATAGCTGTATTGTACAGCTTCTTATAGTTTTTGAAGTCATCCTTTGCATTCCCAGTATTGTTTATCTTCCAGATACTATAATACATCATTAGACGTTCCCTCATTAGCTTCAGTTCAGGCGTGAACCAATTTTTTTGACTAGATTTGGGCCTAAGTTTATAGTCAATTAGAGGACAATGAACATTCAGGTAAAACGTTAAAACATTTATAAACGTAGATATCACAGTATTTGTATCACAGACATTGAAAATATTCGACCAGTCGTAATTAGATAGACACCTATTATAATTATTTAGTCTAACAGCCGAGATAAGACGCTTTTTGCGGAATTCTGTTTCCTTGTCATTCTTTGTACTATTGGTAACTCCTATTGAAAAATTAACAAAAATACCTGCATGGTCAGATATAAGGTCCTGTTCATACAATTCATATTTAGTAAACTCAGGTTTAATACATGTAAACACATTGTCCAGGCTTGCTCTTCCCCTTGTTGGAAGGGAGTGTACATTATATAAATTGAAGGATCTCATTACATCCATGAATTGGAGGACCTCCGGTCTATGATCATAAAGTATGTTTATATTGAAATCTCCAGTGATTGCAATAGAAGAGTAGGGTTTTTCAGTGATAAAGTTTAAAACTTCTTCCAATCTAGTTAAGAAGTCCTGAAGATCAGAGTCAGGTGTCCTGTATAGACACATTATAATACAGTTGTTTTGGACAATTTTTATGGCTGACATTTCAAATACCCTATCCTTACAAAATTTACTAACATTCAGTGTACTGTACTTGATAGAGGGACTGACTAATATAGATGAGCCTCCGTGTATGAGTGGAGGTGTCCTGCAGTAAGAGGCTGCTAGGACGAAGCTACCTGGGACATATAGTGATATCTCATCATAATTTAACCAGTGTTCATTAATACATAGAATATTAATTCCCTTCTCCAACAAAATTTGCTCTATCTGGTTCAGCTTGTATTTAAGTGAGCAGATATTTATGAAAAAAATGTTCAATTCACTCCTGTTTATTGTTGAATCCGTATGTTGTACTTCTTCGCTGGTTAGGTATTGACTGCTGTCGACGCTGCTATACAGTTTAAATTATTGGAAGAGTCCATTGCAGTTTGCGGTTCGAAGGTAAACTTTAAAGGTATAGATTTGGAAACGATTTCATGATCACAAGCTATCTTATCGACTAAACCCATGATTTTATCACACACATATTTCTTTCCTAGCCTGTTTAGATGTAGTCCATTTGATGTGTGAAAACGTCTACCTATGTTACTAATATTTACAAAAGTTACATTACTAAAATGCTCACATAAGTTAAAGTTTTCTTCATTAGCCTCCTGAATTTCTTTGTTGATGGCTGACCAGATTGGGAGATCATGTCTGTGAGGGACTGAAAATACAATCACATTCCTAGCCCGTTTGTTGTGCAGTTCCCGTAGTTTATTCCGGAGAGAGGTGTGAAGTTCCTTTCTTTCATTATGAGCAACATCATTTGTACCAGCTAAGAAGACGACTATATCATTGGCACTTGGTTGAATGGTCTCCTCAACTACATCCTTGAATCTAGCTCCAGGTTTCACCATACCAAGAAACTTATGGTTCTTGACATTGAAATGCTTGAAGACGTCCCTACCCTGGCTATCAGCATACAAATGTACGTTCAATGACCTAGTCCTAGCAGTCGTTTGTGGACGACGTGTTGGCTGCACATGGTTGTGGTCAACGTCCCCAGCAGGTAGGGGTGGTGATTCGCTTACTTCCAATGCAGAGAATCTATTTTGAGTTCTAACTGAGGGATTAGGAGCACGATTTTTCAGTCTGGTATTGTACTTAGGTCTAACAAATATTCCATCAGTATTTTCCGGCTGAATTGTGTGAGAGAGTTTCTCACAGTCGGATTTTAGAAGACTAATGATTGCATTCTTATCCTCTATCTCCTTCTTTAATGATAGCTTATTTTTATTTAACATTTCAATTTCAATTTTTAGGATTTTTATTTCATCTTCCGCTATCTCTTCGCAATGTAATGACTCTTCAAAATCAAGTTTTCTTTTACTTTTTTCTAATTCTAAATAATTCAATAACAACTTATTTTCTTTAGTCATATCGGTAACACACTCCTGCAAGTCGTTATTTGTTTTGATGGATGCATCAAATTTGTTTAATAGCGACGTGATTTCAGGCACTAAATCAATTATTGCATCACTTGAGTACTTTTCACATAACACTGAGGGGATTCCATGAAGGGTTACTGCAGTCTCAGCCACTTCCTGATTAATTAAGTCGTTTTTTATATCATTTAAGTGTTGCTGTGCCATACCATTGGCTTTGTCATATTCACTACGAGTTCTAGTCATTTTGATCTTTTCTAAAATAACTTGGGTGCTATTCAACTATCGAGGACAGGAAAGTATAGAAAGGTGTCGAAAGAGCCTAGAGAGCTTTCAAGGCGGGAGAAACGGGAAGCTCCTGGTTAGAGGAATGCGATTATATATAGGGAATTGAAATAGCAACAGTATGAGATCCCATAATTAATATTATTGTTCTCGTAATCAGTGATAATGCAATAGAGCGCGAAGGCAGAAAAAGAGTTTTAAAATTACCGCGTCTCTTACACCTGTTTCAAAACAGTCGTTGTCATAGCAACCGGCGACGCTTCAGATGTGCTTATCAAACTCAAATTGCCGGTGGGCGAAAGCAGAACAACAAGAGCACCCTTTTGGAGCCTCTGAAATAATCACTGATCTGGGCTAACAGTAGTTTACCTTATCAACAAAGCATCCAACTTCTGCTGTTTCTAGCCGATAACAATATTCACTGACAAGTAACAATACTCACTTACTCTTCAAACCTAACCTCCAAAACATTACCAGATACTTCAACTATTCCATCTAACCTCCCTACACTTTTTTAGAGTAACAGTCGAAAAGTCTGTACCCAAACACTAATAGAGAATAAAAAATTTACTTAGATAGCAAACCTTTCACTAAACTTCAAATACAAAGCTATTTTCTACAGAGCAACAACAGACACAACATTCCGGCAGTACAAGCTGCGCGCGCACCTCCACCAACCATATCAACCAATGCATCACCCGAACAATGCGACGATATGACACCGAGTGCGCCATGGATCTCAATAGCTAATTCAATGACTTCTTCATGCATCAAACCTTCATATAGATGCATGCCATCTTCACCAGACAATTTTGACAGTTCACCATGACTGGTGAGCATTATTCTGTGTCAGTGTTTAGGTTGACTCTCAATGAAAAATATTGATAGGGGGAGATCTCTCTCCAATGGCGCTACAGCCCAAATCGGGCTTTGGCCTCAATTAAACTTTGCCTCCAGCCATCTCTATCCATTGCTGCACCTTTCCATCTCCTCAAACGTAGCATTTCCCTAGCGTCCTTTGCCACTCTATCCTCCCATCGCTCTCTTGGTCTTCCAACAGGTCTCCTTCCTCCAGGCTGTCCCACGAATACCTTCCTTGGCACACGTATATCTGGCATCCGTTGCAAATGTCCTGCCCATCGGAGCCGCATCAATCTTATGTGGGCCGATAGTGGGGGTTCTCTATAGAGTGTTGCTAACTCTGCATTAGTACGGATACGCCACTGTCCTGCCTCACACACCGGTCCATATATTCTTCGCAGCATCTTTCTCTCAAATACATTCAACAGGTCTGCTGTTCTGGCTGTCATTGTCCATGTCTCACTTCCGTAACACACCACTGTCCTTATAATGCTTTTATATAGTTTTATCTTGCATTCACGGTGTACATTCCTAGCTTTGAATATGCAAATAAGGGAGAAAAATGTGCGGTTGGCTGCAGTGATACGTTTTTGAACTTCTTTGAGTTCCTCATTAGTATCTGTTATGCAACTCCCTAGGTAAGTGAAATTATCAACTACTTCATAGTGCTTCCCTCCACATTCCATACGTTGTCCGAGTCTATTCCGATGCTGTCTACTCTGGAGTAATACTTTTGTTTTTTCAGTGTTTATCTCCAGCCCAACATCCGATGCACCCTCCTCCAACTCCATTGCTACATTCTTCATAGCCATCATAGATCTACCAAGTATGCCAATATCATCTGCATAGCCTAGTATTTGGACTGACTTCATCATCAGTGTTCCACACCTATCCACTGAAGTCCTCCTTATTGCATGCTCTAGTGCCAAGTTGAAGAGCATTGGTGCAATTCCATCTCCTTGCTTTAGGCCATGCTTCGTTTCGAAATATTCTGTCAGCTCTCCAGCCACTCTGACCTGGCAAACCGTATTCTCCATTGTGGCTCTGACTAGCCTCACCAGCTTTGATGGAATGTTGAAGTCTAACATGATTGTATACAGCCTGTCTCTTGTGATGCTGTCATAGGCCTGCCTGAAGTCGACAAACATTGCGAATATATCTATATTGTTCTCCCAGCATTTTTCTGTAATCTGTCGGAGGGTGAATAATTGATCAGTAGTTGATCTACCTGGCCTAAATCCTGCCTGGTATTCTCCTATTATGTTTTCCACATACACCCCTAATCGTGCCTTTAATGCTGTGGTGAATATTTTATATGTTGTGTTCAACAGATATATACCTCTATAGTTTCGGCAGTCTAGTTTGTCTCCCTTTTTGTAAATGGGACAAATAATACTTTTCTTCCATTCATTTGGGAGCTGTTCTTCACACCACACCTGCTCAATAAGCTTGTGAAGCCGTCTGTATATTTGCATGCCTCCATACTTCCATAGTTCACCTGAAATTCCATCTGTTCCGGGAGCTTTATTGTTTCTTAGCAGCTTAGTGGCCTCAATAATTTCCTCCAGAGTTGGAGGTTCAGCACCGTCTACATTTTCCTGATCCTGTTCCAACCTAGGATCTCCATTTTGTACTATTCGGGGAGCAGCCTGATTCAACAATTCACTGAAATGGGTTCTCCATATCTCTTTGATTGCTTCCCTATCTCCAATCACTTCTCCTTCCTTGTTTCTGCACAACACTGTATGGGGTTGATATCCTTTTTTAAAAACATTGACTTCTTTATATGCGTGATGTGTCTCATTGTCCAAGAAATTCTTTTCAATTCTTTCTACAATTTTATTTTGGTACTCTCTCTTTTTTCTTCTAATTGTCTTGTTAGATACCTTTCTTGACGTTTCGTACAGTTCCCTCTTTGCTCTAGTGGGCCTTTGCAGATAATTATTTCTATTCATATTTTTTTCTTCAATTGCATTTCTGCAGTCCTCATCAAACCAAACTTCTCTTATTTTTCTCCTTTCCAGGCCAAGTACTGCTTCTGCTGAGGTAGTTACCGCTTCGGTCAGGATTTGTAATTGCTCTTCTATCATCATATCTTCAATAGACCCATCCATCTCTTCCATTTTTCTATTCAGTGCTTCTTCATATTCTTCTCTCTTCTCAGCCACATGCAGTTTGTTTATATCAAACTTTGGTCGCTCTTGATATCTCTCTTTATTAACTGCAATATGGCATCGAAACTTCACACCTACTAGATGATGGTCCGAGTCACAGTTTGCCCCTCTGTAACTACGCACATTCATGACACTGGACATTCCCCTTTTACTGATAATGACATGGTCAATCTGATTGAAGGTTCTGCCATCTGGAGACATCCATGTTTGCTTATGTATATTTTTCCTGGGATGTTGTGTTGATGCGACAATCATGTTTCTGGATGCTGAAAATTCAATAACTCTTCTCCCATTGTCGTTACTGACTTCATGAAGACTATTTGAGCCAATAATATCTCTCCAGTGATCTTCTCTACCCACTTTAGCATTCATATCCCCAATAACCATTTTTATGTCATTCGAGGGCAAGCTGTCATAAATGCTTTCCACTTTACAGTAGAACTGTTCCTTTACTTCATCCTCCTTATCTTCAGTTTCTGCATGTACGTTTATAATGGACATATTGAAGAATTTTGTTTTGATTCGCAAGGTACATATACGCTCATCCACTGCTTTGAAATCCAGTATGTTATGCATAAACTTTTTCTGAACAATGAAACCAACTCCCAACTCATGTTTGCCATACCTCCTGATTACATAGGTGGTAATATAGGTTAGAAAAGAAAGGAAATTGAGAGTAATGTTGCAAGTTCTCATAAGAAGAGCGCTCAAGTCGATTTTTCTGAGGTGTTTTATATAAATAGATATTGGAATGTCATATGGAAGAAACACTTTTCAAACCACAATAATTAAGAAAATAAAAACATTGATTTTCTTGCTATTGTCAATTTCGCTTATCTTACTGTGAAATAAAATTATAAATAATTTTGACATCGTGATTGATATTCAGGCACTTGATATTCAGGTAGTTCATAACTGATTATATTTTTGCAGATATTGTCAAATGTTTCACACCGATAATCATTGGAAGAAAAGAACCCACAGCAGTGCAAATCAAGTACTGGTACCTTCAGCTGTGCACCATTCCTGTTGTAAGATACAACAGCATCTATGAAGCCACAATCAATACCCAAGGATGTCAATGCAGAATTATTCAGAATACTCACCAAATAATTCATTCCAATCTCCATAATTTTATTCACATTATAATTTTATACCACTTATCTTACTCTCATTTTCATCAATACAACATAGATGAACTAAACGTTGTTAGTCAGTCATAGATAAGGACTACAATCCCACTCGCAAGTCCCAATTATCGCAGGTTACAAATCATCTGATTAAAATTAGTTACGTTTTCTTCGGAAGAAAACAGTCAGTAAGACTCCGAGAAAAGATACAGTATTCATTCAGTATCAATAGATAACAGACAGCAGTAGCTGTTCTGTAATTCTAGCCATCTTCTCACTTCCATTGCAATGATACAGAGCACGTCTTACTTTTTAGCCCCTCTCAAACTGAGTGTCCCGTGATGAAAGATTTGCTAGGGATAATTTCTCTTCGTCAAGTTTAAAGCAAGAGGATCAGAGTTCACCACAAGCCCATCAAAAGCATTATAGCCTATCCTCGCTGAAATCACACTATATAGGTTAGGAAACAGATTCACAACGCAAAAAACAAGAAACCAGGGATCCAAGACCCCTACACTCAATTTTAAGAACAAATCCTGAGGTCACTCACAAACCTTCACAGAAAACACTTTTGAACCATTAAAAAACCTCCTTAATTCTCAATAGTTTAACGTTAAATACAGATGCAGTTCTAGAACAAACAAACAAGGCAGCCAGTGCTACCAACCTTCATAATGGTTGAACTACCTTGAAATGGCAAAATCATATTGCATGATGTTTCCAGTCAAGGCATTAGCCACGCAACAGACATTCATGGCCAAGTAATGCGCGATATTTCCCACCACACAATCAGCAAATAATATGTTAATGAGTAAATAACTGGAGAGAATCTTTCTAACCTATGAACTGACTGGGAATGTATGTTTTATGTGCATTGTGGCGAATCACTTGTTTGTGTTCGTTAGTCTGACAAGTATGGCAGTTTCCTCCTGATACAATCTGCTGTAAACTGATCCATGTTCTATGATCAATGTTACCGTTTTTATACTTGAAAATTTATTCAATACTTTATGACTTCCTCAATTTATACTTTTCAAAACAAATTTTGTGTTTTTATGTAGTTTCCAACCAACTCCATTGAGGAGGGGTACAATAGGATTTTGTCAGTGTAGCCTTGTTAAACTAACTCGCCCTATTAATACCACTAGAAATAATTAATGTTGGATTGAAAATAGTAAATTTCGTTGTATGTTGTTAATGTTTGGAGGTGGCCCCGTTTGCCCGCTGAATTTTTTGTTTGAATGCGAGATTTGCGGAAACAAAATGAAAGACCAGTGAGAGTAAGTAATCTCTCCTTCTTTTTGTTATGTACTATTTGTTGATATATTACTTCAACCTCGGAGTATCTCATAGTAGTTTGTGGCTTCTTCTTCTTCTTCTTCTCTAAGCGCTACAGTCCTTGGTGGACCTTGGCTTTCTCAACTATTCGCCTCCATTCATCTCGCACCACCGCTTTTCGTCTCCAGCCTCTCACTAACATTGACGTCAGGTCGATCTCAACATCATCCAGCCATCGTCTCCTTGGTCTACCTCTCTTCCTTGTGCCCAGCATCCTGCCTCCAAGCATCTGTTTCTGTATTCTATTGTCGCTCATTCTGTATACATGTCCAAGCCAGCTGATTCTTCTGGATTTGACAAATTGTAAAATATTAGCTCCTTGTAAAATTCTATCAATTTCTTCAGTGGATCTTATATTTAATTCTCCATCGTAATATACAGGCCCATATATTTTCCTAACAATCCTCCTTTCGAATATCTTGAGGGCATTGGCGTTAACGATGGAGAGTGTCCATGCTTCTGATCCATATGTGACAACAGGTCTGATAATGGTTTTATAGAGCTTAATTTTACTTTTTGTGTAGTTGAGAACATGATATTGTGGTAATTATTCATATTGAATGAAAAAGACTGAGAAATTGTCAAAAACCACTGATTTATTGATAATTAGAAAGACCGGTTTCGGTTATTACACCATTGTCAATCTCTGATAGCCCAATCAGTAACGAATTTTCATTCTGCATGCAAAAATTCAACCAATGATAATATCCTTTATAACTATTTTTTCTAAGATTTTTCACATAATTTTTTCAATTTTAAACTTCAAGGTCACCATTTTATGGCATGTCCATCTAGATGGACACTGTGACTCAAAGGAACTATTGAGGAAACATAGATAATAATAAAAAATTGCTTAAATTTCTTTATTCTGAACTGTTTGCTAATTTATTGAACATAAATACACTTTTACTATTAACTGAAACTGTTTGAATTGATTTCTGTGGATGAATTTATACAAGACTTTATTTTCACTTTGAAATTTCAAAAAAAAATTTCTGTAGCTCATTTTACACAAATGCACATTACATTTAGTACAATAATTATGAGTTTTTTTGAGCATCCTTTCAATTTACAGCTCGTAGCCTCTTTCTTATTGTCAACATTAGAAAAATGTGCAATTTGATCGTCGCGGACATCAGCTATTGACTGAACCTCACATCGAGGCCTAGAATGTCCTGGGCGTTGTGGCTCTTCTGGGGCACTGCTGGGCCTACCCCTCTTTTTTTTTGGTAGAGGTTTTCCTGCTAAGATGAGAGCTTCGGCGACTTCGTGGCGGAACATGAGGAGATCCATTATTTTAGATTTATCTACCCCCACATTTTTTGCTTGTTCCTTGTATTCTAACCAGGAATTGACTAAGGCAAGGTCAATTGCATGTGCAAACATGCGCAGCGTCCACTTCCTCGATTTTATATGAATTCTATACAGACTGATCAAAAAATCAAGTGTGTCTACACCACCCATATTTTTGTTATACATTTGCACCACTTCCGGACGAGAAACTTCAAGGCCTGTTTTTGGGCCTTGTCCCATCTCCGACAATTGTCTTCTTTACCTTTTCGAACAAAATTGGACCCAAGGATAACTGGTTTGTTGTCAAACCACTTGGTCACAATTATTCCATCACCACTAACAATTTCTTGGACATGACCTCTTCCTAATCTACGCATTTCCCTATCTGAAATAAAAGGGGGATGAGAAAATCGATTCACTTTAATTGTTCCAGCAGCAAAGCAATCCTTGTTATGAAGCCACTGGAATAAATGGTATGTGCTGAAATAGTTGTTGAAATACAGTTGATGACATGGCTCTGTAATTCGGGAGTGAAGTTGCATTACAGTACTGGCTCCAGCTCCAAACTGTAGGTACTGTTTATCAATCTCAGTAGTTGATCCTTGATACAAGAGGAAATCGTATGCTATTCCATTGCTGCCACAGAGAACAACATTTTTTATACCGTATTTACAAGGTTTGTTTTTGATGTACTGACAAACACTCAGCTGCCCTCTAAATGGAATCATCTGTTCATCAACACACAAAGCTGTTTGTAATTGCAGCTGCCTACAGCGGTCACGCACAACATTATAAATAGGACGATCTTTCCAAAACTTGTCTTCTGGATTATTATCTTCCAAGTTGTTGACAAAGTGAATATTGCTTCTGATTTTGAAATAACGGTTTAGTGGCATGTTATTTGCTATTAGATCCACTCTCAATTTCGGATTCCAATAATATCTCACCCTTGGATAATTGAGATTACCCATCAATACATGGATCCCAAAGAATGTTTCGATTTCATAGGGCGTGCAAGGTGTGAAAGCAGCATTATTTTGCAAAGCATAAATGTTGGTTTTCTCAGATGTATGTTCCATAAAACTTTCAGGTATATACTTCTTGAAGAATGCTACAGGGGTGGGCAAGTCAATTACTTGAGGAGTTTGTGGTTGAAACCAACCAACATCCACTGATTCATAAGGACTTATATCTCTTCGCCACTGAATGTCTTTTTTTCTGTTAGATAATTCTCTTCCCTATATATTTTTTCCATTTCTTGATGAGACAATTGAGGAATATCTTGTGGTTGCTCAGCTTCTGGTTCTTGAAGTTCTGTAGCTTCAGGTTCTCTTTCCACTTCAGGCTCGTCCCCATCATTTCCATCTGAAAGGGATAAGATGGGATAGAAACTTTTGGAAATCTTATTCTGTCAAGAAGCCTATTCGTGACTGAATGAGTATTGCTGAAGTCCAAATCTGATTACATTACTCCTAATCTTTGGGGAATGGGAAATACTGTACAGCTTCAACTAGAGCAAATATTTGTAGTGAATTATAAATGAATAAATATATCATAAAACCCACCTTTAATTATTGAAGTGTCATCAAGGAAATCTGGATTGAGATCGTCGTTTTCATCATCAGATAAGAATTCAATATCTCAATTCTCGAGGGTTGCTAATATTTCTTCATCATTCAAATAACAGCTCATTTTGAACACTATTTACTGGAATCATTCACTATAAATAATAAAAACGTAACACAAACTTGAGAATAACCTAACAATAACACTGGAACTAGTCTATGAACATAATCTATAAAAAACATTGCACATGTCTATTGAGTCACAATGGCCATCTAAATGGACATTGAAATTCGAAAAAATATTATTCATCAACTATTCTAGATACACGATCAAATTTCTCACCAAAATATACAGCTATTCAAGCTCTAAAAAACTATGTATAACACGTGTGTCTTCATCAAAACAATTTCTAAGAAGTTTGTTTTCAAATTCACAAGAAACCAGCAGTAATGACGTCAACGATCCGACTGTTGGTAAATGTCTCTGTAGAATTTACTCAGTCTACCAACAGAGTGCAGCACGTACTGGAAGCACTTTACATTCATGGCCAAGTAACGCACGATATTTTCCACCACACAATCAGCAAATAATATGTAAATCAGTAAATTACTGAAGAGAATCTTTCTAACCTAGAAACTGACTGGGAATGTATGTTTTCTGTGCATTGTGGTGAATCAATTGTTTGCGTTCGTTAGTCTGACAAGTATGGCAGTTTCCTATAATTGCCGTTTCTATAATTGAAAATTCACTCAATACTTTATTACTTTCCTTTAATGTCAGTGAGTATAGCATTGATGGTTAGTTAATGTGAAATAGTGGCTATTGCTTTTCCTAGTCAACATTCAATTATCGCCTTTGTATATAGAACTCCTAGTTCTAATATTGAACTATTTACAGAGAATATCAACAATTCTACGTCTTTGCTCTGTAATTCACAAAAGTATAAACATTTTAGAGTGGTTGTAACAGGTGACATAAATCTTGATGTTGATGTTAGGCATAGTCGTGCAAAGACTCTCAATTTTCTCAATAAGCTGCAATCAACAAATTTCTATTGCCTCAACTATTAACCGACTTGATTCAACTCTTGTCTGTACAACGTTTCTCCAAATATAAGTCGGGGTGAAATTTAGTGTGCAGTGGAAGAACCACATCTGTCAGACCATCAAAGACTTGGAGTTTATATTGAAAATCCAGTTATGAAATCTATGTACCACCTACTCACCTAATAATTTCAGTTAATTGATTGAATCATATTTTGTACCCAGAAACAATGCACTAGAATAATGGTAGGGAGTTCGGAAACACTCTGTATATAAAAGCGAATCATTAACATATTATGAGTAAATAACTGGAGAGAATCTTTCAAACCTAGAAACTGACTGGGAATGTATGTTTTCTGTGCATTGTAGCGAATCACTTGTTTGCGTTCGTTAGTCTGACAAGTATGACAGTTTCCTCCTGATACAATCTGCTGTAAACTGATCCATGTTCTATGATCAATGATACCGTTTTTATACTTGAAAATTTATTCAATGCTTTATGACTTCCTCAATTTATACTTTTCAAAACAAATTTTGTGTTTTTATGTAGTTTCCAACCAACTCCATTGAGGAGGGGTAAAATAGGATTTTGTCAGTGTAGCCTTGTTAGACTAACCCTATTACCCATTTCATCTCATATTATTTTTTCTCAATCTGACACTTTTTTTAGTGAAAAATAATTAGTTTGGAGCCCTATTAGTTCATTCTCGGTTCCCAATTGCAAATATGTATGATAAGTAACCAGAAAATGGGTGTGACCATATGGTAACGCTAGGATATCCCCAACCATTGACAAGAATTCAGGTAAATATTGAAAAAATACACTCAGATGCATGATCACACATATTTATTGTATTCAGTCAATTATTTTCAAACATAATGTTATCTTCAATTAATAGTTCAATATATTTTTCATAAAATCAGTGAGTAATCGAATGAAAATCTGAAAAACAGTAGAGGCAGAGGCCAACGTTGCACTTTTTGCACATTTTGCACATTGTGCAACCCACTGAACTGCAACCCTCACCTGCACATCTTCTTTTTTTATCAGGAACTTTTCCCCTGTTATGGTGCATACCATCATATCTTATTTCATCAGACACCCTGTTGTCAGAAACTGATCTTTTATTTGTGATAGGTCGACCTGGTCCTTTGCTTTTCTCTCCATATCTTGTAAGGTATGTCACCACAAGTTCTCTTCAAAATTCCAGTTGAGGCTGTAAATTTCCACTACCTCTACGCAGCTGCCAGGCATTGTGTACACATACATCAATAAGCCAGGTGAGAATTGGCCAATACCATTTCTTACTTTGAACACTTATACGGTAATTAGCCACATTTTGATCCATATGGTCTGTCCCCCCCCCCCCATACTCTCATTATATTTTCCAAAAACTGCAGGACGGTCTACTAAAATATGCCTCTTCTCTGACTGTGAATACCGCTTCACTTTGCTGATAGGTTGGATCCCACATTAATTTTTTGCAATAGAAACAACACCATTGTCATGCCATCTGCATACCAATATACCTTCTTCCTTAGATATTGGATGCTCATAATAACCGCGATTGTATTTTTTCATGTTTGCTATACTAACTGGGCAAACTGATTGTCCCGATTGTTACAATAGCAGTGTAGCCAATTTCAAATAAAATATTTCAACGAACGGAAACCAGTAAAGAGGTTGTCAAAATGGAATCTATATGGTAATTCAGATTTACCAGGTGGAAGGCTATCAATCAAATTCAGAAGTGGAGCTGCTGATTTCCCAAACAACAATTATTGGTAATCAGTTGATATATCTCTGGATTTACCCTGATAAATATCGAAATTTATGAGGTAACCATTGGGAGCATTCAAAGACCACACTTTATATCCAAATCTTATCGGTTTGCCTCTTATGCATTGTTTACAGCCATGTCGACCAAAGTATTCAATCATGCTCTCATCATAACTCAGATTCTGAGTAGGAACAAAATGCTTTATACAGTTTCTTTTTATAATTTTTATTAAAGGTTTCAATTTCCACATCTTATCAAAAGGATCAGGATTATTGTTATCAGAGCAATGTAAAAATTGCATAATGGTTTCAAACTTATTCCTTCTCATGGCATTTCCTTTCCAGGCAATACATTATAGCCACTGAATATGAGGATTGCTAAAAAACACCTGATATTATTTTTTGTAATATTGGGATTTGGGTAATTTTTGAAGAAAGCATAATTTAGCGTCTCTTGCTCAATCATATCTATAAGATCTTCATCCACAAACAGCTCAAAAAGCTCTGAAGCCGAAAAATCCCTATACATTGAAAAATCTGAATTGGGGAATTTAGAACTTGTATCTTCAAGGTCACCTTTGACCCAAGTCTTCTTCTTGATAGGCTTCTTCTTCTTCTTTAGTTTCAATTCATCCATGTATCCTTCAATTCCTTCAATGCATTTGCCTTTCTTATACTAAAATCTCCAGCAATGTCTGATGAACTTTGATCATTATCTTCTGGAATCTCAACCTGTTCTTCTTCTTCATTATAATTATAACCTCTTATCTCAGCATGAGCAGAAAGTTGTCTTCCCGAGAGATTGTCTATGTGCCCACCCATATCTTCTTCCGCAGAATCTTCATCAGTTAGTAACCCACTTTCAGGTGGAGTAATGTATAAATTCACTGCCCTATCATCTTTCCTCATCATCAGCCTCAAGGATGTCGAGGGCCTCCTGAAGTGTAAATCGAGGCCTGAAATAGAGATAAAGTTCTTAACATTCCATTCTGGCTATAAGCATATTAGCTACTGCCAGTGGTAGTGGAATGTCCTAGCATTACCATATGGTCACAGTGAAATGTAAGATTGATTTGTGAGGGTCAAATGTGATAAAACGTATAAATAACAATGAATACATCTTATTAGACTATTTTTCAATAAATATAACCCAAAATAATAATCATTTAAGGGAAATAACCTCAAAATACTACTTACTCAAAGCATAGAGACATGTCATTCATCAAAACAAAAATCCAGTGGTCGATCAACACATGTTTATGAAACTCACAGAGGTTTTTAACCTCAACCAACTAGTATCTATGCTTCAACGGTTTGTCTAGCAGGGATTCGCCAGGTTGGCCAACATAAAGCAATAATATTCCCTCATTGCCCACTCATTTTCCCTCGGCGTGTTTAGTGTGACCAAATAGTAACACTAGGATAAAACGGGGTAACCCGTTTAACACTAGAAATAATTAATATTGGATTGAAAATAGTAAATTTCGTTGTTTTGTTTTTTGTTTTTTTGTTTGAATGCGAGATTTGTGGAAACAAAATGAAAGACCAGTGAGAGTAAGTAATCTCTCCTTTTTTTGTTATGTACTATTTGTTGATATATTACTCCGACCTCGGAGTATCTCATAGTAGTTTGAGGCTTCTTCTTCTCTAAGCGCTACAGTCCTGGGTGGACCTTGGCTTTCTCAACTATTTGCCTGCATTCATCTGGCACCACCACTTTTCGTCTCCAGCCTCTCACTGACATTGACGTCAGGTTGATCTCAACATCATCCAGCCATCGTCTGCTCTGTCTACCTCGCTTCCTTGTGCCCAGCATCCTGCCTCCAAGCATCTGTTTCTATATTCTATTGTCGCTCATTCTGTATACATGTCCAAGCCAGCTGATTCTTGTGGATTTGACAAAACATAAAATATTAGCTCCTTGTAAAATTCTATCAATTTCTTCATTGGATCTTATTTTTAATTCTCCGTTGTAATATATGGGCCCATATATTTTCCTAACAATCCTCCTTTTGAATATTTTGAGGGTATTGGCGTTAACGATGGAGAGTGTCCATGCTTCTGATCCATATGTGACAACAGGTCTGATAATGGTTTTATAGAGCTTCATTTTAGTTGTTCTTGTCACCAGTTTTGATTTTAAAAACTTGGCATTTGCGTAGTAGGTACGATATCCTTGGTTTATCCTACTCTTTATCTCTTGACTCAGGTCATTATTGATGTTTAAATCTGTGCCAAAGTACGTGAAATTTTTCACAGATTCGAAAGTGTAATATCGCACTTTCAAATCTTCTCCGCATCTTCCGGCTACAGCGGTAGTCATCTTTAGGTACTTGGTTTTGTTTTGTTATCATTGACCATAAGACTTATATCGCATCCTGCTTTTTCCAAAGTCAAGAATACCTCTTTCAGTGTATTAATGTTCCGGGCAACACGCAGTATATATATCATCAGCTTAGGCATGGACCTGTTTGCACTTATGTATCATGTTTCCCTTAGGATCTATTTCTTGTACTACCTTGTAGGGTGGCAAGGTTGAACAACAATGCTGACAGTGCATCTCCTTGTCTTACGCCTCTAGTGACATGGAAACTTCTACTTAATTTACCTCTACCAGGACTCTGGCCATGCTGCCAGAGTTCAGTGCCAGCGCAGCCGGCTGGGTTTCCACCCGATGACCGGCGCAGTTAATGTGCTTTCAAGGCCATGACGCATATCTGCATTACTGGCCACAGGCACAACCCATATGCCATTTTTCTGTCACATAATGTTCCTTGGCAGCACATATTTTTAGTATGGTACTCTTATTATACTAGGCTTACACTAACAGAAATTTATGTCTGACAGGAACATTTTGCTGTCCGACAGAAATTGTGGATGTAAACAATAAAAATTTAATTTGACAGCAAAATATTGCTATCAGTAATTTCTCGCCAGTGTAAACCTACATTAGGATTACTAATAAATATTACACTTTTTATTCAAATAATATATATATATATATATATTATTTATTAGTTGCAAAATTAAGAAAAATATAAACATGAATATGATAAATTGTTATTTTACAGAAAATAGTTTCAGTTGAAAAATTGTCCAGTGAAGGTAACAATAATGTGCTTCACAAAAGCATTCTGGACAATATCCAGGTTCATTCTCACACATTTTGCATTCAAATATTGTGTCAGTTCTTTTTTTATTTTTTGCACAAATAGTGCACCTTTACCTGCATGTTTCGCCCTTCTTATTCCTTTTAGATATTTTACTTATCTTGTGGACTGGAGCTTCCCCTTTTTTCATGCTTTGCTTTGGGTAGGATTGTTTCCTTGGATCTCCTACAAGCTTGTATATTATATTGTTCCTGTATTCATACAGATTTGACTTATTTCCGCTGTACTTGTTATACAGCAAATAGGAATTCATCAGCATCTGCAGTATGAGATGAATTCCTACTTCTTTGTACCACTGTAAGGTCTTCCTCTCGCAACTATAATAGGCCTGGAATTGGTCCTGTTGGTCTATTCCACTCATATATTTGTTATAAAGTACAACAGCACTGGGCTTGTCTTGCATATTTCCATGTTTTGATGTTACACCAATCTTGTCCATGCTGGTTTCAGTTGAGATCATCATGACGGGTCTTTTATCTCTCCATTTCCCAATGCAAACACCTTTTACATTGAACTTCTGTACCATATCTCCTTTTTTTAGAACGGCATTCTTAACATTATTGGGGATATCCTTGCAGTCTTGACAAAGAGTACCTGTACAGTTGGTTTTTTTGTCTAGCAATTCTTCAGCAAGTTTCAGACTATTGTAAAAATTGTCCATGAATAAACTGTGTCCATTGTTCAAATAATTTTCCATCAGATGCATGACCACCTTTTCTGCATGACCCACCCCTCCAAGTAAGTCGCTTTTACCAGAGTATATTAGATTTTTCAGAATAAAGCCATTAGGCTGACAATAAATAAAACTTCACGCCATACCAATGGCGTTTGTTTTTTATGTATACCCTGAAAAATAATCTTCCATGCCAGAGCATAACGCTTTCGTCAATGCATAGGTTTCTACCAGGGTAGTATATTGCATTCGTCCTTTCATTGAAGTAATCTAGTATGGGTCTCACTTTGAATAACCTATCTTGAATTTTTTCTAGTGGCCCTGGGTTTTTGGCGAAGTGAATACATCTCAATATGAGACTGAATCGGTTTCGACCCATATAATCACCAAAACCCAGATGAAAGAGTTTAGCTTTTTTCCAATAATCATTCATTCTAGCAGTCTTTATTGTGCCTGTTTGAAATAATAGACCGAAAAATATTTTCATTTCATGTACAGTTACAGGCTTCCATGCTGTAATACGAGACATATCAGTCACACCAGCCATCAAAAAAATGCTTTCAGCATAATCATTTGTTTCTCTAACAATTGAGTTAAATAAATCATCATTAAAATATAATTCAAAAAAATCCATTGGCTCATTGCCACCTAGCTCATCATGGGCAAGAAACTCACGTTGCTTAGTAAAATGTATCTTTGTGGTATTGTTGTCATCAAACCAACCTTGAACAATGTTGGGTAAGGTCACCTGCAGTCTTCATGTAGATCTGGGTTGTCCTGCTGCTGTTCATGTTGTTGTGGGACCTCCTCTATTTCTTCTTGCAGTTCATGGAAATTCTGTAGTTCTTTATGTAGATCTGGGTTGTCTTGCTGTTGTTCATGTTGTTGTGGGACCTCCTCTATTTCTTCTTGCAGTTCATGGAAATTCTGTAGTTCTTCATGTAGATCTGGGTTGTCCTGCTGTTGTTCATGTTGTTGTGGGACCTCCTCTATTTCTTCTTGCAGTTCATGGAAATTCTGTAGTTCTTCATGTAGATCTGGGTTGTCCTGCTGTTGTTCATGTTGTTGTGGGACCTCCTCTATTTCTTCTTGCAGTTCATGGAAGTTCTGTAGTTCTTCATGTAGTTCTGAGTCATCCTCAAACATTCGAATCATTTCCTCCTCAATTGGATCTTCTTTATTTACATCATCCTCTGTTCTATCTATATCAGGTCAATGAATTTCGTCTTAATTCGGCTTCATCGTCAGAACAAAACTGATCCAATATATGTAGAAGTTCTTCCTCATTGGCTGGAATCCGGAATACTTCTCTTGAAGGACCTGGGGTTGAATCCATAATCCGATTTCTGAAACAAAAAATTAGAGTAGTGTATTAGTTTTATTATTTCCCACTTAGATTTGTGCTATTTTGCAGTGAAATAATGGATTAGGCAGCAATTCATGCATCAGTCAGTGTCGAACAAAATAACCTCAAAGTTCTCAATCCTGAAACCGATGGTGCCAACTTATGCAGAAGACTATTCTGAATTGCCAACCTTGATTCTAAGTATTAACATCTATAACCGAGTTCACAATACTTCATGGAAAATGAAGTGACCAAGAACGCGGTTCCACGTAACTCTGGCACCTGTGGAAAGTTCAGCTTGACGCGGATCCGCGTCAATGGCACTGAACGTGATATATATCATCAGCGTAGGCATGGACCTGTTTGCACTTATATATTATGTTTCCCTTAGGATCTATTTCTTGTACCACTTTGTGTAGAGCAATGTTGAACAACAATGCTGACAGTGCATCTCCTTGTTTACGCCTCTAGTGACGTGGAAACTTCTACTTAATTTACCCTCTACCAGGACTCTGGCCATGCTCTTTTCCAATGTCATCCTAGTAAGGTGGATAAGCTTTTTGGGAAAACCAAAAATTTCGAGCACATCCAACAGCTTATATGGAATCCAAAGGCCATTCTTTAATTCACAAACAACTGTGCAGGTCTATATTATATTCGGTGCATTTTTCCATGACCTTTCGGACTGAGAAGATTTGATCCGTTGTACCTCTCCCGATTCGGAAACCGAATTGGTATTCTCGTACAATTTCTTCTGCCAGGGTGCTCATTCTTCTCAATAATATAGTTGAGGATATTTTGTAGGCTACATTTAACAAAGTAATTCCTCTGTAATTATTGCAGATTTTCTTGTCACCTTTTTTTGTTAATTGGAAAAATCATGCCCATGCACCACTCTTAAGGCATGGTTTCTCCATTCCATATCTTCTTTATAATGTGAAAGAGCTGCTTCATCTAAGGTTCTCCTCCATACTTCAGCAACTCCGCTGGTATGTGGTCTGTGCCTGTGGCTTTTCCATTCCTTTATTTCATTGTTGCAAATACTAGTTCTTCCCATGTTGGCTCTTCTACTCACATATCAGCAGATTGATACTTTGGTATCCAAGTGTCTTCAGGTGCTGTTTGTGGATTATTCTGTAATAAGTCTTCAAAATGTTCCGTCCATCTCTCTAATATATTGTGCTCATCAGTTAGTGTTTGTCCATTTTTATTCTTGCATATCCTTGTTTTTGGATGGAATCCTTTTTCTAGCCTCTTGAATGCTTGGCAAAATTTCCTTGTTTCATTTTGTCAATTCAAATTTTCTATTTGTTCAATCTGCTTTAGGATTAAGTTATCAACATTTTGTTAATAACCTTGGTCTAAACACAGCTTCAAAAAATTATTTTCTCTTTTTGAACTTCCATAGTAAATTTTATAGAAAGTGGAATTGAGTTTAAATATCTTTCTAAATCTTCATGTTTTTCATAATTATTATTGTATAACCATACTATGTCATCTACATATCTATACCAATAAATGATATTTTTTCTCAAATGATTATTACTATTCATAATTTTTGACTTTTCCAAATTGTTCATATATATATGTTAGCAAGGTATCCTGATAATGGTGACCCCATAGCTAAACCTTCCTTTTGCTCATAAATTTTGTCATTGAAAGTGAAACAATTTTGATCTATACATGTTTTTGTTAATGCTATTGAATCCTTATATTTCATTACTGTTCAGATTATTTTCAGTTAACTTTTGCTTTAGAATGTTAATAGTTTTATTAGTTGGGATGGAAGTATACATGTTGAGTACATCAAGCTATAGAAGATTGTGTGATTTGGAATAGTTATTTCCTTGATTTTTGAACTAGTTTGTAAGAATTTGTTATATCATAATTTTCATTTATTATTATGTTTTAACTTGAAAATGACCTATGTTCGAATCTAGTCGTTAAAATATTTTAAAGTTTTTAATAAAGGGTACTACAAGTTTATATATATATATATATATATATATATATATTATATATATATATATATATATGTATATATGTATAATTATATACCGTATATGTATAATACTAATTGAAATAGGAAACATAGATAGCTGAAAAAACTTAGAAAATTATATTATTTTTTGGAAACTTTCGGTAGCTGTGCCATCTTTGTCGACCATGTAGAGTCCTTTCTCTATATATATCATTATATTTTAGGAAGTGCAATATAAATATTTCAAACAATCAATCAGACAATCATCTTTATTCATCAATTATACAAGTGCATTGAATATTGTCACATTTTGTTACAATACTATACTTAACATGTTTTGTCATATACGAAAATAAACATTTTGAAAGAACAAATCATCACTATCAATACACTAGATCCCACTAGATAGTCCTTCAGTTTAGCATTAAACATTTTTATATCTACTATTGATTTTAAATATTACTGTGGATGTATAATAGAGATGTTACGTTAAGAATACAAATAGTTATAAATGTAATTTGATATAATTGTGATTTGTACAAGAAGTATTCATCCAGTATACTCAATGACAAAAATATACAAAATGAATGATAATTACTCAAGAACTGTATCATATATTTAAGATATATGTGATTGGATATAGGTATGAAGAAACTCGTCAAAAATATGATCACAAACTCAGAAAAGCTAAAATATCATTTAATAAACTTTTTTTTAACATAAATAAAATGAGAACTCAAAAATTAGTTAAATGTCCTGGTCGGAAAGATGGATATTATTCAATTTTGATTATAAACTAACAAAAAATTGGAGAAATTCTTATAACTTTGTTAGTTTTGAAAGATTGATTTGAAACTTCATGGGTGTGTTAATAGTATGAAGGGAATCGTTCATGATTTTTTGTAGAATTTTCCTACGTTCTCCCTCCTAAACCGAAAACATATGGTAGTTCTGATGGTATATGAGAGAGGATTCAGTAGTCGCGCTTTTGAGTAGACCGATAGTGTTGTTCCGCGGGCGATTTAATCCAATCCTGTTCCTTGCCGCGAAGCAAAGAGGCTTTTGAATTTTGACTTTTGAATTTTCTCGCATATAGCATCAGAACTAATGTTTTTTTGGTTTGGGAGGGAGAAGGGGACGTAGGAAAATTCTACAAAAAATCATGTACGTTTCCCTTCATACAATTAACACACCAATGAAGTTTCAAATCAATCTGTTCAAAACTAACAAAGTTATAAGAATTTCACCAATTTGATGTTAGATCATAATCAGAATTGAATAATATTCAACCTTCTGACCTGAATATTCAACTGATTTTCGAGTTTCAATAATTGTCTTTTGAGCATAAATTGCTTATTCAACTACTTTGGTGTTGACAACCTTTTTTCCTTCTATCTACAATCCCTTTAGCTACCAAAGGTGCCATCTACCCTTTTGCATGGACAAGCTATTGGCCAAGGCAAGTGCATGCACAAGGGTGCACCGGTATTTATTATATTAATTTTCCTGTCCATCTATTCTAATGATTAGCCTTTCAAAAATTTTCTCTATCTTCATTCACTACAGTCCACTAGTTTTGGGCAGAAAATTCAATAGCAGTGGATAGAGAATTGAACCCTCTATACTTGAAATATTGTAAAGCCTCAACCAGTTCCCAATAAGTACGGTATCATATTAAATACGGCTTACATCTTATGTAAGATAGTATTTAAAATACTATGACAATTCATTGATCGAAAAAGGTTGTCATACTCAATATCAACCTGTTAAAAATAGAGACAAAAAATTGTGATTCAATTTCAGCTTCAATAAAATTTCCCACAAGTAGAAAAAAATAATATAAAAAAGTTCATTTTTATTGAATAAAAAATTGAAATATGTTTATTCTACAGCTAATAATTTTTTTTGGGACACACTGGTATTATTATTTTACAGTACTACTTTCTTGCTATAAGTTCAACCAAATTCTTCATAGAAATAGAATTCTTCATTAATAACATTAAAGTGCTCACAGAGTTTTCATTTTCGACTATTTTACAGCTCCCGCGAACTATTTTACTAATTCGAGGGCGCTGAATCCGAATCTGAAATCAAAATTTTGATATCTCGATTTTTAGGCGATTTAGATTTTTGGTAACTACACGCGCCCGGCCGGGAGAGCCTACACACTCACGGATTTCGCCCGAGCCGAGCCGAGCCGAGCCAGTAGCCCTGGCCGGATTTGGCTCGGCTCGCAATTAAATCTCCTACACACTCACGGATTTCGCCCGAGCCGAGCCAAGACAGGCCAAATCCGTAGGTGTGTAGGGTCCTTAAGTGCACCAGTAATCAATTATTATATCAAGTTCGAGTATACCACATGAACAAACCAAACCCCAAGGCAACTCCAGAGGTTGCCTTACCTTCAAATACATCGGGATCTGTCCCATCAGGGCAGGTTCCTCAATTTGAAATGGGTGTTTCAGGAACACAAGAGGTTCCGTTGCACTCTTATGTAGAGGCTATATCTACATTGAAAAGGCTTTTACTGATCACAACATAGATGACTTAAGCTCAATCACATCATCCCAACTGGTGAGGAAGGATGAGCTTCTCATACCACTGCTCAAAGAAGGGAGGCCAATCAGGCAAAATTTATTGGGCGAGGTGAGGCTTTTTGACCCTGCAGAGTTTCGGAGGGGAAAAAGAAAAACCCAAGAGACCAGAGATGAGTGAAACTAGGCACAAATGTTGGTCATGAGGCTGAGTTGAGGGAGGCCAGTCTCCAGGCCCCCTTGAGGCAATAAGGCGATCCCTCCCTCAGCTGAAGGACCTACAAAAAAAGGCTAGGAGTGGAACTCACATAGGTCACGAGTTTGCGGGTGGAAAGACCGAACCACCACTACTCAAGAAAGGGCGGCCTTCCAGGCAAAACTTCTTGGTAGAGGTAAGGCTTTTGACACCCTGCAAAGTTTCGGGGGGAGGGGGCAAAAAGAAAAAACCAAGAGACCAGAGATGGGTAAAACTCCAAGCACATCAGGCAAGCGAGTAGGTAGACTATACATTTATCTCTAGGTATAAATTAGCCTATAGTAGAGTCGAACTCATAGCTTTATGCAATAAAAAGATGGCAACTGATCAAATACAAAAGAAGAATGAACAAATAAAACCGAACAGGTATTATTACAAATACGGTACGTAACAAGTTTTTTGGAACCTTTAAATTGAAACATCTAAATTTTGACAGAAAGAATATTACAGAACTCATTTGTGACATTTTTATTATTTGAAAATCTCATCATGATAACAATAAAAGCTGGAAAAGTCCATACAAAATTAAAAGATTATCCCAGAAGCTGATTGGTCAATGTGTTCTGATGTTATCGTAGCACATACACTTGCCTACGATGACCTAACAAGTGTTGTGCTATGAAACACTACAATACAGGGTGAGTTATTCACTTGAACATAAAATCTTCACTTTCACCCCATTAACCAATCAATAAATAGGCTTGAAAGTTTGTTCCCTCCTTATAAAATAAAGTAGAGATAAAGAACATCACATAGTAGAATTTTGCTTTGTTCCTAGCACCTAGTCCAAGACTAGGCCTAATAGGTTATGTCCCCGAATTTCCTTAATAATTATGGCCAAGGTGACATGTATAATGTACAATGGTACGTAAACTGTACGTTTGATGTTATGGTTCTGTAATAGTATCTTAAGTAACAAGGATGGGAAGAGGCCTTTTGCAGGCGAGAATGTTTGTAGTCGAGGCGTTAGCCGAGACTAGAATTTCATTCAAGCACTGCAAAAGACATTCACGTCCAAGTAACTTACACTATTTTTTGTCATAATAATATAGAAAAGAATAATTGTGAAACAAAAAACATTACCTGCTTGTGCCGACATTACTACATGCATTCTATAAACATAACCTAGTTTACAAGTTTCGAATCAGGAATTTCTTGATTGTAGTTGATAAAATTTCCACTTGGAGCGCTAGAAGGCGGTTTTAGTACCAGTTTTGCCGTTCCCAATTGGGAATAGGAAACATACTCGATTGTAAAGAAAACATAAATGATTTTATTACAGTATAGTATATACAGTATATACTTATATATACAGTATATATCATTACAGTATATACTGTAATGAGAATCATATGTCTATTTGTTCTACAATCAGCTGTTTACCGGCTTGATTTCATGGATGTAAAACAGCTGAAATTGAATGACTATGACAAAAATAATACTCTGTGATAATAATTATGCTGTGCAGTAGAGTATTTATTTAATATTTGCCATTCTCCATTCCCAAGTTTACTATCATTCAGTATTTGTTTTTAGTACCAGACGTTGAGTCATAACACGTTTCCTCCAAAACCTAACTAAATTATTAAAAAAAAAAAACAATATTTTAGGAATTTAATGAATTCAAAGTTCTATGTGGTAAAATATTTTCAAACTTTTCCTTGCAATATCAAGGTATACCTTCGTATATCCTGAATATAAAAATGTTTTCAAATATGCTTCACACTTTATAAGTAGCAATATTATGTCATGAGTATTCAAACTCAAATATTGTGTGAATAAAACTATCCAAGAAGAAAAATATAAATTAATTATATTTTTAATTAATAACTAACCCTTATGTTCAAATACATTTATTTAATTTCTACGATATATTACAAATCTGCACAAAGAATCAGGTGTCAGTTGAATAAAAAATGAATGGAACATATACATTTTATATATTTATTTGACTAAAATCTTACACCAATTATAGAAATGCACATGGTAAATTCATCAATAATATATCTATGTTTCTAATAACCTATTAAAAATGAATATATATATATTTTATAATAGTATATTAATGTTAGAATATGATGTGTTAGTAAATGGATAGAAGGCCAAAACCGAAATTCAATAAGCAGACTACGTTTTGGTCAAAATGGATTCTGAGGCGAATATTTAAATCTACATGAAAAGTGATTTTATTAGAGGATTGAAATCGCACAATGAATCAAGAAATTTAAGTTACTTCTAGTAAATTGCAAGGCTGTAGATTGTGAGGATTGATTCTCCTTGATCATTTACTCTAGAAAACTTCAAGAAAGTGAGTTAAGCTCAACATTTTCATCAATGTGCAAAGAATAGTCTAATGCAAATTTATTATCAGCTATTGTTCTTGAAATTTTCAAAAATGGCCATTTTGAAGTTCACTTTCAAGCAAGAAAAGAGACAGTCGAAAATGTGTTGGGTGAAAACCAATTATTCAGATTATCTCTTGGAAGAGAAGACTCAAAACTAGTTTTCATCGAATGATTTATCAAACTTTATCATCAAAATGTATAAATCTACTGTTTTATGAGTCTATTTACTTGAAACATGAAGATTACGTCTGCTATAAAGAATCCTTCATTTGGAAGCAAAAATCAAGTGGTGGACAATAATTTCAAATCCTATCTCTGTCAAATAAAATGTAATATTCTATTATCTAATAATCATTTAAAATTTCACATTAGGCCTCCTTGCCAATGGAAAATGTACAATTCTTCGCATTAAATGACATTGAATAATGAGGATGAATATAAATACATAACAATATAGAAGTGTTGAGAATTCAAAATAGTTTTCACATGAACTAAAATTATGACCATTGAAATAAAATAACACAGATTAGTTACAATTTTCCTAAAATAACACAGAATAATTAGAATTTTCCAAAATAAAATAAAATAATTTTCTTACTTTGTGGTGAACATTGATTAGTATTACGAACATTGATTAGACCTTACAAGCAACTAATAATGAAGGAGGAACAAAATAATATCATTGAAGTATAGAATAGTTTGACTTGCATGAGTATTTTATCAGAGCACAAATCGAGTCAGGATAGAAATCAGGTTAACAGCAATGATTCTACACTGTAGTAAGCCTTCAATCATTAGACTAATGTTAGGTGTATTTTTTTGTAATTTTATCCTTTTATACATTTTTTTTCATTTTTATATATTTTTTGGTCATGTTGTCTGATAGAAGATTGATACCTTATGACAGGACATTATCTGATTTAATTCAATATGATGACTAATTTCTAAATATTCAAATCAACCGGCCATTATTTTAATCTTTCAACATTTTTTCCGATATTTAAAATCAAATAATATCCTGTTCATAGAATAGCAATACAGAGTGGGGGACCATCCTCATTACACGTTTATGATATAGATGAAGAACCGCAGCTTTAAATCTTGAACAAAACCGACATAATTCATAAATTTAACCTTATTAACAAAAATGAAATTATAATTTGACCTATTGCCCTAGCAATATGACATGTGTTTTTCAGCTTTTAATTTTAAAATACATTTAAATTTGAATTATTGTTGAGTTATCAACATTTAATTGGAAATAGTTTCTGATTAAGTTCATCACAAAAAAATTTTTATAGTTGCACTGTTTTTTGTAAAAATGTTGTACATTTGAAATGTATTTTCAAACAATTTTCTGGTTGAATATCACAAATTCATGTTTCATATCTCGATAAAGTAATCAAAAACGTAATAGTGATGGAAATTTACATATCCAACCAAAAGTAGCTTCTAATGTACACAAAAATGTATTTCTTAATTTGTATCGTTGTGGTACATTGATAGTTTCTCATTTCATACTCCCAAGTGGTATCAATACTAATATTGTTAAGTAGTTTAGCATTAATACATGAGTATGAACGTCTTTCCTGTGGTGTAATTGAATTTGTTTTCAATTTCTTTTACGCAAACTTATTCAACAACCATACTTCACATCCATTTTAACAGGGCTCGAGGAGGTCATAAAATAATAGCACTATCGTTAAAATATCGCTAAATATAACGCAAATCATAATGCAGCAAGCAATCAAAATCATATACTATTTTCATCAAGTTGAAGTAATATGCAAAGTTATAGGAGAAATCACTACAAAAATACATCTACGATAGAAAATGATACACAACTAAGATTGAACGATAATAAGTAACACATTTAACAAAAATAATAACTTCTTTGATTACTATAATATTAACATGTAGTACTACGCTATGGATGTGTTTTCAACGAAGTCTACTTAAAATATGAAGCAAATTGATTAAAATTTTAAGATTGATTAAGCTATAGCGGATTTAGATACAATAACGCATGTAAATGGTAGAGGAATCTGACGTTTGAGGGACGAGTGGATGACCTGGATGAAGCATCGTGAACCCAATGAACATGAAAGTTCTCACAAGTTGAGCTGAAATGAACAAAACAATTATATTGAATATTTAAAAGAATAGGCAAAAAATCAAGAAATATTCATGAACACGCTGATTTATCACATTTCATGACAATCTAAGAAAAAATATGTAACTTTCATAATTGAATCGCCACAAGTTTTCAAGATAGAAAATAATTTTAACGATATAAAAATTGGATGTTGTTGATATCTGTGTGTAATAGACGAATATTTGAGGTGGAGTCCACACATAACTTTCCTATATCATAAACAAAGGTACAGAAGATGCACTAAGTCATTTTTTGATGATAGTAATTGACAGTATGAACAGAAATAAAAAGACAATAGCTGCTTTTCTTGATCTCTCGAAGGCTTTCGATACGGTTCCCCATGATAATTTATTTAAAAAATTAGAAAATCTAGGAATAAGAGGTATTGCTCTTGATTTGTTAAGAAGCTATTTGTGTGATAGGTCGCAAACTGTTTCATTAAACAATTTAAATTCATGAGAAAGTGCTGTGCGGTTACCCCCTTTTGGATTGCCTCAAGGAACAGTTTTATCCCCGCTTCTTTTTCTTTTGTATGTAAATGATCTCCTTAAACTCAGTCTTAATAATGGTAAAATAGTTTCTTTTTCTGATGATACAACCATCATTTTTTCGCATGAGAGTTGGACCAATGTTTTTAAAGTTGCTGAGGATTAAATGAATATAGTCAAAAAATGGTTGGACTCAAACACCCTTAGTCTTAATATTTCAAAAACCAAATTCATAAATTTTGCTGCAAATGCAGGTGGTCAACCAAATGCAGAATTTAGAATGATGCTGCATTTGAACTGTACAGACACTCTTACCTGTGACTGTCCATCTATTGAAAAAGTTAATGAAATTAAATATCTGGGTGTAATAATAGACGAATATTTGAGGTGGAGTCCACACATAACTTTCCTTTGCAATAAACTAAAATATTGTAGTATAACAACATATGTTTTGAATTTCTTATTACTGTTACTAAGTCTCCAAACAAACTCATTCCAATTTGAAACCTGTATAGTTCAAGTTATTAAAAACCTTTCTTAAGGTATTAAATACTTATGTCGTGTTTACTCTCATTCCTATTACAATTTTAATAACTTGATATTGTAAAATGAATACGATACTGAAGCCAGACGAGTTTAGTGTGGATCCAAACTTATCAACTGCAAGCAAGGAATGGACACATTGGCACAAAACTTTTCAGAACTTCATTACCAGTATCGCACCACAATCATCAGACTCTGAAAAGCTCAAAACACTTATCAACTTCATCACTCCAGATATTTATGAGTACATAAGCGAAAGTGGTACGTATAATGATGCTATATCTACTTTAAGGAGAATCTATGTAAAACCTGTAAATGAAATATTTTCAAGACATAAACTATCTGCACGTCAACAACAGCCTGATGAGACTATTGATCAATATCTTCATGCCTTAAAACTATTAAGTAAAGACTGTGAGTTTAAAGCTGTGACAGCTGAAAGAAATAGGGATGATTATATTCGTGACACATTTATTGCTGGAATGAAGTCTCCTACAATTCGCCAGCGTTTACTAGAGAATGTTGCATTAACACTAGAAGAGGCATATAGTCAAGCCAGATCCCTGGAACTTGCATATGCACAATCATTAGCTTTCCAATCTTCATCCCAATTAAATGCAACTTCTTCCCAAAATACTCAAGCAAGCAATCAGAATACTGATTCAGAAAACTGTTTATTAGCTGCTGCTTATGAAAAATGCTATTTTTGTGGTAATCTGAGACATCCTCGGGTCAGCTGCCCAGCTAAAAATACAATTTGTCATAATTGTGGAAAACAGGGGCACTTTGCTAAGGTCTGCAGGTCGAGTAAATTACAAACCAAACAATCAAAAAAATCGAAAGATATTATGAACTCTATTGATCAAGCAGCTTCGCCCGGAGGATTGACAAAGAGTACAGTACAAGCCCTGGTTAATGGAAAATCTGTCTCTGCTTTGATAGATACAGGGAGTTCTCTGAGTTTTATAAACAATTCTACTGCTCTTAACCTAGGTCTTCCTATAAGACCAGGTAGGGGTACTGTATCAATGGCGACTACATCAATCACATCCAATATAACAGGACAATGCTTAGTAGATCTTGTCATTCTTGATCACTGTTACAAACAAGCAAATCTTTCGGTCTTACCAGAGCTTTGTGCGGATATAATTGTTGGATATTTTGAAAAACCATGAAAGTATTAAAGTAGTTTTTGGTGGAAAAAAGCCGCAGTTAACCGTATGCAGCGTGGCAGCCTCAACTGTAGAACCGGTGTCATTGTTTTCTAATTTAAAACCTGAATGTAAACCAATTGCAATCAAATATCATCAACACAGTACGGATGATTTGAAGTTTATTGAAAATGAAGTAAGTAAAATGCTTAAAGACGATGTTATAGAGCCCAGCATTTCTCCATGGAGAGCTCAAGCATTAGTGGTTACAAATGAAAATCATAGAAAAAGAATGGTCATTGATTACTCCAAAACTATAAATCGTTTTATATTACTGGATGCTTACCCACTACCAAGAATCGATGATATTGTAAACAAAGTTGCAAATTATGAGTTTTTCAGTACTATCGACTTGAAAAGTGCATACCACCAAATTACGATAAGGAAAGAAGAAAAGCACTACACAGCATTTGAGACATGTGGTCAACTCTACCAGTTTAAACGCATTCCGTTTGGGGTCACTAATGGAGTGACAGTGTTCCAACGTGTAATTGACCAAGTTATACGGTCTGAACAGCTACAAGACACTTAAGCTTACCTTGATGATGTTACAATCTGTGGCAAAACACAGGAGCAACACGATATAAACTTGAAAAAGTTTATCAACGCTGCAAACAAATACAACCTAACTATCAATAATGAGAAGTCTTCATTTTCACTGAAATCGATCAACTTGTTGGGCTATCATATATCTAACAAAACTATCAAGCCTGACCCCAGCCGTTTGGAACCACTGAAAAATTTACCTCTGCCTAGAGACACTGCATCGCTGAGGAGGACCCGTGATATGTTTTCACATTATGCATCACTAATACCAGATTATGCCACTAAGGTGATTCCTCTTGCCCGTACTGCATTTCCCTTGTCTAAAGCAGGGTTACAATCGTTTGAAACTATAAAAAGTGAAATAATTGGATCTGTAGTAAGCTGCATTGACCCTGAAGCACAATTCATTGTGGAAACTGATGCATCTGAGAGCACCATTGCTGCTACTTTGACTCAATCAAACCGTCCAGTTGCATTCTTCTCAAGGATACTTTCACCAGCAGAACAAAGACATTAAAGTGTTGAGAAAGAAGCACAAGCCATTGTAGAAGCACTGCGAAAATGGCATCACTACTTGGTTGGCAAACATTTCAAGCTAATTACTAATCAGAGGTCGGTAGCTTTTATGTTTGATAACAACCGTCATGGTAAAGTGAAAAATGAAAAGATAATGAGGTGGAAACTGGAACTGTCTTGTTTTCATTACGATATTGTATATAGACCTGGCAAAGATAATATGGCTGCTGATGCTCTGTCTAGAGTATGTTCTTCAATCCAAAATCAGGAAAATCTATTAGTTGATTTACATGAGTCTCTATGCCACCCAGGCATAACACGGTTGTACCACTGGGTTCGGAGTAAAAACTTACCCTACTCAATTGATGAAATCAGACGCATAACAAACTCCTGCAAAGTGTGTGCTGCTGTCAAGCCCAAATTCTTCAAACACAAAGGGACTCTGATTAAAGCCACTTCTGCATTTGAACGGCCAAATATCGATTTCAAAGGCCCTCTGCCTTCATCAAGTCGAAATCCTTATTTATTGGTAATAGTAGATGAGTTTTCACGGTTCCCTTTTGCTTTCCCATGTCCAGACATGTCATCATCTACAGTTAAATCAAAACTGAAACCCCTGTTTTCTAAGTTTGGGGTTCCTAGTTACATACATTCAGACAGAGGAACATCATTTATGAGTCAAGACTTGAAAAATTACCTAAACTCGCATGGAATTGCAACTAGCAGAACCACTGCTTACAACCCAGCAGGTAATGGATAGGTTGAAAGATATAATGGTATTCTATGGAAAAAGATTGAGCTAGCATTAAAATCACTTAATTTAGAAATAAATCAATGGGAGTCAGTTTTAGAAGATGCTCTTAGCTCAACAAGAACATTACTTTGCACAGCCACAAATCAAACTCCTCATGAGCGTATGTTCTAACACCCACGTAGATCTGGAAACAATGGTGTTTCAGCTCCTTCTTGGCTTCTCAATTCCGGCCCTGTCTATTTAAAAAAATTCAATCGAACATCTAAATATGAGCCACTTGTTGAAGAGGTCCAACTTCTACATGGAAATGCTGAGTATGCACATGTAAAGCTACCTGATGGAAGAGAAACCACAGTATCAACACGTCATCTTGCTCCAGTTGGAGAGTACGAAAACAGAGATCACGAAGAACAAACCGATTCTGAAAATGATGAACATTCTCAATTACCAACTTCCGAACCTGAACTTGAATACTTCCATAATCCTCAAGCAACCCAAAACCAAGAAAACGAAACTAGTACTACTGCCGAGAGCTTACAACCTAGACAAGAGACTACTGGACAAGAAAACCAAAATACATATCCAAGAAGAAGTTTTAGAAATAGAAGACCTCCTAATTATTTGAATGACTACATTCATTAACTCTTTGGGGGGAAGAATGTAGTATAACAACATATGTTTTGAATTTGTTATTACTGTCACTAAGTCTCCAAACAAACTCATTCCAATTCGAAACCTGTATAGTTCAAGTTATTAAAAACCTTTCTTAAGGTATTAAATACTTATGTCGTGTTTACTCTCATTCCTATTACAAATATGCAAACTATAAATTTTACAAAATGAACAACATTTTTCACTTGGAAAGTCTTAGGATGATATACTATGCTTTTGTAGTCTTTAATTCAATATGGCTTAGTTGTAGGGGGTGGAGCCTATGACACTCACCTTAATTTATTTTTGATTCAAAAGTACATAATTGAGATAATTTAATATAACTTGGGTTATATTCAAGTGAATCCCTCTTTGTTGAATTTGAAGTAATGACAATAAGGACACTTTATTTCAAAAGACTTCTTAAACATATTGTTAAAAAAGAAGATACATTTATCAGAACTGATAAACTGTTTTATAACCTAAGACCTGACACATCTTTAAAATATATCATCCACGATTCAAGGTTGAGCTTTATAAGTTTATTTAGTTCTTAGTTTAAGATATTGTGTTTTTGTTAGACTTGTCTATTTAATTTTTTTGTAATATATGAATTTTTTTGGCAAATAAATTTCAATTTCAATTTTTTTTCATACCCTAGAAATGATATACTACTATATTCTGAGCAAACCTTAGATTGCAGCATTGCAGTTATGGTGTACAGTGCTTATGCAGATTTCACAGAAACCAGAAAGCCTGTGAGCTAATATTGTGTGAGAGATAGATAGATAAATATATTTTATTTTTACTCTATAACATTACAAAAAGTGATGTGGGAGAGAGAGAGAGCGAAAACGAGAGCGTAGGTCATTTTGATAGAATCAGCATAACAACGGTAACAGTGTGCTCCTATTTTTGTAATTAAATTGGCCTTAAAGATCCGTGCAGTAAACTAAGGTTTGCACGCACTTCAGCTCAGATACTTTTAAAATAAAATTTACAGTTTATTGACTATGGCAGGTGATTCGCCATGTTGTGTGGTTTGACGAAACACGTGTCATAGTCAGTATGTAATTTCTACTTGAGTAACCTATCCCAATTTTCTAAAATAGTATATATTTCTGCTACATAGCAGATTTGAAGAATTAAACTGTCAAAAGATGTCCTTCTGCTATTTAGTTCTTCGGTCAATATTTGCAATAGCAGAAGTCTTTAGTTCTATTTATATAAATTTCATTTGATATTTGAAATACTTATTATACAGTAATAATATTCCATCAATTGGTTAACTGCAATTTATAATAAAATCTTCCATGTTGGATACTTGTAGATTCACACTATGCGGCTGGCATGAGATTAGGCTACCATTGGGTCGCCTCAGAGTTAACTCACTGGAGGCCGTGTGTAGATCGAGTTCAGACACCAGGATTGGTGCCCGGACTGGTCACCCTAGTGTAATAAACACAATTAGAACTAATGCCCCGCGACTAGCTCGGAAGCTTGGCGACCCACTGGAGGCTTAATGCAATACGAGCCCAATTAAAAGTTTATTATTATTAATGGTGATAACATTGAAAATCAATCGAACATGTAGGAAAATACTGTTGAACAAATGTGGGAAGAATTATTATTATAGTTCACATATGCTACAAGGTGAACATTAGAATAGTACCATAAGTAGTACCAAATAGTACCAATGTACCAATAATAGTAAACGATAATCTTTCAATTGTTTATGTCATCATGCAATGATATCTATCTATGAAAAGTAATTATTTATAATAATTATTAAATAAGTATTACTTTTATCTGAGCGATCTTTCTTCATACATATGACAATGTCCTTGCACTTCAGTGTTTCTTCTGCATATTCCAGAAGGGTCACAAATCTGCAAAAAAATATAAATTATTATTTTTTTATATTTATACATATTATGTATTAATATCTTATGTAAATACATATTGATTACCGATGAACAAATCTTCAATGTCAAATAAAGCCGGTAAACACAGAGATAATACAGGTAATATACTTGAAAATTTATCAAAGTTATGATATGTTACTTCTCCATTATATGCACTTGTTTATATTCATGATGTCTTCTAAAAACGTATTTATTCAGGGCTACTTAATTTGTTAGTTGAAAAATAATACCATAGTACCCTTTTAAAAACTTTTAATGTAAAATAACAAAATAAAAAACAACCAATTTCGGATGTTTACTCCATTTAAAAAGGCAACTTTGAGCATCAAAGCAGAACAGGTTAAACTGTCTCTATGCTGGTACAAGAATTAAAACTCATCAGCCAACTACAGACAGATGCTAGTAAATCAGGCTCGCCACTACACGATAACTTGATAGATAAACTACTGAAAATGGTTTGAATTGAGTGAGTACACTTTTAAAATAATAAAACAGCATAATAAACCACTAATAGAATAAAATGAATTGTCAAATGAATTTTGATACAGCAAGACAGAGAATCGGCAACGTTCTATTTTTCTCCAGTGCCATTATAACGTAGACCTCACTATAGTACATAATTTATATTCTTCCTCAATTCACTTAATAATGCGAATGAGGTTATTTGAAAATTTTGAATCTATTCTTCAAATAGATGTAGGTAAAATTTGAGTTATTAATTCTTCTTTTGCGATAGATAATACAAATATTTACCCTTCTTTGGATCCTTCTGGAAGCAGGGCCACTGGCACTTGTATGTATAGGCAATGCTGATGTAAAAGTGTTTCCCATCTTGCTTCAGTGCGCTCAGTTAATCTCAAGATAAAAGAGAGTTTCACGCTTTCGCCGCGTTCAACATATCCAAGCAACTCACTCTCCTGAAACATTTCATTTCATATGATTCAGCTTTGATCAATGTACCTTATTATTTATAACACATAATTTATTATTTAATAACCTATAGTCTAATACTTATTATCCTATAACCTTAGCCTATTATTCATTAGATTCGATGATTCATTGGGTATGATCCGTAGAGAATTAGAGTAAGTCTTAACTATGTTAGGTATTGCTCTCTATATTATTATGATTATGATAATGATAAAAAAAGGATTTGAGGATTGGGAAGAAAAATGATTATTGTATGTAAGGCGATTGAATAGGATCATTTTTTTAAACGATGATTGATGATGATGATGACAAATGAAGCATTCAGTTTTCCACTAATTACTGGTTGATAGAATAAACAAATACATACGATTATTTCGGCTAGCTCAGGCCTGATCTTAAAGTGGCTGGTTATGAAAGGTAGAGTTTCAAATTTTTTTATATTGCATCGTTTGTATTCAACAGAAAATAAAACCAAAATAACCCTTCTCTAAGCACACTTCATACACTCATACACTTCTGTAATCATTGTGCGAAGTTGTCCGTAATCCTCTGAAGCATTGCACGTGATATCGCTCAAATTTCTCGATTTATTATACAGAGTGAGTCATATGTATGGGAACCCCTCAATAAGTTGGAGACTGTTGTGGATATAATACTGTAACTTTCAGAATAAGTAACTGATCGAATACTCCACCTTTTGACGTACAACTGAATTTCAATCCCTCATAAGGGGGGTGACTTAGGGGTTGTAACTCGAATATTTCAAAAGTAAACACCCACTGTGTGGTACATCATTCCAAAGACCATTTCAAAAGAAGAAAGTTGGCATCAATAAAAATGTTCTATGATACTTGTATCAAAAATGGCGGCTGATTGAAGTTTTAGTTTTTTTAAATGAGGGGTTGTAACTCAAATATTTTAGATGTAAACACCCATTGTGTGTTACATCATTTTGAAGGTCTTTTCAAAACAAGAAAGATGACATCAATAAAAATGTTCTATGATACTTGTATCCAAAATGGCGGCTGATTGAAGTTAAGACTAAAACTTCAATTAGCCGCAGATACAGATATCATAGAACATTTTTATTGATGCCATCTTTCTTGTTTTAAAAGGCCTTTAAAATGATGTAACACACAATGGGTGTTTACATTTGAAATATCTGAGTTACAACCCCTCATTTCTCTAAATACTAAAACTTCAATCAGCCGCCATTTTGGATACAGATATCATAGAACATTTTTATTGATGCCATCTTTATTGTTTTAAAAAAGGCCTTTACAATGATGTACCACACAATGGGTGTTTACATTTGAAATATTCGAGATACAACCCCCAAGTCACCCCCTTATGAGGGGTTGACATTCAGTTGTACGTCAAAAGGATGAGTATTCGATCAATAACTTATCCTGAGAGTTACAGTATTTGATCTACAACAGTCTTCAACTTATTGAAGGGTTCAAATACATTATAACATATATTAGGGTTCCCATCCATATGACTCATTCTTTATAATCTTACTGAGGGCTTCAAGTTTACGTGTTTTTTTTTTATGAATACACGAGCATTTAGCTAGCCCATATAAGCTATGACAGTTGGAGCCATAAAATAGTCACAAGGTGACAAGTTCGACAACCGAAGATTCCACTCCACACTTCTACAGGAGTGACGAACACCATTTCTCCTTCATCTCCATAATCAGTTTATCATTCATAATTGAACGGTCAATAGCTGCATTCCACTGCTCTCTCAGACGAACATTGTCCTCTTTTAAATATTGATTCTCAATTATCAATGTCTCTATGAAACTAAACACTTGTTACATTTGTTTACATCTGAAGATTGAACTGGAAATAAGCAACTAGGAGTCGAGTTATTTATAGAAACGTCAATATCTGATTGAGAAGGCGGCACTCCCACCCTATCAGTAATTGGTGTGGAGCATGTAACGGAATTTTGAGATTCATTGATATTACAATTTGGTGGTGGATGGTTGTGAAAGATCGGAAGTTCAACAATTTTAGTGTGACTAAAATTAGTGATTCCGTCAGAGATGACTATTATTCTAAGGGTAATTTTCCTCTATAAAGTTTGATGCAAGGGTGTCAAAGTTCAACCTGAATCTAATAACTGACTTGAAGTTGTCCAAGTATTGGAGGTTATGAAATAGATTTACCTCGGAAGACACAAAATCCAGAATTTCACTCACATTAAGCAACTCACTAACTGAGGTCACTCATATAACGTTACTCAAAAATCAAAATACTTAGAGAAACCTTTTTAAAAACTTTAAAATAATGGAAAATTACAGACGTGACTCAATAGACATCCAATCATGGTAGCCAGTTCTACCAACCCAGTTTAGCATTTATTTAGTTTATCTTACCTTATGGTAAGATATTACACTATTGTCATTTATATCACATTATTCTCTTCTCTGGTTCAACCAATTCTGATGTATCTCAACCTTTCGAAACCCAACATCACACTCACTGGTCTAATCTCCTCCAATTCTTGATATGTACTCGACTCCTCATCCTTCCTATAATTGTTTTAAATGTATGAATTATTCAGGGCTACTTTCTTGTATTTATAAAATATAATTATAGTACCCTTTAAAATTAATGGAATATTAAATAACAATATGTATTCTTGTTTTTTAATATTTTATTAATTTTAAAGGGTACTATAATTATATTCCTATAATTGATAAACTCTGAGTTTATATCTTCTGTATTGGCATTGATCAATCGTTGGTCTAGTGATAAGGAGCGTTTCAAACTTCGGTCTGCTAGCACCGCAGCATAGTTCGTGGGTTCGAATCCCGCCGATGGCATAGACGTTTGATCATCTCATCAATTCACCAACGCACATTCGTCTACCCACGCACAAGCAAAAAGTTCATGTGAGCATCATCCGCAATAAAAATAAATAATTACTCATATTTACCTCAACACTTTTGCTCACAGAGAGCGTATCCTGTTTCCCCACACCGCTGCCCTCTGTGTTAGACTCAGACAACGATGACACTAGCGTCAACGAGGCGGTATGGGGGGCATCAGGAATACCTGAAAACAAAACAAATAATTCATCAGACAAAAATATAGATAAAAAGTAATAAAAATAAACATTAAACAAAACTCCTTCAGGCAAGTGTCCAAGCACAAACTTATCAACTAAACATTATTAACATTCTAAGGCTAGCCACTACGGTATGTGCATATGCGGACGATGTAGCAATAATTGCAAGAAGGAAAGATGTCCTGCAGGAAACGTATTTGTTGCTAGAAAGAGAGGCGAATAAGATTGGCTTGGTAGTGAATGAAAGTAAAACGAGGTATATGAAAATATCAAGGAGTCAAGCAAGAAGATTTCCACAAAACCTCTGAATTGGAAATAAAATCTTTCAAGGTGTAAGGAACTTCAGCTACTTGGGGGTTGAACTGAATAACGAGAACAAGATGGGTTACAGCACAAAGCAAAGAGTATTGGATGTAAATAGAGCATAATTCAGTAACATGAAGCTTTGTTGAAGAATAGGCTCATATGTAGAAACACGAAACTTAAAATATATGAGAGCCTAATTCAACCTGTTGTAACGTACGGCTGTGAATCTTGGACGTTAACAAAAGAAGACAAAAACCATTTAGGCGTTTTTAAAAGGAAAATCCAAAGAAAGATTTATGGTCTAGTTAAAGAAGGAGAGGAGTGGAGGAGAACTAATTCAAGAGCTAGAGGCATTGATAAAAGGCCGAAATATTGTGAAATTTATAAAGGTACAGCGGCTTAGATGGTTTGGACATATTATCACTGTAGAATGAATAAAAACAGAATGCCTAAAATAATATTCAAGGAGAGGCTACATTCAAGAAGAAAGATAGGAAGGCCGAGAATAAGGTGGGAAGATGAAGTGAGAGACGATCTCCAAAAAATGGGATATAGAGGATGGAGACAATTAACAGAGGACCGAGAAGCGTGGAGAGCTGTAGTGGAGGCGGCCAAAGCTCATATTGGGCTGTAGTGCTGTAGGCTAGCCACTAACGACAGAACATGCATGATGAACACGCATGTACATACATGCTCATTATGCATGATTTGTCATCAGAGAGAGGCTTCTAACATAAAATAAACAAACAATAACAATGAATAAACCACTGAAAAAATACAAATTTAATAGAGGATGGTACTAATCCAGCATCATTTGTAATCTACATAACGAAATCTAATCTAATAAAAATAGAGGGTAATACCAAAGTTGCTCACATCGAATACTTATACTGGTGTAATGAATAAAAATATTCTAGGGAAATCTAGAATCAATCAATAGGTCTATAATACTGTTTGCCTATGGACCTTGGGCCTTTTTTTTATACGTTTAGACCATGCGGTCAGCACCTAAAAAACCTGTGGCGCCAAAATTTTCATTTAAATTCTATATGTTGCCCGCGTGTTCCTTATAAAACAGTGGAGGTGGATGCCACTGCTGAAAGAACAGTGCAACAAGACTGCATATTGACAATTATAGGTGGCATATTGACACAGCATGTTATAAAAAAGCTCATAAGATTCCCATTGATTTCTCCCGCAACAGCAGAACATAAGGCCAATGTCGTAAGCACCTCGCCAAGCCATAGCTATGCAAAGCATTATTTTCTTGTGGCGTTAACCATTGCACAATATGCTTATGATGCAATATCAAGTTAGGCCAGTGCTTTTACATGGGAAGGCGTGATCTCACTGAAGTGATCCACAAAACGAGTTCAAAAGCTTCAAATATCGAAGAAATGAGAATAATAATAACTAAAGTATTCTCTTGGATGAAGTGATCCTCAAAAGAAAGCTTCAAATATTGAAGAAATGAGATTAAATATTCTATTTTGGTCTTTTGAACATTTCAAATAATCAAGTTCTTCCCATTGCACTAAAGTCTATTGAATTTCAATCGTGATTAAATGACGGTTACATTCCACAAGAATCTTAGTTTTTTTTATTGTTTTTTTGGGATGTATTTTATTGTTTATTTATTTGAATAAAGAAAATAAGGATGAGAAATCAAAAAGAGAAGCAGATGACGTCTGTAATCAGCAATCTCGGTTAGATTTCATAAAATGTTATTGCGACCAGGCCTCTGTAATTATAGTTTTTTTTACATAAAAAGGTAATTAACTGAATAGAACAATAGAACTCATTGTCTAGTATCGAATATCCTTAATTTGCAAATAGAGTCCGGTCTCAGTTTATAAGAATAACAGAAATAAACATTATTCATTTCTACTGACACAGAACTGTATTGTTTTTATATTGGAACAGGTTTTCACGAAAGTATCCCATTTATTTTATTTTCAAATCCTGAGAGTACATGAATGTTTTTTATGGAGCAGGGGAAATAGAAGTAACTGAATTATGACAAACACTAAACACATATTTATCGAGAATCAAGAGAAACTTTCAAAGCCTCATAAAATCGAAATCTTGCCTGCTTCACAATAAATTTGCTGATCGCCTTCTAATCTGATCACCTTGATTTCAAATCATTTGATCTGATTGCCTTCATCAACGTTTCCTTTCCATTATAACCTCTATTTGTTTTTACAATTAGGAGTTTATTGCGGGAAGACGTGACTTTTTCTTAATATATCATGATATCTGCTAGATTAACAGCTGCATTTAAGCTCGAATTCCCATTCAAATTGCTATCAATTCAAATTGATCCGACATGTTTCCATGTAAATGTGAATGAAAAATATATTACATTTGAATCATGATCTGAAACTTTGCTCTTATAATTCTAGCATGAGCTCACTGTACTCTGTTAATCCACACCTTGCAAATCATATTATTCAGGACTGTTCAAGAAGGGTATGAATCGTTAAGTACCAACGAAATTCAATGGATGGGTTAGTAAAAAAATGAAAGTATTCATGTGGGTTTCTCTTATCAAAAGAAAGGATAGGCTAGACCATCTAAAATAATTTCATAATACTGTTTTTTTATCATTATTCAATAGATGCAGTTTCTAAAGTTACCTTCCCAGCAGCTTTACAAACCGGAAACTGATATAGCCTACAATATAAATTTCTCACAAATATTAATTCTCATTGATTCTCATTGATTATCATATCTCCGAATAGATAGGTTAGGAAGAGCCAAGCTACTAGAAATAAAGTAACTTCAACTAAGACTAATACGGATTCTCACATTGAAACCTTATCATGTTTAAAATCAGTGAATAATGAACCAATCTTTTATTAATTCATAAACAAATTAAACATTTTAAAAATATTTTTGAAAACTGCAGACTTGTAGTGATTTGAAGGAGGTAGACACTGCTTGTCAGTCAGTCAGTTTTTAAGTTTTTTTAATCTAACTCAAATCAAATCAACTAATAGTGGTTCGTCAGTATTATTTTCTGATTATTCACTACTACAAATATTTCACTGTACATACTTCAGTACATTCTTCGATGAGCACGGTAGAATGCAATGTAAGTGACAAATAATCAATAACATACCAGATAAGTTTGTCGATAACAAGCTATTTCCAGCCACTGACATATGGAAAATGTTTCCATCATTTTAAAAACTTTTCTTTAAAATATTGAAGAATCAACTATGACTAAATGCAATAAATATTGTTTTTGAGATAGAAATTTGATAACGAGAAAAAGTTTTTCAATTTTTTTATAACACCAGAAAATTTGAAATTCAGGCAAGACTAAATACAATAAATATTGATTTCGATGTAGTTTTTCGATTTAGAAAATGATGAATGCCTACATCGGAAGTTATGCTTCGATACAATACAGAACTAAAATTAGAAAGCTAGAAATGCTAAAAACCAACTAGTGTCACAAATTACGAAACAGATAAGCGAGAATTTATAGTGGAAGTTTTTATTGTGGCTGGTATAAATGAAATTGAAAATCTGGGAGTCATAAATTCATGAGTATACAGTGTCCCAAAACTCTCTTCCAGGCGTTATTCTCATTGTAAAACGTATTTGCAATGTCGATTCACGTTCATTATTCATCCATGTTTCAGTTTACATCTCCTGAGAGATCAATTGGGATCATGTAAGGGAAATGGATATCAAATTAAAACTAATCTTGAATTTTCCTAATAATGAGCTACAATAATTGGAACAATTAGTCAGATAACTATCCGTCAATATTTTTGGTACATAGATTCACCAAGAGACATCCACATTTTAATACATTTCATTGAAAACATTTATTTATCTGTGTTTTTATTTTAAAACTGTTGACTTCGTCAAAAGCAGTATTTCTCAAATTTCAAAATTCTGAAGAAAATGATGTGTTATGAGTTTTGTAAAATCGGACCATAAAAAACTGAGTAAATCGTCAATTCAATGGCAAATATGTTGTGATGAAATCAACAGTTCAGTAGTTTGTGATTCGATTTTGATGGGCTATCTGAGACGCAATTTTCATAAAAATTGCCAGTTTCTGCGTAAAACGTCATTGAAAATTACAGTTTGTCACCCGCTTGAAAAACATGCAATTTTGAGACTCATAAGTACTTTTAAGAAAATCACTAGTTTTTCAATAAACCCATAGAATAAGAGTAGAAAAAGATTGATACATATGTTTTCTCTATGAGAAAACTATTGCAAATTTCAGCTGATCACCTATTTAGAATTGTATAATTAATTTCTTCATGGGAAATTCATTATTTCAATTAGGCCTAAATTATCAAGATAATATATTTTTGAGATTGACTGTTTTTATTTATGATCGACTTTAAACAAAATGGCACCTGTACTGTAAACTGATGTGAATCAAGAATATGATCACACATTTCAGTTTATCAGAGTATTCGAATATTAAGAAAATTTTTCAGTTTTGGTACATCATTTTAATAGTTTATAAAATACGATTATTTTATTAGTATAACTTACCACTGAGGCCCCACACCCAGGCTGACGCAGTAATGAGGCGTGGCCATGTCTTTTTCTAAACCAGCACTGAAAATAAAATTGAAAAAAAATATTAATGTATTTTTCCAAACCAGCACTGAGAAAAAAAAACAAAACAATAATAAGAGTTGAGGAAGAAATGTTTACAATTATGCCAATTCACAACACAGTCCTTGGGTTTGACAGTAAGAAGGAAAAATTGACAGTAATTACACCTATTATACAATTATTGCATACTGAACTAATCTTGAAACGACAAACATTCGATTGAAATTCAGAAAATGAAACTAAAGCTTCAAGAATAAATTGTGTTGTTTGAATGCTTTATAATAATAATAATTTCTCTGGATGTTGGACGACACATCCAGAGGAGTTTATTCATAAATTCAGCAACATTACATATTATTTTCATATACATTATCAATAATATAACAGTATTCAATGTTTTTAAAATTATACCTAACTATATAATATAATATATGTGTCGAGGTTATCATCAAATTAATACAAATTTATGCTACAACAGATTAATACAAAAAAATCTAAAACTTTATCTATTACCCTAAGCATCACCTAGTACAATGTTACTAAACCGAGGTACTATTAATTTTTACCTATAAATTACCTTATTTGAAAAGAATACTACTTAAATCTGAATCCTACTTACTATTAGTTCATCACTACTTTGTATCCCAATACTGAATAACCAATGTCTAACTTTTCTTTTGAAGCTATTGAAATTTTCCTCTCCTTTGATTTCTATTGGTATTCTATTAGATATTGTAGGCCCTAAATATCCTAGTGATCTTTGCCCAAATGCTGTGTTCATTCTTGGTACTTCTTGGTTGTTACGTTCTCTTATTATAGTATTATTTCCATGATTTATGAAATGGTTCCTATTACTTTCCTTGCCCTATTACCATAGGTAAGGAAAGTATTGCTTTCCAAAAAAAATTACGGTACCCTAATTTAAAGTTTTCTATACGTTTCAAGGTCCCCTGAGTCCAAAAACATGATTTTTGGGTGTTGGTCTCTCTGTGTGTGTGTGCGTGTGTGTGCGTGTGTGTGTGTGTGTGTGTGTGTGTGTGTGTGTGTGTGTGTGTGTGTGTGTGTGTGTGTGTGTGTGTGTGTATGTCTGTGAACACGACAACTCCATTCCTAATCAACCGATTGACTTGAAATTTTAAACTTAAGGTCCTTATACAATGAGGATCTGACAATAAGAAATTCAATAAAATTGAATTCAAAAGGGCGGAAAAAATGGCGGATAATTACTAAAAAACCATGTTTTTCACGGTTTTCTCGAAAACGGCTCTAACGATTTTCTTCAAATTCATACCATGGATAGCTATTTATAAGCCCTATCAACTGACATGAGTCTCATTTCTGGGAAAATTGCAGGAGCTCCGTAATATTGTTGTGAAAAATGGCGGATAATCACTAAAAAACCATGTTATTCGCGGTTTTCTCGAAAATGGCTCTAACGATTCTCTTCAAATTCATACCATGGATAGCTATTTATAAGCCCTATCAACTAACATGAGTCTCATTTCTGGGAAAATTGCAGGAGCTCCGTAATATTCTTGAGAAAAATGGCGGATAATTACTAAAAAAACCAAGTTTTCCACGATTTTCTCAAAATAACTTGACCGATTTTTTCAAATTCATACTCTGAATAGTTATTTATCAGTTCTATCAACTGACATGAGTCTCCTTACTGGGAAACTAATGGGGGGTCCACCCCATCCTTGAGAAATGGACTTTGTAACATTCTTCTCGTGCATGAAATAGGTAGGTAGCGCAGTTCATAAAAAGAACACATAGTCGAGATATTTCATATGTAGAACAGCTGTTTTGACGATTTTAAAAAAATGACGACTAAAAAAAATCATCGAATTTCACAATTTACACAAAGGAAAAAGTACTCTGAAAACAATTATATATACACATATACAAAAGTCTGATCGTAGTTTCAATTTCAAATATGAGCAAGGAAAGTTGTGTGAGTGTACCACACCAGATTTTTTTGATGTGTTTTCATATACCCTAATAACAAGAAAATACACAATTGCCCAACGTTGAGTACTCTATTTTCTATAAATAATTCTACAGTTGGAAACCGGATTTCCCTGTTTCCCATTATTTTCAAAATGCGTTTTTGAGTTTCAAATAATGGATCTATAAAACTGAAGTTAGCTGCACCCCAAACTGACAGACCGTACCTTAAAAGAGATTCGAATATATTTAAATATATTTAATAAAACTATTCGAACTGGTAATAAATGAAATCGACTATTACTGTACTGATACAATTATAATTTATTAAGCAAGAACGATTACACTAAACTCTCTGCTACTTAATTGAATACATTTTTAATTGCATGAATACATTTCAATTGTGAGTGCATCAATACAGTACTAGTCGATTTCATTTATTACCAGTTCGAATGGTTTTTTTAAATATATGACACATTCAAACAACACAATTTATTCTTGAAGCTTTAGTTTCATTTTCTGAATTTTAATCGAATGTTTGTCATAAAACTAAAACTAACAAAAACTATTTTGATAAAGGCGTGATAAGCCGGAACTATCCGTGATTAAAATAAAATAAAAAGGGTACTAGTAATTCTATGTAACTAAGCTTTCAAGAAGCCCTATAAAAATACATGAATACCTTTTTTTATAGTGAAATAAAATTCCTAATCATATATCAATGATGATGCCTTGAGTATCAATGAGTTTTGGATAATGAGAACTGATAATATCAATAAATCTGAATTCAAAGTAATTTGGAAGAGCTGAATATGAAATAATGAATGGTCCTGATTTATAGGAGGAAATTTGAATACAAGTTGTATGCAATAGAAACCAAATAATTTTGAAGATTCCAATGCATCTTTCATCTTATGAATTTGGAAGATGTAAGGAATCACCAATATACGTTGCTGAATAGGAAGAAAGAATAAACATCAATATTATTCTATTGATAGAAATGAAAAGGTGAATAACCTATACGTTGGCATGGGTTTGATTATTGGATTGGAGTGCGATTTCAGTGCTTTGTAATGTAAAAGCCAAATCCCAAATGCTAGTATAGGAATTATGTCCATTCATATAAAATTATATATGATTCAGAACAATAAGCTGATACATCATGAATGAGAAAATGAAGGTCAAGCTCAAATTTAATAGTATGTGGAAAAAATATGAGAATGTAAATCTCTCAAGATTAATTTTATTGTATTAGTGAAAAGCTGCAGTTGAAATAGAAAAGTGCACTAGTAGGCACAAATCTGCCTGTCAAAACAACTTTCAGTTTTCAACATGGAATGCACAATAACAATTTCATTTAACTAAATGTCTGTAATTTTGCTATAAAACGCAGAAAAAGTTATTTTTATGTACAAAATTTTGGCTGGCGAATCTCTATTTCTTGGCAAACATCACCGTGCAAGTCTACATAAAAACAATACAACACGAAGTTCAAGACGAGCTTAATTCAGCCCTTATTCTTTGGACCGGATGATCTTTGCCAACAACAACAACAACATACCTCAAGATATTGAAATTATAAATCGAAATTGGTGGATCATAGTCTCAACTTGTACATCTTTGAACCAGGCTGAGCTGTTGATTTGAAAGCAAGTCCAAAATCAAAGACAAATTGATATGATAAGACAAATTACGATAACGAAGACTATAAAAAACTTCTATTCTTACAAGGAATGAACAGTGCTATAGAAAACGTCACAACGATCAAACACAAAGAATACACAAAAATAATCTATCATTAAACACAATGAAAAAGTAAATTACAAAAAATGTATAAATACAAAAATGGAAGCTTTGATAAAATAAAAGTTATAAAGTCATCGCATTATGATTAGGGATGGTATCCAAAACTCAAAATAATAGTGGTCTATTGGTAGAAATAGGAAAGTAAACACAGTGGCAAGTAAACAAACCAAACCTTATTGTCTGTAATAGTGGTTTTCAGAAGATGGCTAATTTTCATTGCAATTCTGGTAAAGGCAAGTTTTCTAACGAAATTATCTATTTAATGTAGGCCTATCTATAATCAATTCTAGATCACCATTTTATGATACAAATATGAATGTTAACTGAATATTTAGAAACTTCAATTTGTAATGGTAAGATCTGCAAATTCACAGTAAATTTCATGACCAAGATAAGTTGAAAGTTTGTTATTCTAATCAGCATACTATTGCCTGGTGTCAGGTCGATTTCACTAGAGAACCTCGAATTTGAACTAGATTCAAGAAATCTTCTCCAGAGTTCAAAGATGCACTGCACATGACCTTTTTCCTGATTTATCATCTCAATTTACAAGCATAATCCGGAAATAAGAATGATATCTCAAGAGGAAATTCAATTCTAAGACAGCTTATGAACCGTACTTTCATGGTCAATGTCCATATTTTATTGACTAGTCTATAGCCGAAATGTCCATGCATGTAACTGAGTAATCCAAATAGAAATTCATGAGTACATTCACAATTGAATTCACTATTGATGTAGTAGTATCGTTCCATAATGAAAGAAAAATATGTACTTACAATCTAAAATGTAGAATTGACAAAATCAGTGTGTTTTTCTTTCATCAATTTAAATGACATTTCAGGAGTTGCATTGTAAATCATGAGTGATTTTGTATTTTCCAAAATGAATGAAAACAAATTGCATGTTGTCAACCACTAACCAATTTAAAAACTTTTATATACGGTAACCAGGTTCCATGGCTTAACCAGCCACTTTTAGCCACTAATCTTCGCTTCATCTGTTTGTTTGCTGCTATAAAATTTAGTTGTGTTATTTAAAAGTTCATAATGGTTGAAGTTGAAGACATTCAATTTGTTTTTATCCATTAACTCAAATAGCTCGAAGGGAAGATTTCTTAAAATACCTCTTTGAAATAATACAAAAGGTTTCAATAATTTTTTAATGATAAGTAAAATGCCTTAAAATTGTTTAGATAAAATAATCCTGTTACTTAATTTATTCAATAAATTTCTTAATGAAAACATCTAGGCTTGTGTTTACAGACATTTCCTATCAGAACTATTCAAGTAACTAGTTACTAGGCAACTAAAGCGTGTCTGGTTAACTAAACTCTTCTTCAGAATCGTTAATAAAATACAGCAACTGGTGACCTCAAGAATACCAGAGCAGAAAATCATCCTGTCTCGTCAATAAATTTCCGGAGATTAAGTGCATGCTGATTTCTATTGAGGCTCTACTAATTATTACAAACCATCATGATGGTGACATCATTACTAAACATGAAATTGTTATTGATGATCGTTAGTTGTTGGAAGCAATATTTATCTACAAATAGAAAGTTTGGATATGCTGATCAGTCCAATACAATTTATTGAATTGTGAAGATTTCAATCTTAATGTTATAATGTTATTTTTGTCAACAATCTTATCAATGTTTTTTATTTTTCCAAATTCTTGACTCAGTATTTCCGTTTCCCTGACTCATAAATCAAATTATGAATGTTTCCGGATCTTTAGATATCTGGTAAACCCAAATAAATTATTATGGATACCTGCCACCAATACTACCTCCACCAACACACTAGAGTTCGTTAGTTTATAAGTGAATTTAATGAATATGCAAACTTAAGGCCCGTGTTACATTAGGACACCAGTTGGACGTAAGTTGAGTCCGTGTGTGAAGCATTCTGGGACACCAACCGGACACCATAACTATAGAGAAAAGAAACCTTGCATCTACCATAACCTGGTAATGTGATGAAAGTAATAAGAATTTATGTCCCGCGAATCGCTCGGACACTTGGTGTCCCAGCCTGGTGTCCTAAATGATACGGACCAAAGACGTTCAACTACATCACAGGCAAAAATATAATTACACGATGCAATTCCAAAATTGTAAGATGTTTTATTCACAAGTTTGAGTTGAATACATAGAATTTATTAAATCAGTATACAATTTGTATTAAATCAGTATGCAATTCATGCAACATTTAGTTATTAGTAGGGTTAAAAAATTGTCGAGATGATAATTTTATAGATTAGTGATACAACAGATTATTATAGACCTGGAAGATAACTTTTAGAAGGGTACTGAATTAAGACTGGAACTTGTAGCATAAATTGTCTACTACATTACAATTTTGTAAACTAGATGTGTGAAGTAAGAACAAATTTACAATTTACATGTTGCATTTGAATTCTTGCAGGAGATAATTTATGGAAGAATACTGAATAACAAAGAATATTCTCAGTAAACAAATCAAGATAGTTGGCTTTTGAACAATCATATATTACAGCATTGAATTTGATGACGCAATTGTGTTTTTTTTTTTAAATAAACGGAAGCGATAGACAATCGATAATAATATAGAGATGATTATATCTATTTAAATTACAGCAACTGTCACAAAATAAATCAACCTGGCAATCAGTTTGAAATCTTTCATAAAATATTTTCCATGGAATGCAAGTTGAGCTTCATCTTATTTTTGAATAAACAAGTTTTTTCAATTCATCAAATTTTGAGAATCATAACATTTGAGAGACCAGATTCAATTTATATTGTGAATTGATGACTTCAATATATCAGAGAATTATGGAAGAAGAAAATAAATCAATTAAATAGAATCTACTACTTGAACCGGTTCGAACTACATATTTATGAGAAAATTGAAAAAATAATTTTTTATAGTTTCTAGAGATTGATGATGGTGCAGCAACCAAAACTAGTTTCTCAATTTTTAGTGGTTATGACAGTATGAAGTCGTTTTATTTGATATGGATATGTGTACCACAACATTATTACTTCCAAACAATTGAACTATCATTACTTTTACTATGAGTCTGTGACACAGAAAAATTTAACAGAAGTAGAAATAATACTCAATTTGTATTCTATTTAATATTAAATAACAATTGAAATGCTTGGTTCAAGAACAATAATTATGTTACAAGGTTCATAAATGATTTGTTAGTGATTTGATGAATGGGATTACCGCAGCACTAGTGAATGAAAGTTACTGTAGACAATAAATCAAGTATCAACGAGTTTTAATTCAATATTCTAGTGTTCCATGAGTTAGAAATTGAATGAGACTGGATAAACATATACAACTAACCCTATTAATGAACTTGGAGTAAATAAAGAGAACATTGCTCTAGAAAATCCTTGTATGAATGCAAAACACACGACTCTGACCCGTTGAACTGTCCGAAAATGATCACCGAACAAAAGAACAATACCATGATAAACTCCGATCTATTTCGGTAAACAATATTATCGCTGTCTCTCAATACTACAGCACATTTGTCTCAGTAGATAACAAGCCAAGGCGTGTTGAATTATGCCTCAAGTACGGCTGAGACTAGACAGTGTGCAGCACTCAACGTGAAATTCAACCAACGAATCATTTCCTTCCATTTCTATAATTGATATTGAACGGTCGAATGTTAACGCAAGTAATATTGAAAGCGGAACAGAGAATTTATTAGAACGATAACAAACGGGAACTGCTTTAAACACAAAGCTAAATGGAACTACAACTTTCAAAACATCATACAACCTAATGTAAAACCTCGCACTTATGCCTTTCACTGACATAAATTCCTCTAAGTGCAATAACACACTCTGACCAAGCTAGTAGCCTTTTTTTATCAGTGTTGTTGTTTATTTCAAGACCAATCCACTAACATTAGTGTCAGTTCCCGTTTCTCTCACTATACAGCACATGCCATGTATCAGAGCTTTGTTATAATTATTTTCAACAACACCACATATATATTATATTATTCATGTTTCAATTTACAGATGTTCTCATCTGATTTTCATTAATATTTGCACTACATATATACTGCAATTATAATATTTTATTTATATTTTTACTGCAATACTATTATTCATTTAAAACGTTCCTACATATTTTATTTAAGATTGGAGATTATTTTTAAACCTCTCTTATTATCATAGTTTTAACAACAATATTTCTTTCCAATCTCTCTCCCTATCACCATCAAATGTGATAATAAACTAATTTTACATTTAATTAAATTCAAGTTTTGTAAATTTATTACAATAGGTAGTCTACAGTTTCTGTTTTTAGGCTTGGTTAATTATTCCTTTTGTCCAGTTATTTATGCATTCCACGGTATTTAGATGAAAATGCTTACAATGCTTTTATTTTTCTATTTAACAGGCACATGACGTTTTCGATCTTTATACAAAACATTTCTATTATTATCTCATTTTTAGGTAGCCTTATAGTAATAATTTTAGAAATAATAATAATAATTGGTACTAAATGGATTACACTCTTAAAATATAACCGTGCTTGTGAATAGGTTCCAGTTATAAAAGCGTAGAAGTTATAAATCATCTAAGGGAAGAATACAACTCTTTGTGTGACGAATAATTGGATAAATAAATTGGTTATTCACTGTTCTAGAAAAAATTGACAATGTTGTTTTTATGTCTTCATATCATTCTGATATTCTCAATGATTTGTCTCCTTCTACTTCCAAAGATATATTGTGAAATGTACTATTGAGATTAATTGTCTGTAAAAGTATGAGTAAGATAAAATGTATTCTTATCTGCCATTCTTGATTCTATCCAATTATTCATTAGAGATTCTGTCAACATTTCCCAGTAAATAATCAACTAGAAACAGTTCTATTTATTTTTAAACTAGCAGATAACCTGTGCTTTGCACGGGAGGAAATTTTGTGTTGTAGAATGCAATTTCCTTTTCCAGGAAACATGAAAAATTGTATAATTATCAATTATTTTGTAAAAATTACGTTGATAATCTTTGTCAGAGTTGCAAATTCTCAGAAAATAATAAATGAAAATAGTCATGAGGTTGCGGGCTCTCATTCATGAAAAGCGCGTGCTACCAATTAAGCTACGGAATCACTTGGAGAAAGATCCATTTGGTTGAGCTTTTATTGTTGCGAAGACTTAGGCCCGGTTGCACAAAAGCAGTTTAATTTTAACCATGATTAATTTTAGGAGAACCAATCAGAGAAGGCCTTTTCTATAATACTGCTTTTCTGATTGGTTCTCGTGGAATTAATCACGATTAAAATTTAACCGGCTTTTGTGCAACCGGCACTTTGAATCACAAATTGAATAAATTTTAGTTAGGATTATTAGTAAATTAGAATTAATCGATTAATAGTAATAGAAATTGCCGTATCACGAAAAATTCAGATAAAATTATAAAAAAGCTGGTTGTAGATTCAAAATTTAGTAGGCTATGCGAGGTCATTTTATTTGACATCACATGAGTAGATAATTTGTGCAAATTTATAATCAACTTGGTAGGCATGATTGAACAGCACGAGTTTTAATGAACTATCAATATCAATTAAGAGATTATAAATGGATAGAGTGAATTTCACCAACGATAAATACATACCGTAGTCTCACTGGGAAATTATTAAGTGCTAATAATTGCGTGGTAACAATAATATCAATGCTCAGAAAAAGTAGTATTTCAAACGCAATAGGTAATCAAAATGTGTAGCATATCAATATCATATCATAACTTAATTACCGTAAATTAAAGATAATTATTTAAAATTTCTCAACTGAATGAGAGCATATATTAACTTAGTTTGTCCAAAGTACAGGCGTTAAAGATAGAAAATAGAGTAAAATAGAAAGTGTGGATTAATTCCAATCAAAAGTTAGTTTACCAAGTAATTTAATAATAGGCCTATTATTAACTAGCAGGGACACCAAGATAAGCATGAATAGTACTTAAATAATCACGAGCTTTTCTACATAAATTCTACTTAACGGTAATGCAATATTCAACAATGACGTATGAAATTCATAATTTAAAAATTCAAACTTATCAAGTAAACTTCCATAACAAAGCCACAATACTTGAGAAAGAGGATAGGCTACAAGTTTAGTACCTACGGAACCTATGTAAAGGTAACTGTCTAATATTAGGTGAATTAAAAATAAAAATCTAATGAAGATCAAAATGTAATCACACACAATTTAAACACAGGTATATAATTTTTTGATGATAGAAGTTATCGAACCGATATTTCCATCAATTTAAAACAAATAAAGAGAATCTGATCCTGACGAAAACATAGGATATCACGTAGGCGATCACCATTTTCTTACACTGAGTTGACACGTAAAACAGAATATTGTAGCTACCTTGTAAAATTTTAGATCAAGTTATTTATTAAGGAATAAATGTACTTCCAAATAGCATTCCTGTAAATTATTTTCAAGCAAAAAGAAGAAATTAAATATAATTACAGAGATTGAAACGTAAATTGAGACCTACTTACCTACTAGAGATTAAACCAGGCATACTGTCTAAAATACTCTCTTTACTACTCGATTCTTGATTGGAATTAATAATCATAATTTTTAAGTGACAAACAGCTTGAATAATTCTATTAAAACAATCTCTTTTATCCCAAAATGATTACAAGTCAAGACAGATTCACGATTGAAGTTCAGTCGTTCTATGACAATGGTCTGCTTCTGCTAGTTAGCTCAAGCTGCCTTTTCTATATAGGTCGCTTGACGTTTACTACAAGATGGCATTGACTCTTGTGGAGAGGAATCTCAATACTGCTTCAATGGGCGCCAATTACAAAGTGTGATACAATGAAAAAAAATCCTTTCATTCGGTTTTACAAGTCTCAAAATTTCAAAAAGGTTAAACAATTCACTAAAACGCGTTCCTTAAACATATTTTTTCCACATATTTGTTCCGTTTGGATTTTTGTAACACATATGGAATATTGAGTGGTTAATTTTGAATACTCGCATTAGATACGCGTATCTTGATACATACATGATAGGCTATTATAATTGTATCATATACCTCCAGATAAAACCATTAAACATCAACATTACACTACCTGAATACAGTTAATTTGCAGTATAAAATAGGATTTATGTATTAATAACCTTTTATTGAAACAGTTTTTACATCATATCGAGCCTATTCATATCTTCTCATATCTGCTGTTACTTTTCTTAGTTTCCCAAATACCTAGCTATGATAAATACGGTACCTACCTACTATAGTCTGAAGCAATACCTACTGAATAAATATAATTAAGTTACCTTTCAATAAATAAATAATAACTCTTTAGGATATATGCCTAATGAATATAATGAGACGATGAACTATGAAAATAGTACAGTAGGCTACCTACGGCTTCTCTTTATATTATGTAACACTATGAACGCTCATTTTTCGCCCAAATACAAATTTTACTCAAGGAAATGAAGCTGAAATAATAAGATAAAAGTGAATAGATATCTCATTTTACTCAATCATTTTTAAAGACAACATTTCAATGAAGCTTCTCACTCGATAAATAACATTAATTTTAATATTACAATGCAGTAAAATAAATTTCTATAAACGACAAGCCATCCACTCTAACAGATTAAATTTCGCATTTCATATTGTTAATTTCAAAGTGCAATTTATCAAGAGATCGGTTCAAGTCAAGCTATGAAATCTAATCTAATTAATGAATTTCCATTACTCACTTTAATCCTACTGTTGATTTCAAAGTAGAAAATTCGGTAGAATAACAATGATAGATATTAATAATACTGTATTAATTTGAAACAATAATATTATTATTAATTCATTGAGAGCAACCAATCATGCAATCTAATGAATGAATATTTTACTCATATGACTATATTTCTCTAGAAGTAGGGAATATAGTTTATGAATCCAATAATCTAATAGTTACCGTACCTTACATAATAATATACGGTATTGTTAATAATATAAAAATACACATTTAGAGAAAGAACAGTTCAAATTATACACTCATCTAATCTAATGGATGTGATTCCCTACTTGATAAATTTCTTGTTAAATATGAATAGATAGTATACAATTCTAATCTTCACAAATACAAAATCTTCTAATCTTATATGGTACCTAGTCTTCTCAATTACAAATGTTATAATCTTCTTCAAAAATTTATATCGTAAAATCTAATACAAATCATTAATCATCTTTGATTCTGTAGAAGTTATAGTGCCAATAGGCTCAATACTCAATAGACTAAGAACAAAAAATATTATAAATTCTCTAGGAAAAATGTTTAATTGACTTCATCCTTGAGACTATCTTTCATACGCAAGGAATGAATGAGTTTTGTCAAGTCTAAAATAGATATGATTGAGATAATCTCTCTCATATTCATAAAAGATCCTTTTTCCATTTAGGTTTCCTAAAGTTTCCCATTAGGGAACTTAGGACTATAGCCTATACGGCGAGGTGGAACTAACCTTGGGTCTCCCCACCATTGCAAGTCATACGCTAATAATAATACTTTTTCCATATTTTCTACAAAATTTACATCTGTATTGCAAATATATATAGTACTGTATTATAAGTCAATAATAACTCTCTACTTCAACCCACAGGGTCCATTTTTAACTTATTCTGGTATATTAACAAATTTCCTTCAAATCTCTTACGACAATAGAATACTAGTTTTTATTAATCAAATTGGGACTGTTCACTTAATTTTAATGTATGTATTATCAATATAAAAAATTGAGAAGTTCCAAATATTAAAACAATCAATGAACACTTGAATAAAACTCAACAGAAAAGCAAATACTGGATGTACTTTTCAACTACTGCCATTACATACATTCCTTATAAAAACTTTGCATATGCTGCACAATTGAACACAGATAGCTTTATCTCAAATATAGCACAACATTGACGGTAAATTTTGTATGCTGTGTAAAATAACAATGAACAGAGATATTGTGGAATTTCTCCATATTAAGGTGAAATGGAAACGATATTGTTAGTTCCATATAATTTATTTGAGCCAAAAGTAAGTTTAAATGCACTTAGGCATCATCTTCAGTGGTCTTTTTTGGTCAGTATGTGGAACTGACAATATCGTTTTCATTTCACCATGATGACAAAAAATTATGGTAGGTAGTTCAATTTAGCATGGTTGCATTGAACTACTGTACCGTCAATGATTCACATTATTAATATATACAGGTGAGTTCCCATAAAATACTACAACTCGGAAATCTCCATCTTTATTGAAGCTCTGAGTTCGTGTCCTTGAAAACCTTGTTATTCAGAATGCAAGCGTTGAAAATGATGGTACAATGTTCAATGGAGTATGTGGGTGTCATCAGCTGAATCATTCTTCCCTGCAATAAAAATGCAGGGGAATGCATAAAAATTACATAACACATGTAGATAATACACAGTTTCTAATGTTGACACATACAACAGTAATAAACATATAAACAGTGGCGTAGCTAGAAAAAAATTTCGGAGGGGATCATAGCATTGGAGTAGAAAGCACCTAAATTTTGAGGTAGACACCGAGAGGAAAAATTTGAAAATATACGTTCAAAATTTGAAAATATACCTTCAAATCTCGGAGGGGATCATAGCATTGGAGTAGAAAGCACCTAAATTTTGAGGTAGACACCGAGGGGAAAATTTAGAAAATATACCTTCAATTTGGTGCGATTTTACGCAATTTCCACTTGAAAACAAACATTCCATTCAAGTTTTTTTTGTGATCAGTAGGCTATTTATTATTTTCCCTTGAAAATTTTCATAGGCCTATGGGGTTTTGATTAAATAACAAATAGAATGGAATGAAGTAGAATTTTATTAGTCCTACAGAATTAGTCCTACACATAGATAACAATCTAGAATGCTCAAGTTTTCGTTCCAATAAAGCACTGTTTCAACCAACTTTACAGGCTTAGTTTCAACGTGATTAACATTTTTTTCAAATTTACATGGTTTTCACTTAAGTGTTCAAACATAGTTGGGGGGGGGATAAAACAATTTATTTCCAAATATTAGGGGGATGTGTTCCTCCTGTCCACGGTAGAAACTACTCCCGTTCATCATAACTGTAAAATTTTCGGGGCTAGTCTCTAGTAGAAGCTGTTGAAACTTTGTTTAAGGACATGCATGAAACTGAATAAACTATAATCAACTAGACCAATATAAGCTTTATTAAATTTCTTCATAATAATAGATGGTAAAAAGTGAACTAACTTTGAAGTGCTATGTGTAGTTTCTCTATCCCCTGCGCTCTAAACCACTATAAGAAAAAAGCTCATTATTATTATTACCATTGCTTTGCTATTGCAGTGCTATTGCAGTGGTATTCTCTCATCCCATTTATCGACTTACATAGAACAATATAACGAAAATATGGCATTAGATGCTAATTTTTATGGCTGATCCAGCCACAAAAAAATCAGGTTCCATTTCGGAGGTGGGGGGGATACATCCCCATATCCCCCCTGGATACGCCACTGCAAACAATGAAACATATCTTGCATGTGTGAGTTAAAGGTATAAAGGAATAATAATACATCATTGCTGTTTGGGGGAAAAACATAGATTGAACTGTTTAGTCAATCTTCTCTTACCGTAGCTTTAGGAAGAAACAGAAATAGTAATGTCTTTCACTTTATAACAGAGCCAGGTCCGAATTTGCCAATTTGGGGAGTCTACCTGCTCTACCACCCCTATGCAAAATATAAAGAAGCCTTCGACCCTTCTCCCCATCACTAACCGCTACTGAATAGGCCCAACCAGTTTCTGAATTTATGAACTAGAGAAAATAAAATGAAGACCCTAATAGCTTTTACAAACTATATCCCACACAATACTATTATTTAAAACACAGTCATCTTCATTAGATAAAGCACAAACGAATACTAAACAATATTTAGTAAAGAAAAAAGCCCCTAAAACTTATTCTACATAATTTGATTTTTTCATCCTGTCTAGATGCACATCCGGCCCTGCTATTATATGTCATCTATCCCATATAGCATGTGGGCACTGAGAAAACTGTACCCTCTATGTTCATATAAATACTGACTTATTGTGTTAAATTTATTTCAGTTTATATAAGTCTTCAAATTTGCTTCAAGAAAAATCACTCTCTTAAAATGTGCCATGTGTGCCAATTTCATCCCAGTTGAAATGAAACATCATTTTAGAAACTCAATGTAATATAGTCTGATTATCATACTGATATCATCGTCTGATGATAACCAACAATAGGTCGAAACGATTGTCACTAACAATGTAAGTGCATTTTCACTCCATAAGTGTGTTTTTAAAATTCAAGTTTAATTTAAATTGTGAAAAAATATGGATATGCAACAGAGTAATAGTAAGTCGTATTGAATAATTACAGTACATAATAATATTATTGTAATACCTACAAAAAACTCACCATTGCTTATTGATTCAGTCTCTTATTTTTGTCATCTGGTATTTTTCCCTTAATATCTGGTTCCTCATCATTTGTCTTCTTATCCTCGTCCTGTACATCCGATTTTGGTACTTTTTCCTTAATATCAGGGTTCTTTTCTTTATCATCCGGTTTCCTCTCTTTATTATCGGGTTTCCTCTCCTTATTATCCGGTTTCCTCTCTTTATTATCAGGTTTCCTCTCCTTATGATCAGGTTTCCTCTCCTTATGTTCAGGTTTCCTATCCTTATTATCATGTTTTTTATCCTTAGTTTCTGATTTCTCATCCTTCCTGTCCAATTTCTTATTCTGACCATCTTCTTTCTTATTTTTCTTATCCAGTTCCTGTTTCTTCTCACTATACTCTTTCTTGTTCCTTATATCAGGGTTCTGTTTCTTATTGTCCTTATCCTTAGCATCCAGCGTTGCTTCTTTACTCTTGAGATTTCTGTCCTTCCTGTCCCATGTCTTATTCTGACCATCTTCTTTCTTATTTTTCTTATCCAGTTCCTGTTTCTTCTCATTATCCGTTCTCTTCTCACTAACCACTCTATTTCTCTTTTCTTTTGTATCAGGGTTCAGTTTCTTATTGTCCGTATCCTTAGCATCCAGCGTTGCTTGGTTACTCCTGGGATTCCTGTCTGTAAGCAAAGAAAATTTTTCGTGAATGAGCTTGAAACAATTTAATAATGAATGGAGAAATTTTTATTGAAAAATAAAAATGATAAAATTCTCAATTAAATATAAAAATATCTGGAAATGGAAAAAATGATGTATTTTACACATTGTTGTTTTCGAGCTATCGACCTCGGATGAGGATGGTGTGGTTCCTCTATATTGTCTTATGTCAAAGCAACATCCAGCTGACAACTTCACTTGCGAGATCATGAAGCTTGTGAAGTGACGTCATGAAATGAATCAATTTATTGCTTACGACTAACCTTACAAGAAAGGAGGTGTGTCCAAATGGCTAAAATGGTAAGATCTATTTCAATAAATTTTGAATTTATATTATTTATTTTATACAATTGCTGTTTACAAAGTTTTTTAATCAAACAATTTGTACTTTTTACAGGCGTCGTATTCTGAGGACCAGTTGGCCGGTGAGTGAAATCTTATTTGAATTGAGGTCGAAGACTTGCCTAGTTTTTAAGTTTTACCTTATTTGGACATGAATTGAAAGTTAGTTTCTTGCAGCAATTGTGTTTCTGATTTGATTTGATGTTGAATGTTTAGTGTGCGTTCCGCCTTCGGTTTGTTCAGTCAATAATTTCTCATCTAGTAAATACCCTTTTGAAAAAATGTACGGTTTTGAAATAGTGCATAAGGTAATGACTTCAGTGGAAGGTAAGAGCTTTAGTTCTGTTAGCTATCATAATGACAATGATACTTTTCTCGACTTTCAATTATGTTTATGTTATTAGACAGAAACATATTTTATTATCTGTTATTGACCCAATATAGACAACCTTACTAGCTACTATATTTGGTAAGCTACAAGATTGTGACTGGGTAAGTTATAAGCAAAGAAATTATTGCGAATTTTCATAAATTTTTGGCAGTTTTCTCTCCAAAAGTTTCTGTACCAGATGCTCAGATTGTGGATTATGTGAAGATTAAAATATTTGACTTACCTACCTACAGATATTAGGCAATACGTATAGGCTAGGTATTAATATCAATTTCCTCGTTATAGTAATCTCGCAAGTTAGATACTCACCTTGTAGTCCAGTCACTATAAATTGGTGCTTGTAATTAATATTGTGATCTGATTTTTTAATATATTGTTTGGATACATGAGAGAAGTCCAGAACCAATTTCTTCACATAAAGTTTCCTAGTGCTAGATAGCCTACATGATTGCCCAAAAACCTCGTATTTTCGGTTCATTTTCCAGTTTTAAGCATTTTCTGCCAAATCCAGTAATCGGACATAAAAATTTCCTCTCGCCTTTTTTTTAGATTATAAAATTTTGAAAAAAATGAGATCATTGGAAACTCTATCTCCAATGAGTGCTGAATAATGATTTTTCAAAAATAAGTAGGCTAAAATTTAAAGGAAAAATCAATTCTGATGAATTTTAGTTTTTGATCAACAATATCTTCCGATTGTTACCATTTAGATGTATAATTCAAAATCCCTCTGGGTGTATTTTTCTGCTCTACAATCTGAGATCAGGTAGAGCTCTCTATCTCATAGATTTCCAGGTACACCCGAACAACAGTGCTCCTTGTATTGTGAAAAACACCTTATTTTCAGCTTCAACCATCATCACCAACTACATTGTCCTCACATTTATAATTCACAAAATGATATACGTTCATGAGATCATGTTCTATGAGAATCACCCATTAGATGCACTTCATTTCAGTATTTCCTACTGGAGAGGCGCCCATAAGGACACCTCAAGGATAAGAATTTCAAACACATAACTTTTGACACAGTGCTCAGATCTCATTGTACTACACTTCATTCTTCTCGGCTCGTCAAGGCGATCCAAAATCATGTATCATAAGTCAAATTCGACTTAGTCCATTTCAAATGGCCAATTTCTATAGTGCGCTCAACAATAAATTTTCTATTTTTCGACCGAATTTGACTTATGATGCATGATTTTGGACCGCCTTGACAAGCCGAGAAGAATGAAGTGTAGTACAATGAGATCTGAGCATTGTGTCAAAAGCTAAAATGTTTGAAATTTTTATCCTTGAGGTGTCCCCTTAAGCGCGCCTCTCCACTAGGAAATTCTGAAATGAAGTGCATCTAATGGATGATTCTCACAGAACATGATCTCTGTATCTAGCACAAGGAAATTTTGCATGAAGAAATTGGTTCTGGACTTCTCTCATGTATCCAAACAATATATTAAAAAATCAGAACTACAATATAAATTGCAAGCACATCCCCTTTTTTATGTCTATATTGACTGGACTATTGATCATTACCATACTCTCAATAATTCATTGAATTATACATTTCTGTATTTTAAATGTATTGTATTGTCTGTAGGCATTTCTTTATTCAAAATTTCATAAGATTACATAATTGACTTGAAGATCATATTCTCACACAGTCTATCATTTCTGGTATGTACGAACTAATGTGTGGTTTTTACTGTCTGTTTAGAGTTCCAGGAGGCCTTCCAGCTGTTTGATAGCAGGGGTGACAATAAAATCCACGTATCTCAGATCGGAGATGCATTGAGAGCTCTTGGTCAGAATCCTACCGAATCTGATGTCAAGAAATTCGCTCATCAACATAAACCAGGTACTGTACCACAAAAATGAACTTTCTTAAAAAAAAAAACAAAAAAACAAACTATTTGTTTAATTACATGGAATTACTAGTAAGCTTACCCTTATCACGCCATTATAAAGTGTAAAATTTATTTTTAGTTGTATTTATTGATTTTGACACTTGATTGGCCGAAGCTAGTATGATTTTGAAGGAAACAAAAAATAAGAGTACCTACTAGCAATTCTATGTAATTAAACTTTCAAGTAGCGCAATTAAAAAAATATTTGTTCTACTGATTTTATTCTTTAAAGGATGTGCAACAGGCTAAAAAAACTTTACTGGTGATATTTTTCAATTTGTATACCACCAAGCTATAAAAATGAAAAATTATTCTCAGGGAAAAAAATTATTACTTGAAATTATTACTTTTTGAGATATGAGCGCTTAAATTTTAAATTTTTGGGACAGATCATATCAAATTCGGTAAGAGAAAATGAAATTTTGAGGGTAAGTTCGTTATGGTATTGTAATTTGAATAAAACGACAATTTCCTGTAAATATCAATTTTCGAAAAAGTTATTCAATTTACCAAAAATAGCTCAAGAAGTTAACTAGAAGTAATTTTTGGTAAATTGAATAACTTTCTCAAAAATTGATATTTTCAGGAAATTCTTGTTTTATTCAATCAACAAACAATACCATAAATTCATCATTAAAATTTCATGAATTTATCTCTTACCGAATTTGAAATTATCTGTCTGGAAAATTTAAACTCTATGCGATCATATATATAGAAAAGTAATGATCGGAAAAAAAAATTCCTGAGAAAACTTTCATTTTTATAGTTTGATATTATACAAATCGAAACACTTCAGAAATATCACCATTAAAAAGTTTTCATTAGCATTTTGCGCAGCCTTAATTATTGCTCAAATCGAAACATTGTTCCATCTGCTTTATATTGGGTTGCACAAACATATACTCTCATTGTTTTAAACAGTACTCATAAAATAATATTTTGAACGATACAAAAATTAATTTTGTACAGTATTCTATACAATAAGCTGAATTTGGTTTGTATCATTAAAATACAGTACACAAATTATGTATTACCACAGAAACATGAATACTTTGAACACATAAATAAGCATTATATCAGATTTTATCAGAGGAGCTGCAGCATCATAAACTCTAGTAAAATATCCACAATGCGTCCACAAATGACTCCTTGTGTACAAAATTAATGGTTATTTCACAATCGTCTATCAATTACTTTACTTACTTTATCTCTTGATCATAATTTCAATTTTTGATGGAAGATCGAATTCAGGTGTTACGATGCATTCATGCATTCCGTAAACAACCTTCAATAAAATATCCAATTTCTTATTTTACTCAAAATTGAAATTTAAATAATGATTTACATGTTATTTTATACTCCACCCATTATAATGAAGGAATATAATGTTATTTAAAAATGAAAATACATGTCTCAACCTCTCATTTACTTTTATGAATTGAATTATTGTTGACAATTTTTCTGATCATTTTATGCATACGTTTTATCATGCAAAACAATCATGTCGAAACAACAATCATGCAAAACATTATGAATGATGAATACAGCGTTACATTCAATACTCTGTAAATAGATTTTTAGTAAACACATACACATCAGTTCTAGTTATGTTTGAGATCATCTGAGTTTCCTTTTTCTTTGAATTCAATAAGCTGCATGTAGAAACTTATAATTTATAAAATATTATTCCTAACTACTAAGGTTTTTGCATGGATAGAATGGCTGCATGTAGAAACTTATAATTTATAAAATATTATTCCCAACTACTAAGGTTTTTGCATGGATAGAATGTGTCTAAGGGTAGTTTTTATTAGTTGATTTCTATTTTGCAGATGAGAGAATAAGCTTCGAAGTTTTCTTGCCCATTTACCAAGCCATTTCCAAGGCTAGAACAAGCGATACTGCCGATGATTTCATTGAAGGGCTGAGACACTTCGACAAGGATGGAAATGGCTTCATTTCATCCGCCGAGCTTCGCCATCTGTTGACAACTTTGGGTCAGTTACATTTTTCACAATAAAATATCACCTCATACTTTGTTACTTGTTAGTAATGTTTGTGCATAATTTAATATTTTCAAAGGGTCGCATACATTTCTCACAAAAACTCTCACCTTTACTTGCTGGTAATTTTTAATCTCTTGCATTCACTCTGTTGGTTTATACTGATATCTCTGAAAATATGAATAATTGATCCATCATTTGAAAACTATTCTAATAAGAACTCAATTTATGTTCTTATTCTTGAACAATTTGTATTAGTATTTGTGTTCTGTTCCCTCGAGTATTTTTCCAATTCTCGTATTTGATTAGTTGCACAACACATTTTTATGTGACAAATTTTCCAATCCCTATTCAAGGATTGTCCAGTTTGTTAGAATGTCTTACCGTACGTTATTTATTCACAAATACTGGCAGTGATAGTGCTCCTCTAAGTAAATTCTATAGGTTTCTTCTCAATCGTTATAACTAGTAGGCCTTCTTATGATACTGTACATTCATGTTAAAATTATTGGTGAAACGGAAATGTTGAGATAACATTGATTTGTGCAGTTTTTTATTTTTTTAAATGAACAGTTGGAAAATGCTAGAAGAAAAGTATTCCTTAAAATGTAAGGTATTTACAGTGTGATTACTTATTGCTGTTCATCCATTAAATAATTTATTTTTATTTTCAGGTGAAAAACTGCTTGATGAGGAAGTTGAGCAACTTCTGGCTGGACAAGAAGACTCTCAGGGCAACGTTAATTACGAAGAGTTTGTCAACATGATTATGTCTGGTTAATCGATTATTTTAGAGTTGATAATCACTGGTTCATAACATTTCATATTAGGGTTAATAATAATATTGAATCTTCACTTATTCACTTATATTGGCATTTTTACTCTTATTGCATGGTTCTATTCATTTCAGTTGGCAATATCTAAGAGTATTGAGTACCAACCTGGATATATAATTCCATCAGTCTTGTTTACATCCCTGGTATATCACCAAGAAATGGAAATATCCTTTATTAGATGGAGTCAGAACTTTCAAGTCCTAATCTTGAATCGAGCTTGCTCAGATACCTTTACAAATGATTCATTGGGGATATTGCCACAACATTTTTATCACTGATTACAATAGTAGTCCTCTTATTTTTTAATGTTTAAACCAAATTAGTATTTAGAAATAATTTTCATTTTTATTACCGTAATGTATCGATATTATTCATTTGGAGTTGGTTAAACTGATTTTCCAATCTTCTTCTTTGGTTTTAATTTTTTCTAACACCTAGTGTTGTGATAATCGTTGTTTATCTGTTATTTACAATAATTTAAAACTCGTATCACCTACAGTAATGTGCTGTAGGCTTGCAGGTTGGGTTCAAGGCATTCCTTCAAAATTGATTCCAATATCTTGACTGAATCTATGTTTGGATAAAAATTGTTCTTTTTGTACTTGTATAACAAGCATTTTTTAATTTTCATTTCAATTATTTTAGATGGCTTCAATTAACAGTTGAAACTGCACATTTAAGTTCTGTATTGAATTGATGTTTTATTTTAATATTGTGTTTAAAAAAAATATTTTAATTTATATTACGAAATCATAAAGAAAACTTTTTATGTTATAAATTCACAAGCCATGCTATATAGTACTTATTTTTCATTCATATTATAAATATTCCTTTTAAATGTATTATGCTTGTTAAATAATTATAATTTATTCATAAATTATTAACCTTTTTATCATATTTATATACTGCAGACTTTGAGTGAAATTTCTTGAATTCTGAAATTATAAAAAATATTTTATGCAATAAATGTTTATATTCTTTGTATATTTTAGATTTTTTTTTCTTCTAAATCAGCAATGACACCCTTTCTATTATAATAAACAATACATAATTGATTTACTTCAATTTTTATATTATTTAAATTAGACATAATTCTTAATTGGTTTTGGGCCATGTCGACAGTACCCATGTACTAGAGCTAGTATTTGAAAAAAAATCAGTCAAGTCAGATTGTGATTTAAAGGTGTGATTTAAAATGAAAAGAAATTGTTTGAACAAAACCAAGATATTTTTTAACTAGAGAAAATAATTTTTTGTCCATTTTTCTAAGATTCATTTTTGGAGCTCTCAAAAGTAGCATAGTATTTTAGCTACTTCTGTGAAACTAAAATATTTTATACAGTATTTATGCTTTATGAAGCATTACTTGGATATGAATAGTGGATAACGTCATGATATCTCAATTTATGTTTTTAATTTATTTTTATATAATTATATTTATTGTGTTTAAAAACTAACTATTGAGTGAAATGTACATACAATTCACTCACTATTTGAAGCTATGCTTCTGAAGCACTTTGTATGCTACTGCTTCCTAGTCCAGAAAACTTTACTCTATAAACATAATAGATTTTATTAGATGTTTGTTTTATCAAGTTGTATTAGAAGATAGTTTGAATTACGCTTCTAATAAAAACGTTCCACTGATATACTTTTCAAAAAAGTGTCCCCAGTGTAAAGGTCTTTCATTCAAAGTTTTTTTTAAATGGCAGAAAAGACTGATAATATGCGCTTCAGAAGAAGACAAGAAGTAGCCTTGCTTTGAATAGAGAAGTGAAAGTCCAGTAAGTTTACATTAACACTTTGTTGATCTCAAATTTTCTGCATTAGTTAGAGATCTTCTGGAATTGATTAATTCAACACATTTTATCAGTCTTCACAGTAAGGTAGTGCATGACATTTGATTGACGTTGGAAGAACTGACTTATGTAGATGAAATAAATACGGTCAAATCTTCCCTAGAAACATTGTTATCAATCGTGCAATGTTTAGTATTGATTTTTATATTTTAAATTTGTTCATAAATAATAATTATCGATAAAATGCTGTTCATATTGCTATTATTTGGCTTCAGGACATTCAATATATATTATTTATATATTATTTTATTTAAATACCGAAGTGATTATTTTCATAGATTGCACATAGATTCTTCATAAATTATTTTCACGAATCACGTGAGAGATTTTGGCTGATAATGCCCACATAAGTTTATGGCTTGTGCATGGGTAATGAGGCTAGTTTGATTCGAATGTCATATGTAGAACGGGAATCAAACCAATGACCAAAGTTGCTCTACAGTCTGATAATGCCCACATAAGTTTATGACTTGTGCATGGGTAATGAGGCTAGTTTGATTCGAATGTGTAGAACGGGAATCAAACCAATGACCAAAGTTGTGCTCTACAGTCTGTTCATCGAGAGGAGAGAGAAACATTAATTTTGCGCTTGTGTAAGTATAAAAGTAATGACTAATATCAGCTTTTTATGCTAATTATATACTTATTTCAGCTATTAATAGCTGCATAAGTCATTACTTTTATACTTAAACAAGCACAAACATACTTTGTTTTGTCTCTCCTTTCGATGAACATACTATAGACAACTTGGCTATGCCGATTCATCAAGTCTTTCATTACAATATTTTGACAAAAATAAACATTCTGAGTTGTTAATACTCTAGCACGTTTTAGCCCTTTTTCTTTCTTCATAATACTTGAAAATCTATCATTTGAACTCTTTCATACTGAAAAAGTTACCTGAGTCTGCGGAGAAAAGGCGAAAATAGATGCGCCAAAATATATAAAAGCTAAGGATCCATGAACTATCCATGAAAACTAAATCCATGAAATCCTCCTCAAAACATGGAAGTTCTTGATTAATACCAGTTCAAATTATTTATGATATTTTTTGTCATGATCAGTGTAAAGGAAATTCACTGCTCATAATTATTACCTAAATGTGATTGAATGGTGAAATTATTAGGGAATATGAAATGTTTGAGGGAATAATTTAATAAAACTGATAGTTTATTTTTTATTTGTGGGTTAATATAGGACCTTCGTATTATTACGGCCAGTAATATAAAAGACAATTGTAAAATTGTTCATAAACAATATTATCAAAACTTATAAACCAATAAAGAAGTTTCACAATAAAACATCAATCAATCTACTTCCCTAGAATAATATAAAAATGTATGAATGTATAGTGACAAATAAAATACGGTGGATTCGAATGAATGATAGATTGAAACTGAGTGTTTGAATGAAATAACGATTTTGAAGGGCAAAAGAAATATGTTATGCTAACAGTCATTCTAAGTAGGAGAAAACAATAGAAATCGACAATCGATTAATATAATATATTGCTCTTATACATTTAAAAGATTTTACAGGTTCAATAACCAATTCTAGTTGATAACAGTAGGTAATGCTCGTTTCGTTATTCAGAATACATAATATAAAAAACAATAACATTAAATATGTAATCCTCTCTTATTAACTCAATATTCATAAACACTTCAAAACATTAACAATTTTTAAATTTCAAGTATTCATGCTTAACATAGCGGTTTTTGACTACTAAGATAACTTGTATGCTACCATGATATTTTAATGACCTGTCATTCATATTAATGAAAAAACTTCTTCCGCAAAATTAGTAGAATAAACATTTATTTTACTTTTCTGATCAAATTGGAGTCCAACTAAAAAACGTAAGCTGCAAAATAAAACATTTACTTTGATTTTTTCCAACAAATATTTTTGTGCTGGTACACACAGAAAACAAGCTTAGAATTTTCATCAAGGTGCAACGGTACTCATCAGGTATCCTGCAATAGAACAACGAATTAATTTAAAAAATGTTTGTTGCCCCATCATTTAATAAAAGTTTTCTACAAAAATAAACATCACTTGATATGTTAATTTATCTCATTTGAATAGTGCATAAGGTGGGGTGCTACTACTATAATGCTGGCTACTTTACTACATAAATAAAAAAAAGTTCTAATAACATTTTAAATAATAGGCTCTTTATATTGAAAGTCGATTCATGAAGTTCATGCACCGACTTGTGCCAATATGAGTGAGCTCTCTTCAACTGAGGTTCATAATATTAGGTCATGTCAAATCACAGTATCGAGGAAGGTAGCATGCTACTAGAATATTGGAAATTGAGTAAGTACCTTATATTTCATAAATAATGTGGACACTTACTACAATTGGGGATAGCTAAGGTTACATGAAAAATGGAAAGTGCAATTACTGAAGAAAATGCAGCTTGCATAGGCTGAATCAACGTGGGCTGAATCAAGGTCGGGCAATCCTAGTAGAATCCATTCCTATAGTGAGGTGCCACTTTATAATGGCAGTGGAGAAAGATAGGTTGCGCCTTTTATAGAGGATAGCTGATAACAGTACATATCTGATGTAATATTAAATGATCATTATCATGTTCATAAGAAACTATATAGTTTATACATCAAAAAATATATTTTTCAATGATTAAATAAAAAATCTCCATAATGGGGATTAAATACTTATATTTTTAGATTAATTACTTATATTTCTACACTGTTAAGACCGATTTGGTAACGTTGCAGAGCTAGAAAATTATAGCGTCATCTGTTAGCAAGGAAAGCAAACCAATGTTAATCACTTACTGCCATTACAGTATAACGTGGACCTCACTATAGATACACTCGAACGGACAACGTGGTGTGCTAAATAGTCACACAATAACGCAAACATTGTGTGCTGTGCTGGGTAAAATGGGCTCTAGAGAACTGCCTCATTTTATTAATCTGAAACGTAGGCCTGGAACTACTAGATAATAGATATACTCGTAATTTATGTATTGATAGATTGAGTTAGGTTATGTTCTACATACTTTAACTGAACTTTGTTAACCCTTTATATTCATAGTTAACAATATTTCTAAAGGAAACAATTGAATTTTATTGAGAATGAGAATTGTGAGTGTTAGGGGAAATAACTCTACAGATAGATAGGTTAGTGGAGATTGAGAGTCAATGGTGATGACAATAAAATTGATGAGACAAAAATAAGAAAATTATTGTATTAATTGATGAGAATGGGTGGATAGATATTATAGATGAATCAATCAATGAGACATAGTGATGAGATTTGTTATTGATGAAATGTGATAATGATATAATGTCGGATTGATTGATGAGACAGAGGAATGAAGTATTATTTGGGTTTATTGGTTAAATGAGAGAAAGAGAAAGTCTCTGTGTGTGAGAACTGTTCAAGAGGAAAACGCAAGCAAGAAATGAAAGCATCCATTATATTACTAAGGGCTGTTTGCACAGTGAAAGTTGAAACAGAATTGGATCAGCTGGTGGCTTTAACACAAAATAAACCACATTATGAGTTTTAATATGGATTTAATACCAATGAGAGGCGCCTCCAATTTATCTATTTCAAAAAAATATCATCATTATTATAATATAAATGTATACTGCTGTATATATATATATATATTTTTTTTTTTTTGAGAATAAAGAATGTAAAATTCAATCTAGTTAGAATTTTTATTTCGTTTAAACTGGCACTGTGCAAACGACTCTTGTAATATTATTGTGAAATAAAATAAAATTAATAAGTACGAGAGAAAAACAGAGAGCTCACATGAATGATAGAAAGTGGCATAAGTAAGATAAAGAAAGAAAACAAAATGCATGATGTTGTGTTAATTATTTAGTGATCGGTGATCAACTTCTAGAATGGAAACTACTAAACACAATATATTAAGAGTCCTACGAAGTATCATCACTACAATATTGAAATATCACATCTTTGGCCCATTCTAACGGAGGCAATTATTGCGATGGAAAGCTTTTTACAATATGGAACTACTCATACAACATAGATTCAGTTAGGCCTATATTAGTAACGAATTAGTTATTTTTTAGTTTTAAGTTTGTATATTTTATTAAGTTTTTAGTTGGTATTTATTTTTAGTATGTATATTTTATTTAGTTTTTAGCTGGTATTTTTTTAGTTTTTAGCTGGTATTTTTTTTAGTTTTTAGTTGGTTGTTTTTTTTAGTTTTTAGTTGGTTGTTTTTTATTTAGTTAGTTTTAAGACTCAAGGAAAGCACTCCATCGCAATAAGTGTCTTTGTTTCCAGGGACCTCTGTTGCAGAGACCACTACAGACTACAGGATTAATATAAGAATTCAAAAATAAAAAATCACTATATTATAATCACTCAACCCATTACATAGGGCTACCAATTTTATTGGAATAAAAATATCATCGGATCGAGGTACCCTTTTTATATTTTATTCTTGCATGCCATGTTTCAGCTCATTTTATTCAAATAAAGTATAAAAATGTACCATGATGTTATTTTTATTTTACTAGGCAACTACTTTACTAGGCAATTTAGGCAAATTGGCACTATACAGGAGCGTTATGTGCAAAACGCATCACTGCAGCCTATAGGGATGCTGTAAGTCACTCAAACGCTCAGGCTTAAGCCTTTCTGTGATTACCTCACAATGAGGGAGATGTTTATGACAGCCAAGCACTTTCTTTAGGTATTATTGAAGTACCTTCACCTCAACTCAACTTTTATAGTTACGTACTGGCTTGTAAATAGCTGTCGAGTGCATTCATCCTTGATAGGTATAAGGCAATATACTTTGTGACAGTGTATTTTATATAATAGTGTTAATGTGCTAAGATCTAATCAAACTGTTTCCTGTACAATTCACATACACACAAAGGTTGAAACCTATGTATAAGATACTATATCACAGCCACCTCTAGTAGTATGCCTTATCCAACGAGCTAGCAACGTTGTGATACCAGGTCTAAATTTGGCGGTCATCTGACTAGATGCTTCAAAATGATTCTCAATGCATTTCCACCCGTTTTCTTCCAATTTACTCTCAACTCTCATGTTTGAGACCAGCTGACTGAGCCTAGTTATGCAAACGGTGCCATTCTCCTGAAGCCGGAGCATCCTAATAGAGATGGCTGCCCCGTTTGTCTTATTAAGTGAAAAATGTACTATACTGAACTCAAGTCGCTATCTACGATTTATTGCTTATAGCTTATACGAAATTGTGTCGCTTTCGCTTCTTACCATTTTATACGATGTGCAAAAAATAAAATTATTCTATTGTCCTGCTCATTTTTTATATCACAATTTGATACGTTCAAGTTCAATACCGTACTAATACGATGCCTCTACGATTGATTGATTTTTCAAGAACTACGATTTCAACTATATACCGTTACCGTAATATGAAGTTACATACTACTACATCAAATCGACAACAAGACAACATCTAAAATTTAATGGTCTTTCTCACCTGTATGAGAAAAGTTTTGTTGATGAGTAGGCTGAGTTGTCATCAGAAGTGGTCTTGTAGAATTTGGCCTGAAAAGTTTGAAAATAATTCATATCAAACAATGTTCAAACATACATTAGTTTGATTTGTACTGAAATAATCTAAAAAAATCAACAGTTACAATATAGATTTGTAAATGCTGTGCAGCATAGGCCTCCTACTCATCATAAATGGAATAAATATTGCCAATTTCACAAATTTATGAAATTGAAATTTTGTCTTGAAAATGTTTTTTCATTGTAATATTAATTGAATTAATTCACAAAATTAATATCTTATTATTATTATTATTATTATTGAACGAGAATCCAAATTAAATGATAGATCAACATTTTTTAGAATTTTTAGTAGCTCACCTCGGTTTACGCATGTGATGGGCAGGAACAGGTTTTACGCCATTTGATGACAGAGCAAAAGATAAACGATTAGCATTTCCTGCAAATTATAAAGAAAAATTATTTTATTTTGCTGTAGATTCGTCTTCTCTCCACTGGTTAATAATAGGTACTATAGATATTCCACGATTAGGAGTAACATTTCACTTACAATGTGTGTTTAAGTTACAGCTGTTTTGCTATAATGCTTTGTTTTCAAGAAATTATGAAAATTTTTCAGGTAACATGAAGGCGAAACAGCTGTGACAAAGAATTTTGAATTGAAATGATAATTGATGACCCAATGAATTGTAGAAATAACGATGATTATTGCAAATTCATATATTTTGTCTGGGTAGGCTCTTTTAATAACTTTATTGAAAAAAATTCTTACAGTACCTAAACCTGAGTCAATTTTTGCTGCGATCTTAGTTGGCAATGCGATGTTAGTTGCTGCTAGATTCCCGAACACAAAACTTAGAACAAGAATGACTGTTTTCACACTTACCGATTGTAGTTTTTTTTTGTTTTAAAGATTACATACTAAGGACTCCAGTTATGGAGTATAAGACAAGTCAGGGTTTGAATTTATCGTCACGAAACCCAGAATGATCTCCGATTGCTTGAGAATCAGCTGTTGGTGACAACTAGCCAATCGGAGGAGGTTTTAGGTGTCCTGACGATAAATGTTGGCCGAAAATAGGAAAGTGTGAAAATGCCATTCTTTCTCACTAGTAAGCTAATGGGTGGCCGTATAGAGGTGAAAAATCCATGGTGTTAGTTATGTGGTCCGAAGTATTGCTATTTTTGTTTAAAACACCAAAATAACTATGAGGACTCATTAATAGCAAAATATGTTTTGATGATGCCAGAAAACAGCTTCTCAATTTGAAACTCGAATGAATTCAAATTTCAATATCAACTCAGGTTTTGTGAAAAACTTGACTAAATATCATTTGCTGATTTCTGAAATTCAAAACCTCTTTCATAACATATAAATGATTTATATTAATAAGTACTGTGGAATTATCATACATGATTTCAGACTAAAACGTTCAATAAATACAACCAGGCGTTTACACATCTTCGTTCTACAAACGAAAATCTATAAATCTTACCTGGCATGACTCTGAGTCCGTAGACAGGCATATGAGCACCAAAGTCGTTCATATCTTTCATACCAGGAGATCCTCTTGGACCATTACCTCTTCCAACCTGAAAAATAAGAATTTTCAAAATTAAAAAAAAAAAAAAATAGGAATAAAGAAACTGTTGTCACACAATACTATTAAAGGGTTTACACATATACAGTAGAGTCTCAAGGGACTCATGATATCAAAAAACCTGACCCTATTTGCTTTGTAAATTCATAAGTACAAGAACACAATTTTCATAAACAGAATAAAATTGGTTTAGCTTGGAAACAGTGTTGATTTATTTTGCTTAGAAATAGATCTTCAATAAACTATTACAGGGTTTTAGATGACATCTCTCAGCATCATCGGATTCATTACCATCACCATCAGAAAAAATCTAGTACTTATACTAAACGTAGTTGAATACGCATTTGACTACGTATCCCACCTGTATTCCACAGGTTATTTATTTACCACTACTGACCAAATTGAAGTATTTAAAAAGAAAGAAATCAAACCTACACCTGCAGTTGAGCTGACTAATTTCAAGGATACAATGGCTTTAATTTGTTTTACCAAAACCTTTTGATTATAAGAATGTAAAATTTGCAAAATTTAATTTATTCTTCCATCAGTCATATTACTTGATGGTCTCGACTTGTACAATGTTTCTATAAGACGAAAGGTATTTCAGTCATCCTAAAAATCAAATGATAAAATCAGATCATTTAATGTATTACGGTAAAGGTACAATATAAATCCCAATGTTGATTTATCAAGGGAAGGAGCATCCAGCAGATGCGACAGGTACAGTGCCCAAAGCTGTACTCTAAAATAAATTAATAATGCATAACAACAGAAACAATTCAACTTTTAATAGGTGGCGCAGGGAAATGGAAAATTTTGAACGTTACAGTTAGCAGCATTGTAGAGTCGGCAGTTGTTCGAAATTTTGATCGAAAAATAAAAATGAATTTGCTTTTGAAATTTATATTGCTTGTGAACATATTCCCATTGAGTAGTCATGGATCTAACAGTTGTGTTGTGTGTGATGTGTAATTTTCCAAAATTAAAACACAAATTGAAATTGTCAACCACTTTTATTATAGTATTATATATTAATAAAAGTGGTCAACCATTTTTCTATAGTAACATATATTAATAGAAGTGGTTGACAATTTCAATTTGTGTTTTAATAATCATGGATCATTAGAGCTGTGTTTAATGTGCAAAAGCTGTGACAGCATTTTATAAAAATCGTGCTAACTGCCACCCAGAGAATATTTTGACAGCATTACCAACTTGGACGTCAAAGATGTGTCCATGTGTGGATATCTTAGAGGCAAGGTGCACCGTACATGTCCTGCAACAATACATCAACTGAGGGGGAACATTGAAAACTAAATCAATGTCATTTCCCAAAATTTGCTAAATTTTTTTATTCCAAAGTTTTCATAACAGGCTGTGAACGCCAAAATGGGAGCACATCTTTCCGATTTCACCTTAAAATCTATAATCAATTTTGGATAATTGTCAAGCCATGATGGTATGCTGTTTACATGCATTTTCGGTCCATCAATAATTTATCAATTTAATAATTACTAGTTCTATGAGTTTATTCGAAGAAATTACATATTATAGAGGACGTTGAGTTTCATTACGTCACCAGTACAGTAAAAAATAATTTAAATAACGCATAAGGCTTGAATAAATGAGAAAATGGGAACAAACTTAGTATACGAAATGGATGGATTCGAATAGGAAGAGATATTTAAAGCTGAATAATTATTACATAGAAGTAGCCTATATAAGGAAGTACAAAATTCTAAAAAAGGAAGAGAAAATAAGAAAGGAAGAAAGGAAAGAGAGAAAGATTGAAAAGAGTGTTTGAATTCACAATCGATTGAAATATTGTAAAAAAATCAAATACACGGTTTCCCACGAAGAGGTTTACACGTTTAATTCCCATTCATGCACCGAACGTTTTCAAATTTTACACAGTTTACAAAGTAGGTTCTGAAAATATTCTTGGAAAATTTTATCTCCCAAATTTTCGTAGGAACAAAATGGAGGCATATTGAAAATTTTACCAATTCGCTTCCTGGAAAAACTACTGTCGCCATTTTGTTTCTACGAAGGTTAGGGAGCTAAAGTTTTCCCAAAATATTTTTATATTTTTAGAACCTGCTTTGTAAACTGTGTAAAATTTAAAAAAGTTCGGTGCATGAATTGGCACGTAATATAAAATTAAACGTGTAAACATCTTCGTGGGACACCGTGCATATAACCAATATTTTAATAGTATGGGTAATATATTCTATCTAATCTAATATTATATCCATATATTACATTATAATATATGGGTATTAATATTCTATCATAGAATTCCAAGGTGGATTCAAAATATTTGGAAGGCATGAGGCTGTGTTAAAATAGAGGCTTGATTGATGTAAACATAAACATAAACATAAACATAAACATAGAACTGACAGCAGATTGTAAATCATATTGTTTTGTTTTCTATGAGGAATAAAGAATTTTTTGAATTGAATTGAATAAATTATGATGTGAGTTGTAATATTGGAAAGACAAGATAATTAAACTTATATTCTCACCGGTAAATTTGGCGGTCTGTACAGGTGAGGTAAAGGTATTCCTGGTTGAGGATTACCAAGGGGATTTGATGGAACATTGGCACCAGGATACTGGTAACATCCTCCTAGTCTCATCCCATACCCATTGCCGTTATACATTGCGTATGGCACATTCGCACAAAGATTCTGAAACAAGATTCGGAGAAATTTTAGTATGAATTCTAAATAAAAAATAAGTTGAATTAATTAAATAAATAATTAGTCTTGTGTGGCATCCGGAAAACTCAAGTCTTCAGAAGGTAATAATTATCAAACTTTTAAAAACATTCCAAAATATCTTTGAACTTTCACTAAATTTTATATCACATGGTTAAGATACTTTGGAGCAAATTATTGATGAGACAGTATATAAATTAATTTACTAACTTTTGCAACCTCGAAAATGTTTGTGAAATTTCTCTTATCCAATTAAAGAAGTTTACTGCCTCCGTTGCCAGCTCTGATACAATAAATTTAGAACTTTAAAAATGAAAATGAAATGCTATAGCTCTTATACAGATAATAGTACCTATATTTGAAAGAAAATAATGGATATGAACTTCATAAAATGGAATTATGCTGTGAAATTAAAATGTAATAAATAAACTTCAGAAAATAGAACTGTTGAATGAAGTATTCAATTTCATTATACACTTCAAAATTCTCTGAATTTCTACTGACAGTGAGACTGAATTTTTAAACAAATATCACACTGTTTTCTGATTCACATCTTAACCACTCATTTCTCATTCAGCATATCTCACTTTCAAAATGTATTGTGTACACTTACAATACACTCTCTGTATACATTTCGGGTGCATTGTACTGAATCAATATGCACAGAGTCCCTTCTTTTTGAACCCCTGTGGTATGGAACTGAAATCAGTTATTTCAATACAGTGTTGTTAACATTAGTCGTCATGGATCTTCCAATCCTACTGGAATTGTACTAGAAAATGGAAATTTCTACTTGATTTTGTTGAGCTATTTGCCTGAGAAAATTGTCTTTGTGTGTTTTCCTAGTACATAAACGTTTGTCTGTTACACTCTATATTATAATCATTTTTCTATAAGTTATAATCATAATAGCATACCAGTGATGATGGAATTGGATTAACAGTTGAAAACTTTCACAGATATAAACACAAATAGACAAAGAATGCATCACCAACTCAAATCAACAACACTACAAAGATGAAAAAAAATTTGAACATTGCGGATAATAATTGACTTACCCTCGTAGTATTTTCTCCCGACCTTTCTCTGCTTTCAACTCGGTCAGCTTTTGATGATAGTAGTTTACAACAGATGATTGGCATTGTCGATACACCAAGCCAAACAGCCATTAGTCGTTTTCACAGCGATATCTCGCCGTCACGACAGGACAGCACAGACTTTATCAGTATTAGAGGAGGCTGTGGCTTACAACGGCGCGTCTACTGTTCACAGAACTTATAGTAGTTTCATAAATACAATGAATATTACCTGCGGAGGGGTTGGAGTGGCAGGATACTGAAGAGTGACTAGTGGAGCACTATTATTGCTTGGAGCACCATTGTTCCATGATGCAGTAGGTTGACTAGGAGCTCCGTTCCCACTGCAATTGAAATTTTTCAAAAAATTATTTATACAAATGAATTGTTATTTACTGAAACATTAGATTGTTATTTGTGCATCGAGGAACTCAAGTTCAATTTATTCCTTCCTGAGGAAGACGACATTGGGCGATAATTTCCCAAAGGGGTAGAAATAAATCACTTTGGTCCCGTGATGCACACCTTATTCTTCTCCACCTACACCAATATTTGTAATATTTAACAACTTAGTGATACTGTGTACAGTCTGATATCTGTAATATGTTTTTTTCATGTTATCTTTCAATTTGTTATTGACTAGTATTAATTGACTTTTTAAATTTTTATTATGCAAGAATGGAAATAAAACTATTTATTATTATTATGATATTACTGCACACTATAATGGTTATTTGCTCAAAAAAATTGCCTCAACATTACCTTCTACCCATTTTTCCTATTTCCATTTTCGTCATTTTTTATGTCAAGCGCCCAGCTTTTTAGTCGTTCGATAAATAATTCATCAGTCCGTTAAAAATATCAAATCGCTAAACATCAAAGTTGTGTTTCTCAGTCACACTTTGAATTTAACAAGTCTGTAAAATCTCTCGGTCGACCAAAGTGCCAAAATCGGGCCTGCAAATACGAAACTCTACCGAATTTACATCAAGCCATTGTAACATGAATTAAACTATGGAGAGATCTATTACATAATATTAAAGTCAAATGCGATAACATAACCTAGCAACAAAGGCAACAAATAACATGAGATGTTTGTGGAATAACATTTTGAAAAAGCAGCTGTTTATGAAAATCTGAAGTTTACACTTGGGCTGTTATGCTTTTCTACATTGTTTCCAGATTCATTGAACTGATAGAAATCCTTTAGGTTGCCTAAAGGTAACCGCATAGCAAGGAGGTAATGATAGGGGATAGAGGTGGAGGTGTAATCGCATATTGAGGATTAACGCGCTGTTTTCTCACGCGGCTTTCCTTCTTTATAATTCTGCTACTCCTCTTGTATAGATATTTAGAGTTGGTGATAGTGAAACTTATCATGATATCAATATATTATCTTAAAACCTATCAATCACGGAGAAGCAACGCCCACAAATACCAACTCGATTGCCTTCGCGAGGCTTCTTGGTAAACCACACGATAATCCTCTATCTCAACCTCGCATTTTGGTGAGGTACATGATTCTGGCTGCGACACAACACGTTAACGTCACACCTTCAAGTGGGCCCTGCTTTTCGCATATCCCGTGAGGTTTGACACGCGAACTACTACCCATCAGCACTGCCAAGTCGGTAGGCGAGTATCAGAGGAGTTTAGCCTGGATTGCAGTGGAACCACCACTGTCCAGTTCCGGCGGTACGTGGACCTGGCCAGGTCCCTGACGTATCCTCTAACGTCTCAACAGGCCAGGAAAACTACCCGTGGTTCCCAATTGTATATACATCTCCAGGGTGGGCGCTTGCAAGTCCACCACACATGCGCCCAAAAGGGGACGGGAGCGTTTCGGAAAGAAGCACCAGTGAGAGGGGTTTTTCGACATGTTATGATGCTATTTCCAGAGATGGAGGCGCTACCCGAGTCCCACAGTCTGCCCTATGGGGACAGTATGTCTGCTACTACCAGAGAAGGGGGGTACCCTGATTCCGCTAGTCTGACCTCTCACTGACTAACCCTGAAACTCCACCGGAGGATCCTTCACTGTGCCCAGCTACTCCCTGACACGGAGAGTTCAGGAAACTTGATCAAGCCATAGTCTGGAGCCTTCCCCCAGCCGTACACCCATAAGCCAGGCTACTTCTAGGCTCGGAGTCACACAGTCATTACGTGTGCTATGGTTCCCCCTGGTTGGCGGTTTTCCCTTCACCATGAGAACCAGCCCCAATTGGGAGATCCAGTACTTCCGGAGACACGGTGGCAAGGAACGAACCCCAATTGAGCCCAAGCTCCAGCTAAAGGTAGAGGGAGAGGTCAAAGTCGAAATAGGTCAATGTAAACACACGTCTTGTGTTATAGGCGCCCGCATGGGGAGGAGGTCATGAGTCGTGGTAGAGGTTTACCGCGCTGTTTACATCGACCTCCTCAGCATGCGGGCACCCCATAACAAACGATGTATTTAATTTATATTCAGGTACCATTATCTCGACCGTTACCTCTCCCTCTACGCCGACTTCTACCCCCTTATTATGCGAGCATCCATGAGTAGAGGTAGAGGGAGAGGTCAAGGTTGAGATAGATGTAGAGGGAGCATAGAATATTCAGGAGGGTCAACGTGCTGCTTTCACATGCTGCTTTGCTTTACCGTTAAAGCTTTAGATCTAGTGATGGTAGAAAATGAAAATGAGATTTATTCTCCTTTTGCATAACAAATTTTTTTTATAAAGAATCTTATCTTAGAATTAAAGTGGCAGCAATTGTGTATAGGCGCTGCCAGCGTCACGAATCTTAGTTACATAAATTAAATACTATATAGTTGCTATTCTTAAAAACTTGAGCAAAGTATTATACGGCCATTGCGGTACAAGTTTATATTCATGTGTGAACAATGATAAAACATAATTTAGAAAAACAAAACAAAAGCGCAGTGTTATTAGGATGTTGACTTAGCAGTTGATCATTTCTATGAAATTATATACAGAGCCTTCTCATTGCATGTACAAAAATTTAATAATAAAATTAAATCTAAATTCCCCTCATGGTTCACTAGAGATATTATTCAATTAATCAAACAGAAAAAAATGTGCACGAAAAATGACTTTTTCTAGATATTATCGTAGTAAATTTGTTGAACTGAGAGCCACTATTAAAATTAGAATCAATAATTCTTATAAAGACTATATAGCTAATCTACAGAGTAATATAGATTCGAATATTAAACATTTCTGGAACTATATTGGTAGTAAAAGGGAATCTAGATCAAAGAGCTATTGTTTGGAAATGGATGGGGTTAAGTATGTTGGTGCTGATGTGCCAAAGGCATTTGCGCATCATTTCTCATCCATCTATGATGTCATAGGAGGTGATCGCGATAATGCTGCTGCTCAACATGTAAACCGCAATAACAGTAATCGTGATTTCGATTTACCAGTATTTTCCATACCTTTCAGCCAATCAAGTCAATACCGCAGTTGATGGACTTAAGGCTACGCGTTCAGTTGGACCTGATGGCGTTCCTGCCTACATTATAAAGGGTTGTAAGAACATACTTATGAAACCACTGCGATTTATTTTTAATTTATCTTTGAAAACTAATAAATACCCCACGAAATGGAAAACTGCCTGTATAACACCAGTTTTCAAATCAGGTCAACCCAATATCATTTCCAATTTTCGACCTATTTCTATTTTGGACTCTCCTGATAAGGTCTTTGAATCTGCTCTATACAGAATAGTTTTTGATCATGTGAAGCATGTAACATGTAACCCTTTTTCAACATGGCTTCATACCCAGAAGATCAACTGTGAGTAATTTGCTGACTTTCACACAGTTTGTTTCCTCTCACCTTGACATGCAAGGCCGTGTAGATGTAATATATTTAGATTTCAAGAAAGCATTTGATTCAGTTAATTTTAATGTATTATTAGATAAATTAATTACGTATGAGTTTTCACCTGACTTAATTGAATTATTTCGTAGCTATTTGGTTGATAGAGTTTCCCATGTAAAGTACAATAATCACACATCTGAAAACTATAATAACCCCACCGGAGTCCCACAAGGATCTAATCTTGAGCCTCTTTTGTTTCTTCTTTTAATTAATGATCTCCCTGATTGCATTAAAGAATCTGAAATCCTGATATTTGCAGATGATGTAAAACTTTATAGGCCAATAAAAAGCATTGATGATTGTGTCAGATTGCAGGACGATCTTGATCGAGTTAACCTTTGGTGTTGTCAGAACAGACTTACGTTGAATGTATCTAAAACTAAATTTATGGTGTATACAAGGCAGATGAATTTTCAGAACCATTTATATACATTGGGAGGTGACAATCTTGAGTGTGTTAATAACATCCGAGATCTTGGAGTTATCATGGACCCAAGACTTGATTTCAAGAACCACATTAATTTATACCCTAGGTAGTGCTAATAAATTACTGGGTTTTATATTTCGCAATACCAAACCATTCACTAATTGTGATGTTAGTTTAAGAATATTTAATGCACTAGTTCCCAGTAAACTTGAATATGCTGCAGTAGTTTGGGGGCCTTATAATGTGACAGACATTCATGAAATTGAAAAAATTCAAAATAGAATTCTGAGACATTTATACATAAAAAATTAATTGCTTTTGTCCCTTTAATTTCCCAACTAGTGAGTTAAGATCAATATTTAAAGTGCACTCTCTAGAATTACGCAGATCTGTAAATGCTCTATTGCTATTATTCAACATTTTAAATCATAAAGTTCATATTCCATCATTCATAAATTTATTTAATTTCAATGTACCTTATGCTAGGCCTAGAAAAAATATATTGTTCAACATCCCTTTTGTGAGAACTACTCATCACTATAATTCGTTTCTTATTAAAAATCTAAGATTATAAAATACTTTGAATCAACATATAGATCCGTTTTCGAACTCATTTAATGTCTTTAAGAAAAATTGTGAAATGAATTTATCTTGTAGCTCGTTTGAGTCATAAAATGTTATGAGCTCTGGCTGAAACTATTTTTGTTTTCTTTATCTTTATTATTAATTTTTATTATTATTTCAATTTTTGATTTACTTTTTATCTTATTCTCTTCTATAATTTTTCCATAATATTTTTCATCTTTTAAGTTTTCTTTATTATGTAGTATGGTTATCTATTAATTGTGTAAAAAAGGCTCTTCATGGTATTGTCTGTGAGCCTTTATATGTATATGTATGTCAATAAATAAATAAAAAATTTCTGATGAATTTACGGTGGATTTTCGGACAGGTAGTCTATGAGTAGCACTCACATCACTTTCTCTAAAGTTCAAGTTTATTTTCTCAGCTATGTGTTTCAAATCCTCGAGCGGAGACCTATGAGTTGCATCAAGACAGTGAATTTCTACCGTATTGTTCAAGATCATTAATCTGCATACTAAGATCGTTAATGATAATATCCTTAGCGCTAATTTGTTTGTTCAGTTTGGAAATCTCACTAGTCAAGTTTTTATTTTCGGTACGTAGCACTTGAGAAGTTCTCATTGAGAAGTTCATAATATTTAGAGGAGATGAGCACCTGACTCGCCTGTACAGAATTAACAGTCGTTTCAATACTTGCTAATTTAGTGTTCAAAGAATGGAGTATTGTACGAATTTCCGGATCATTAACATTATCTCTAGGGGTTTCATTACCTGGAGATGCGATCCCTGTTGCCCCTTTCGAGTTTTTACACACATGCAAACAACGCCATTTCTTTCGCTCGTCCTCCGACATACGACGATATGTAGATTCTTAGAGACTGCACCCAAAATGAAATTTATCATTACACCCTAAACAAGTAACGACGTCACCTGATGCTGGCAGAGAACTGTTGCAATAATAACACTGCTCCATCACAATTAATGAATAATAATAGATAATAGGGTTACCACATAGGTCGAGGGAGAGATCAAGTTAAAGATAGAGATGCCTCAATATACAAATACATGATTATGTATTATGGGCGCCATCATAGTGAGGAGATCGAGGTCCCTTTGAAGACTTCCGATTTTGTGTTTCCGAACAGTCTATCGTGCGGTGCTTCCCCGTGATTGGACGGTTCAAGGCCCATATATTGATATCTTGGAAAATTTCACCATCACTAGCTCTGATACGGTAGCCATTAAGGGAATTCCCTTCACACTCCCCCACAGTTTAAAAAAGAGCTGTTGTTCCTTCGTCTCAAATTATATGGCGAGGTTCTTGTGATGGTTTGATCCCTACCCCCGGGCACATGAGATGGGTCATCCTCCTCCGACTCTGGTACTTCCTGCTCCAGGTTGTCTTCCTCCTCCTGTTCATCTATAACCTCTTCAGCAACGTGACTGGAACTTAGTCTCTCCTGATCCTTGGGTTTGAGGCAAGGTTTCAAGCGGTTCACGTGAACGTTGCTGATACGAGAACCGTATGATAGGAGCACCATCTTGATCTGGCGACCATCGGGCAAGATCACCATATAGTTCACTGGGGACATCTTCTTACTCACTTCAAATGGTCCTACCCAGGGGAGATGGAATTTACTCGATTGATCTGGCGACCATCGGGCAAGATCACCATATAGTTCACTGGGGACATTTTCTTACTCACTTCAAATGGTCCTATCCAGGGGAGATGGAATTTACTCGATTGATCTGGCGACCATAGGGCAAGATCACCATATAGTTCACTGGGGACATCTTCTTACTCACTTCAAATGGTCCTACCCAGGGGAGATGGAATTTACTCGATTGATCTGGCGACCATCGGGCAAGATCACCATATAGTTCACTGGGGACATTTTCTTACTCACTTCAAATGGTCCTATCCAGGGGAGATGGAATTTACTCGATTGATCTGGCGACCATCGGGCAAGATCACCATATACTTCACTGGGGTCATCTTCTTACTCACTTCAAATGGTCCTATCCAGGGGAGATGGAATTTACTCGATTGATCTGGCGACCATCGGGCAAGATCACCATATAGTTCACTGGGGACATCTTGTTACTCACTTCAAATGGTCCTACCCAGGGAAGATGGAATTTACTCGATTCTCCAAGCTTGAATGCGGACTTGTGCAGATAAACTGCATCTCCAGCTTTAAATTCGCTTGGTTTCCTGCCTTTATTAGCGGTTATAAGCTGTTTATCTGAAGTTTTAAAGGTGAAGCAAAGCCGATTGTGAAAGCAGCGCGTTAACCCTCCTGAAAATACGATGCTCCCTCCACCTCTATCTCGACCTTGACCTCTCCCTCTACTTCTACCCTAGGATGCTTGCATAGAGAGGAGGTAGAGGGAGAGGTCGCGATCGAGATGGAGGTACCTCAATCTAACAAAAAAATTTGTAATGAGGTTATCACGTATAAAATTGGATCGAAAACTTTTACTCGAAGGCTCAACTCACATTTACGTGACTCAGGTCGAGAAGAGACTCGACTCTAGTCGACTCTAGTCTCCACGACTGTCACCATTTGAAAACACATGTTCTCGACTAGAATCGAGTCTCTTCTCGACCTGAGTCGCGTAAGTGTGAGTTGGACCTAAATGAATAGTTTGAAAACAGATTAATGAGATATTAGCTCATTTTTTAATGTAATTTTGATAATGGAATTTTGTGATGAGGTCGAGGTAAACATCGCGGTAAACCTCTACCACGACCTCCTTACCATGCGGGATGAGCTCATTACACAACATGTATTTGTGTTACATTGAGACACCTCTATCTCGACCTCGACCTCTAGCGCTACCTCCTGATTATGGGAGCACGCTGAGATACCGGTACACATGAGGACATCCCCTATAAAAAGTGATGTTTTGAATATTACAGTCATGAGCTAATTATTCTCATTAATCTGTTTCAAACTATTCATTTAGAGCGAGCGTTTCTCGATCTCATTTAATAAGTGAATATTAAAAATATCAATATGATATGTAAGTGATGTGAAATAAGAACATTTTTCAAGATAGAACACGTTCTTTTTAGCAGTGACGATTTTTTGACATGTTGTTGGTCACCTTCAGACTAAGGAGACTCTGAGTTTTCTCAAAAGTGTTTTCAATTCAAAGTTTAGAATAATAGTGGGAAACAATGGATTGACAATACATGAAATAAGAATCAAGACAAGAAGATGAGAAATTCTAATGAAAAACTACTACACTTACTTATTGCATTGAGGACTATAATACATTTGGAGAGCAGGTTGTGGATAAGTCATGTTACAGTCATTGCCGCTGTAGGGATTTATACCTGGAATACAGACAATATTATAATATTATTTCCATAGAATTTGGACAAGAATTCACTATGAAAAAAATATATTTGTCCACATTATATACTGTATATTGCAAAAAAATGGTTACATAGAGAAACGATAGCATAATATCTTATGCTATCCTTTTCTTTGGTAATACTAGGAGATTGAAGTGACATAAAAATTGAACTTTCAGCATTTATTTACCACATTATAAGATAGAATAATCAGTGATGATCAGAAAGCGAAGGAGGAAGGTTGTTATTGTGCGGGGGCTCGTTATCTAGCTAGAAGATAGATCAATCGGACTCTGTTGTACAATTGTGAAGTGTGCTGTCAGGAATAGTTATTATTTCTTCACTAAATTTAAAGCAGAATACTCTCACAGTTGCTTCAGTTATTGTGAAAAAAACTCTGTTACTTCGTACAAAATTATAGTAAAAATGTCGTGCAAAGTATGTTCGAAGTCCGTTCGGGATAGTGATGCAATAACCTCTAGTGACTGTTATGTCAGTGTACACAATAAATGTGCAAATATCACTGCAGAGGATTCCAAATTCATCAAATCGCAAAACAAAATTTGGAGATGTCAACAATGTTCGAAGGAAAGGAGTAAAAGTATGGTAGAAGGACAGCGAGTTGACTCTGAGAGACGTGGTAAGTATTCTAAATAACATACGTGAGGATAACAAGAGAATGGAAAGGGACCTTGGTGCTTCAATTGAGGTTTGTCACGTTGCGTTAGAGAAATTAAAAAAATCATATGAATCACAAAATAAAAAGTTGGACTCTTGTTTCAAAACTATTGAATCAATTACTAGTGAAGTGACTCAGTTGAGGAGTGAAAACGCGATTCTAAAAGGACAAGTAGAAGATTTAGAGCAGCATTCAAGAATCAACATGATTGAGGTAAGAGGAATCCCGAAAAACGCAAATGAGGATTTAGACTCGATAATATGCAAAATGAGTGAGGTCACAAGATAATTCCCGATTCTATTGATGTTTGTCACAGAACTGCTGCGAGAAATAAACGTCCTGAAACACCACCAATCCTAGAGTGAAGTTCGTTAGGAGGAAGGATAAGGAGGAAATAATGAAGAAAAGAAGAATTGAAAGAGACTTCTCCACCAGACATATGGACCTACCAATGGATACTCCGATTTATATAAACGAATGTTTATTGCCGAATAGAAGAAGAGTGTTTGCTGCCGCAAAAAATGCTGTGAGAGAAGGACGTTTGAAATTTTTGTGGATAAGGAATTGCAAAATACTGATACGGAAGGAAGAAGGAAGCCCAGTCATCGAATTAAAGTCAGAAGAGCAGCTACGCAATATTACTACTAAAAAATAAATTCTCGCTGAAGCAAGTGCCAGGTTTGTTAGATTCCATTTATCAGTTATTTTATCGGTTCTAGATCAATTTAAATTTGTAGTATTTTCAACACATTTTAATGCAAGAGTCACATGAAATAGTTATTATACAACAGAATATTAGAAGTTTGAGGAAAAATTATGATAATTTGATAGTGAGTATGTTGCAATTGGACTTTAAACCACTTTGAATTATTATTCTAACAGAAATATGGATAAAAGAAAGCGAAGTAAATTGTTATAAAATTGAGGGTTATACTAGTGTAGGTGCTTCTTAACAATGATTATCGGGCTGGTGGAACCTTAATTTATCTGAGTAATGATATTAAATACGAGGAAACAAAGATTGATTTCTTATCTGCTTATTGTGTTTACTGTCAATGTTCATTCAACAACTTCACTTTTTCTATGCTTGCGAGGAAATGCTTTGCTACGAGGAAACAAAGATTGATTTCTTATCTGCTTATTGTGTTTACTGTCAATGTTCACTCAACAACTTCACTTTTTCTATGCTTGCTGTATAAATGCTATCAAGGCTCTTAAAATGCTCTTCAAGGCTATTTATAAACGAATTAAATGAATACCTGCTTGAAAAAGATGAGATAGGGAATTATAAGAAGCCTTTTTTATTGTGGGGGATATGAATCTGAATATTTTATCAAATGACTACAATATAGATGAATATAGGATGGTAATGAGTACATATGGATTCGAATCACTAAAGGCGAATATTAAGTTAGATATATACTGTAAAGCATAGTATATGCTTTCTTATTAGTTTTTCTTATAAGTTTTTCTTATTGTATTCAAAAATTAAGCTTGATAAATTATCTACACTTTTTGTTAAGTGGAATTTTGTGATATTCCCAATAGTTCCTGAGATATTCACTCTTGAAGGTGTGCAATTGTTGAAATAACATGTAATCATTATATGTCAAAAATACAATTAAAATTTGGTGGCATGAGTTTGGAAGGCAATGTGCATGGAAATAGTAAAAATAATGTAAGCAGAATTAATTATCACTTAATTGTATCTTGTCTACAACAGACTGGAGAGCCGTATTGGGAAATTAGGAAAATCGCGATGTTGAATATAAATGGGATAAATTCATAAAATATTTACAGGTATCTATTAAAAATCCATCAAGATGGAACAAGTCCAGAATATAAGAAAATTGAAACCAAGATCGGAATGTATTACAGAAGATTTGATGAGGAAGATTAATTTTAGAAATACAGTATTTTATTTAAGAACCATTGCAAACAGCCGAACAATATTATCTTGAGAACAGAATACATCTATTATAGGAATAGAATTATTTAAACAGTGTATTATACAAAACAAAATTATTTTATAAAAATGTTTGAAACGAATAGGAATAGTATTAAGGATAAGTGGAAAACCGTCAATAGGCTTCTGGGCAATATCAAATCCAAGAATAATTTGTAGTCCAGTCAAGGAAAGGTTATAGAGGGAAAAGTTGAGAAGACAATTTTTGACCACGCAGTTCTTTTAAGGGTAGTAAGGAGGTAAACATATTAAAAATCCCCACCCCTAACGCCTGTGCTAAGGGGGTGGGGGTGGTTAAAAGTTACCATTTTTTGATTTCCCGCATAAAACTCAAAAACTATGTATCCTAAGGACTTGACTGTCATATAACAAATTAAAGCTTACATAATTTCCTACAATATTCATTCTACAACTTTTTTTATCTCCTCTAGTTTTCAAGATATCCGCTTTTAAAGGTGTGACTTTTTAAAAAAACACGTTTGCCACCAATTATTTTTTCTTTTTTTGCTCTTATAACTTTTTAAAAATTGATGGGATAAATCCATATTGATTATAAGCTTATATAGCATTAAATTCTCTTCAATTTGATGTATGATTTCACACTTTTACGAATTTCCCTACACCTTTTGCACCAACTTTAGTGTTGAGTGTGAAATCTCCATTTTTGCAACAATAGACCAATTGACAAAGTAATTTGAAGGGAATGTTTTAAACAAAACATTTGACTTTGCAGCTTTGAGACTAGTTAGCAGGAGAACATATTAAAAGTCCCCATTCCTAACTCATGTGCTAAGGGGATGAGGGTGGTTTAATAGTTGCATTTTTCAGCGTTTTGCTTCCACGCTCATATCTTGAGAACAATGCAATCAACCAACACAAGTAACTATTCAAAAATTAAGCTTGATAAATTATCTACACTTTTTGTTAAGTGGAATTTTGTGATATTCCCAATAGTTCCTGAGATATTCACTCTTGAAGGTGTGCAATTGTTGAAATAACATGTTTTTATGCAATGTTTTGCTCTTTCAGGGCTTATAACTCTCAAACAAAGCATTGTAAAAATAATTACTCATCGTAGGTTTGCAAAGCATTAAATTCTTTTTAAAATGATGTATTATTTCACTATTCAAAGTTTTTCTTCATTGTTATAGCAGCTTCAATGTAATTGAAATTTTAAATAACTTGAAATGTTCATTGCTGCATCAATTGATCGTTTGTCAATAACATTTGAATGGGGTGTCTGTGACACTGTTTTTGACATTGCAGCTTCATTTGGACTTGTAAGTAGGTGAACAAAGCAAAAGTGCACATCTTTATCCCCTCTGTTGAAGGTGTGGAACCGCTGAGTTGACACTTGTTGCAGCAATGAAAATTTCAACCCCTACATTGAAGCTTCTATAACAATGAAAGGACAACTTGGAATAGTAAAATAATACATCATTTCGAAGAGAATTCAATGCACTACAAACCTACGATAGTCATCAGTTTTTATGATGCATTGTAGGAGAGTTATGAGCCCCGAAAGAGCAAAAATTGGATAAAAACTTGTTATTTCAACAATTACACACCTTCAAAAGCGAATATCTCGGGAACTATTGGGAATATCACAAAATTCCACTAAACAAAAAGTGTAGAGAATTTATCAAGCTTCATTTTTGAATCGTTAGTTATGTTGGTTGGACGCTTTGCTCTCAAGATATGAGCGTGGAAGCAGAACGCTGAAAAATGCAACTTTTAAACCATCATCATCCACTACCTCCGTAAACAAAGCCGTAGTGCATTCGTGTGACGTCAGCACAGGTAGGGCTCCTAAACCAATCAAAACACTAACTGATATAGATCAGCTGAAATAAACGAATTTTTATTGGTTTAGGAGCCCTACCTGTGCTGACGTGTGACGTCACACGAATGCACTACGGCTTTGTTTACGGAGGTAGTGCCTCATCCTTTAACACATGAGTTAGGAATGAGGACTTTTGATATGTTCTCCACCTAACTAGTCTCAACAAAGCTGCAAAGTAAAAAATTTCGTTTAAAACACTTTCTCCAAATTCCTTTGTCAAGTGGTCTATTGTTGCAAAAATGAAGATTTCACACTCAACACTAAAGCTGTTGCAAAAGGTGTAGGGAAATATTCGTAAAAGTGTGAAATTATACATCAAATTCAAGAGAATTTATTGCTCTATAAGCTTATAATCAATATGGATCTTTCACATCGATTTTTGAAAATTTAAAAGAGCAAAAATAGAAAAAATAATTGGTGGCAAACGTGTTTTTTACTTTCCTTGCCCTACTACCATAGGTAAGGAAAGTATTGCTTTCCAAAAAAAATTAAGGTACCCCAATTTCAAGTTTTCTATACGTTTCAAGGTCCCCTGAGTCCAAAAACATGATTTTTGGGTATTGGTCTGTGTGTGTGTATGTGTGTGTGTATGTGTGTATGTGTGTGTGTGTGTGTGTATGTCTGTGAACACGATAACTCCATTCCTAATTAACCGATCGACTTGAAATTTTAAACTTAAGGTCCCTATACCATGAGGACCCGACAATAAGAAATTCAATAAAATTCAATTCAAGATGGCGGAAAAAATGGCGGATAATTACTAAAAAACCATGTTTTTCACGTTTTTCTCGAAAATGGCTCTAACGATTTTCTTCAAATTTATATCATGGATAACTATTTATAAACCCTATCAACTAGCATAAGTTTCATTTCTGGGAAAATTTCAGGAGCTCCGTAATATTCTTGAGAAAAATGGCGGATAATGACTAAAAATCCATGTTTTTCACCGTTTTCTCGAAAACTGCTCTAACGATTTACTTCAAATTCATACCATGGATAGATATTCATAAGCACTATCAACTGGCATGAGTCTCATTTCTGGGAAAATTCCATGAGCTCCGTAATATTCTTGAGAAAAATGGCGGATAATGACCAAAAACCAGGTTTTTCACGGTTTTCTCGAAAACGGCTCTAACGATTTTCTTCAAATTCAAGCCATGGGTAGCTATTCATAAGTCCTATCAAATGACATGAGTTTTTTCCTTGGAAAATTGCAGGAGCTCCGTAATATTCTTGAGAAAAATGGCGGATAATTACTAAAAAACCATGTTTTTCACGATTTTTTCAAAATAACTTGACCGATTTTTTTCAAATTCATACTCTGTATAGTTATTTATCAGCTCTATTAACTGGCATGAGTCTCCTTTCTGGGAAACTAATGGGGGGTCCACCCCATCCTTGAGAAATGGACTTTGTAACCTCCTTCTCGTGCATGAGGTAGGTAGGTAGAGCAGTTCATAAAAAGAACACATAGTCGAGATATTTCATCTGTAGAACAGCTGTATTGACGACTTTAAAAAAATGACGACTAAAAAAATCATTTAATTTCACAATTTACACAAAGGAAAAAGTACTCTGAAAAAAAATTATATATACACATATACAAAAGTCTGATCGTAGTTTCGAATATGAGCAAGGAAAGTTGTGTGAGTGTACCACACCAGATTTTATTTTAAATGTCACACCTTCAAGAGCAGATATCTCGAAAACTAGAGGAGATAAAAAAAGTTATAGAATGAATATTGTAGGAAATTATGTAAGCTTTAATTTGTTATGTGACAGTCAAGTCCTTAGGATACATAGTTTTTTAGTTTTATGCGGGAAACCAAAAAATTGTATCTTTAAACCACTCTCACCCCCTTAGCACAGGGGGTAGGGGTGGGGACTTTTGATATGTTGACCTCCTTACTACCCACAACAGAAATGTGGGCTCAAAAATTGTCTTCCAAACATTTCCCTCTATACCCTTTTTTGAGCATTCATTGCCTGGACTTCTCAAAGATGAGATAGTGTTACAGAATGGTGAAATAGTAAAAGAACCAAAACAAATTGTTAACAACGTTAATAATTTTTTTCTTACAGTTGTGCAAAATATTAAATCAAACATGGAACATTTTTAAGATATGAGTGAGACACATGAAGCAATTTTCCCAATTGTTAGTCCAGTAAATTCTATTTTCTTAAATCCAATCTCGATGAATGAACTGCAAAATATCATAAAAGAATTCATTCAATTGAGCACGAACTGCTCTTGGAAAAGTTGAACAAGGTGGGAATAAGGGGTGTAACAAACGATTGGTTTGGAAGCTATTTAGGAGACAGATATCAGCAGGTTCGAATTAATAATTATGATGAACTCAGCGATTCAGGATTAATACGATTTGGAATACCTCAAGGGTCGGTACTTTCCTGTATCCTATTTCTGGTATTTGTAAATGATCTTTGTAATGGCAAGACAAAAGGTGACATAATATCGTTCGCAGGTGATACTGCTATATTTTATGAAGGAGACAACGATGCTATTCTCAAAGAAAATATGCAAACCGATCTCGGGCACATACATAAGTGGTTCACTAAGAATAGGCTATTGTTGAATGCTAAAAAGTCATTCTTAATAACATTCATTCTGATATTAATTATAGCCTCTGTTATCACAAATTCAGCTGTTCTGAAAGGCAATTAACCTGCCAATGCGATTGATTGAGTACTTTATTTATGTAGATTACAATATATACTGGCTTATACACTTATATACAATAACTTACAATACAGCAAAATTATAGATGAATTTACATGATATGGACTAAGAAAATTATTATTGAACTGTATATGATATGAAAAAATCAATTTGTAATAATATAGATAAAATTGTTATGCATCTACATAAATTGGCGGAGCTTTGGACATATCAATGTCCATTCTTCGGAAAGAATATTCAAAATATCCTTCCCACTAACTCTCTACCAAAACGTTAATTTCATTAATTCGACTAAGGATTTATTTATAAATGGAAATATTGTAAAAGTATTAATTAATATGAATATTTAAGAGAAAAAAACAGAAAATTAATAAAGTGAAATAATTATATAGGTAGATAATATCAAATCATTGATTAATAAAATGGAGTAGGCTGAAAGTAGATCAGGGTAATCAACTTTCAGTAATATACAGCAGTATGCAGTAGATAATTAAAATAGAGCAGTGAGAGCTACTTTGAAGGATTTCATTTTATCAATTGATAACATTGGAATGTTCTTCTAATTTATTCTATATTATTTTTGTTCTTAAATTTTCGATTACAGTGAAGATTTCTTTTGTTTTTTAGGATAAGAATAAATACTGTCTATAATGGTATCAATGGCTAAGCACCTAATTAAGATTTAGTTGATTTATACAAAATATGTACAAAGACTGTATCCTGAATGCAACCTGCACGCAAACCAAACTCATAAACTATATTTTTCAACTTTTTCTTCTTTTGATGTTCAACCTGAATATTTTTAAATTTTTTGTTTGTGTAATTACCTTTTCTCTTCCATTTATATATTATAAAAATATTGTTAATGCCCAATACAGGAATACCTTTAGGGCATTCTATGTTAAAATTGTATTGATTTATTCATGTAATATTGTATTTTTATTTTTTCAATAAAGTTCTCAAAGTTTCAATAGATTTATAACTAAAATATCATACGAAGACAAAAAGTGTAAGTTGAAATTTGAAAAAATGTTCTAGTGAATATTCAGTATTTTTATTTTATGAAAACAATATTATCAGTATAACTATACTGGAAAGGCCAGATTCGATGTTAGTAGGGCAACGAAGTTATTGTTTTCAGAGTGGTAGCCTATAATATTAAAAAAATAGTTGAATTGATCATATTTCATACTGTAGAATATGATAGGCCTACTTTTTGAACTTGAAAGAGGAAATTACCGAAGCAACGAGTAAATAATTTTTACTTTCAAGGCTTAAAAATAGTGAGATAGTTATCATATTCCATGAATTGTAAGCATAGGAACAATACATTTAGTATGGTTTGATAATTATTTTAAAAGCAGAACACTAGAATTGAGATTAAAACCAGACGTTTATTTTTACTCTTAAAATTATTTCAAGTTGCCTGCAACACTAAGACCCGGTCGCACAAAAACCGGTTAAATTTTAATTATAATTATTATTCGTCCAATTTACCACCCATGGAATATGTCGACAATTTATCCAAATCAAGTCCTATTTCAATTGTTTGATAGCAAAAATACATAAAATATATACATATCGTGATTAATTACACGAGAGCCAATCAGAGAAGGCGTTCTTGAAAAAGACTTGAGAAAACTTGGAATTAATCACGGTTAAATTTTAACCGGCTTTTGTGCAACCAGCACTAAAACTTACATTGAAAGGAAATTTTTATGTTTCTACTGAACGATGCATAAGGTACGAACCTGGTCTCTCTGGGGGGTATGGCTGATAGGCGGGGGACGGTGGAGGGCCTGGCTGATTAAACCGAGGTGGCGCTACTTGACTAGAAGCGGGAGCATAGTACAAGGGTACTGACTTATTCTGTCCCTGGAAAGTATACAATTAAATATAAAGTGAAATAACATGATTCAGATTCATCAACATGATTCATCACACTAACATATGACACGTTATGGGTACAGCTGAATTTTCACGCTAATATAAAATGGTGGAGGATTGATCGTATTTTGTATGATTGTTTGCATTTTGAGTTCAAATCACCAGCTGATCTAATTCAGTTTGAATTTGGACTATGTCCTACGAACCTATGTTCTTTGTAATATTAATCACTGACATGAAATTAAACTTGCAGAGTAACGTGTCACAAATTAAAACATCAATATATGAATAACATATACGAATACTTGAATGACATTTGCCATTCATTCGTCTCCCTGACAACCAATCGGCTGCAAGTAACTTATCATAGCACATCTCTTATGAGTAACACAACACCTAACCTCCTCTTGTAGGAGATACAAATAATCTCCTATCAACTTTTGGAGTTGAAAAATTTCAAAATTCTCTCTTTTTCATGTACAGGAAGTAGTAGACAACCAAGCTTTAATCAGCTCATCATAGGACATCTCTTATAAGAAACACAACACCTACTACTCTTGTAGTAAATACAATATTTTATCCTACTAACCTTTCGGAATTGAAAAATTTCCAAAATGTCTCTTTTTAATTTACAAAAATTAGTAAAGGAAGAATGTTACTTATTGAATATGAAATAAGTGATTATGAATCGAATATGAAATATGACTACAGATACCGAAAACATCAAAATCAACACCAAATACTTGAAGATGGTAGCAAAATGTAAAATAATATGGGCTATAATTGAATAATTATTAACTAAATCATTTGCACAATTTATATTTCCTGTATTCTAATACTTTTTAATTTGTTTGTTGTCGACTTAGGCTCAACTCTCACTTACGTGACTAAGGTCGAGAAAAGACTCGACTCTAGTCGAGAGCATGTGTTTCCAAATGGTGACGACGCGGAGACTTGAATCGACTGGTCTGAGTGTCACCATTTGGAAACACATGCTCTCGACTAGAGTCGAGTCTCTTCTCGACCTGAGTCGCGTAAGTGTGAGTTGAGCCTTATAAGAATAATTGTGAAACCAATAAATAAAATAAATATCAATTGACCTGACTGGCTCACGTCTGGTGTCAAGAGTCCGGTAATTAATTTTAGGGCCTCTGACATAACTCAACGACCGTTGTTAGGCAGTCTGTACTGACAAATTTACGTGTCATCCGAAGCACGGGAGTGACCTGAGGAAAATATCTTGTTGTTTGAACCGGGGATCTACGTTTTACAAAGGCAGCGTCTAAACCACTCGACTACGGCCACACCTTGTGAAAAAAATGTATTGAAATAATGTAAATCACCTGAGGCATTTGAGGGTAAGACCAGTAGATGGCTGGACCCGCCCTATTATCAGCATTATGTGTTGCTGTATTACGAGATCCATCCATGTTGACACCCATCATATAACCAGATAAGTCAGTCATCTCCTAAAAAAAAACAAGGAATTATTGTGAAAACTATTGAAATAGTATTTTTTTGCAACGCTAATGAATCATATAGGATATAGAATCCAAATGACTTGATCTTGGAGTTTTAATTATTTAAACAACGATTTTTGCAAACAAAATGGTAAAAATGATTTGAGAGGTGTCAGAGAATTGGATGTCACTCTCCTTGTTTGATAAGAGGAAAAATCTCTGAACAATACATGATCACAATTTCCAGTTTCCAGTCGTAACGTAGAACACATACAGGACTTTGGAAACAAAATTAATATACAACTGAGAGACAAGAATTTGACACAGAAAATGGATGCTCATATCTATTCACATTCTTACCAACACGCACTTCAACCTACTTTCTGGACTAGTATATGAATAAAAATTCGGAGGAGGAACAGTTTTGGGCTCTGCCTGTTGGTCCTCCCAAATCATTTAAATGGATAGTTGTTTATAATTGAATTGATTATTATATCTTTTCAGCATTATGATTGATTTCAAGTTAATGATATCATGTGAAGTCCCAGAAGTTTATACCATAGCTATAGACTTGAATAAAGCTATATAGAGCTACAAAATTGACTAAAGCCCAACTATCTAAGAACATTCACAGGAAGAGTTTTATTAAAATTGTAGAACTTTCTTGAGATGGTGAGCAGGTTGAATTAGATATGTGTTGCGACGGTGAGATATTTATAAACTATTACATCTGAATAAATGGTGCGGTAAAACTGACTAAAAGGTTTGCTTCGATTGTCAGATGCCACCTGCTTGTTAGTTTGAAAGCTTGTCATCACATTGTCAGTTTCGGTTCATCAGCTGTGATAGGGTTACAAATTTTCACATAATCCGTTTTTGTTTATTATTCAACTACATTTCATTAGTTAACATGGTTTGGACCGTTGCTCGTCATGTTTTTGCCATACTCACCTATTAAAAGATGGAAAGATTAGTCGCGATCGCCAAGTCTGTGATCGCTACACAACTAGGTAACCGAAGACTGTTCAACTTTCCACCGTTCAACGGTGTTCCTACTATCACCATTCGGCCCTGGGTTTGGTGGTCGGAGGTAATTGGTACACTAATGTCAAAACATAGTGGAGCGGCGAAGGTAGAGTTTAGCAGAGAAGGTAGCTGAGTGTTGAAAAGAAAAGCCTGTTGCCACGTAGTGAATTCGTAAATAATGAGAGGAATTTAATAAAAGGATATTTGGAGCGACCAAGCGCCGATTATCTATACTGAAATCTCGTTGATCAACGGTCAACTTAGCCACTGGGCTATTGCACGTCTAAAGGGACCTATAGACGAACAACTTGGTAATACAAATCAATGAACGAGTCGAACTATCCTGTCAACGAAGGCAGCTATGCAGACCGACTGAACTTGAAAACTACAAAACAAACAATTGAACATGAACATAAACAATTAAGCATTAGAATGCGCCAGTAGACGGGGAAGATTGAACCGAACTACTCAGCGCCAAACTCCATTAAATTCAAACGGCGTCAACATATCCCCGACCCTGAAAAATTAATTTTCAGCCAAAGCTGGAGACACAAAAAAAATCCGCAAACCCACAAAAAACATGCTAGAAAAAACCAACACCAAGTAAAAACAAAAGACCAATAAACAAAATGTGTGAACTACACACACAAAACCAAAAAAAAAACTTGACGAATACAAGGGTATGGGAGTGTATAATGCTCATTGAGTTGGCAATGGATACAGTTTTGTAGCCGGCCGCTTATAACGTCCATTAACCAACCGCACTGTAGCCACCCTTACAATTCCGTCTGATCCGGGAAATACCTCCTCAATCACACCCATTGGCCACTTCAAAGGGGGAAGATTAGGCTGGTCCACTATCACCACCATTCCGACTGTGAGTGACGCTGTATTTTCACACCACTTCTGTCTGACCTGTAATTCGTGTAGGTAATCCTTTCGCCATCTACTCCAAAAAGATTGAACCATTTGGCTGACTAACTCGAAACGATTCAAACGATTGATTGAACATTTTTCGACATCCTGCATAAGAAGATATTTGAGAGGTGTCAATGTCAGGAAATGTGCGGGTGAGAGTGCTAGTGGTTCGCGCGGATCTGAGCTCAATGGACAAAGGGGTCTTGAATTCAGCACGGCTTCGATTTGTACTAATACGGTGTTTAACTCTTTGTAGGTCAACAACTGTTTCCCAATCACACGGAACACGTGTAACTTAACTGACTTAACGTTCGCCTCCCATATGCCACCAAAATTAGGACCACCTGGCGGTAAAAATTTCCATTCAATACGATACTCCGACAACTGATATGAGAACATTTCTTGAAAGGCTGCTGAATTCAGTAATTGTGACAATTCTTCGTTGGCACCAACAAAATTCGTACCACAATCGGAGTGCATCACACGACAGGGCCCATGACGCGATAAAAATCGCCGGAAAGCATCCAAAAATTGAGGCATTGATAAACCTGACACCAGCTCAATGTGTACTGCCTTTGTCGCCATGCAAACAAACAAACATATGTAGGCTTTAAAGATGAAAGGACTCCTGCGCCTAGCCATGGTTATATTTATTGGACCTGCATAGTCCACTCCACATTCTTGGAAGGGTTCACATGACGTGACTCGACAAGACAGTAGGTTACCAATTTTGGGTGTGATCTCTCTTGGACTACTTCGAAAACAGATATTACATTTATGAACACGATTACGAATTACTGTACGAGCGGACAATATCCAGAACTTCTGTGTAATTAGTGACAACAATAAATGAGGCCCTGTATGACAGTTTGTTTTATTATAGTGATCAATCAACAATGTGACAAAGTGATCTGTTTTCGGTAACACAATTTGATGACAACTATCAAACTCAATGCTCGCATTCTGCAAGCGACCACCAACTAGAATAAGCTCGCTATCTAAAAAGGGGGATAACCGCTGAAAACGAGTAGGACAATCTTTTACATTTTTCAATAAATTCAGTTCTGATGAAAAATGAATTTTTTGAATCACTCTGCACAAATACAACTCAGCTATCTCCAAGTCCGAAGTTCCTGGTTTCGGTAATATTCGTACAGCCTTCAAAACAATGACAACAACATGCAACAAATAATTATAGTTGGAACAGCGCTTAATCAGACGATAGATTACATTATCAGACAAATTTTCTGACTCGAATACAGTCAATACAGTGTTCTTTTTCGCCTCTGGCAGATTTTCCAGCACAACGAATTCCGTATTAACCGGCCAATGACTCTCATCCATAGACAACCACTCAGGCCCCGTCCACCATTAATTGTGCTCTACAAGGTCGCGCGGAGTCAAGCCTTTCGACAAACAATCCGCTGGATTCTCCACACCTGCTATGTGCATCCAACGATCGATCAGAAAATCTTGAATCCGGGAAACTCTATTTGCGACAAAAGTTTGCCACCGAGATGGTGATGCTCTAATCCAATGAAGTGTAACAGTGGAGTCTGAAAACGCTAACAACGATCCACTTGACAACGTTTGCGAATTAACAAAACAGTAGTGTTCAATAGCTCACTCAGAAGGACTGCCGCACATAATTCCAATCGTGGTATAGAGACCGTCTTTGAAGGAGCTACTTTAGACTTAGCACACAATAATGAAATCTGAGTCGAATGATCACTACTTTGAGTCTTCAAATAAATTACAGCACCAATTCTGAAGCATCACAAAAACCAATCAATTGTATGGGTGAATCAGATGATACTCCAACTTATCTGGGAATAGACAACTTTGAAAGGCAATTAAACTCTCTTTGACAATTTTCCCACAATGTTCGAATCTCAATAGGTGCAATTTCATCCCAATCTAGACTTAATTTCCACAATTTCCCTATTAGACATTTCAGAAAAAAGTCAAAGGAGCTAGAAGACCAAGTGGATCAAATATTCTCGCAACAGTGGAGAGTATGTTACGCTTTGTTGTGTCATTCTGTTCTGAATTCACGAGAAAGTTAAATACGTCAGTACTAGGCTGCCATTCAAGTCCCAAAATAGTCAATGTACTAGCCTCAAATTCTTTTCCGAGAGAGGATTTTTCGCTATCCAACATTTTCGACAACATTTCCGGAGAATTTGATGCCCACTTCGTCAATTCAAAACCTCCCTTTCTAAACAATTCTTTACACTGATGATAGAGCGCGTCTGCTTCATGTAATGATGGAACTGACGTGACTAAATCATCCATGAACATAGAGCATGGGATTCTTTTCTCTGCGATCGGAAAATTTTCACCCTCTTCTTGTACTAATTGATGTACTGTTCTCAGCGCTAAATAAGGCGAGGAAGTGATACCAAACACTACACAATTCAACTCGTAAATCTCGACTGGGTCATCAGGAGAAAATCTCCATAAAATTCGCTGAAAACGGCGACAAGACTCGTCAACAACAATCTGACGATACATCTGTTTTATGTCCGCTGTTAAGGCTATCGCGAAAAGACGAGAATACAACAACAAAGAGAAAATATCCGTCTGCAATTTTGGTCCCACATGCAAGACATCATTCAGAGATAGGCCAGTTACCGTTCTAGCACTCGCATCGAAGACAATACGCAACGGTGTACTTGTACTGTGAGCTTTAACAATACAGTGATGAGGAATGTAATATCCCTGTTTATCTGACTGATCATTCACTAAAGACATATGACCCTGCCTTAAATAGTCAACCATAATTTCATGATATGCAATTTTTACACTTTCAGAACGAGCAAGACGTTTTTCTAAGTTCAACAGTCTTCGTTTCGCCATTGAGAACGAATCTCCTAGATTATCAGACGATTTCAAAAACGGTAATGATACCACAAACCGACCAGAGTCCAAACGACGAACCGACGACTTAAATTGATTTTCACAATCAATTTCGTTCACAGTGAGAGAACTCTTAGCCTTAGGACATTCTTCAATTTCCCAGAATTTTTGTACAAGATTATCCAATGATGGATTACAAACAAACAAACAACTATCATCTCCATCATTGTCTAATGCGTTCACAACTGGTGCGCGGCCCATCACAATATGACCAAACACACTGTTGACAGTTTTAACTGGACCTAAACGTTCAGTAGACTGTTATCTTTCAACAATTCTGGGATCAACTAGGTGCCAATAATGCCATCAATATAACTAGGTAAATAATATTGTGTATCAGCAAGATCAAGACCCTTCAAATACGACAATTTAGATCTGTCTACTCTTCGAGAAGGCAATTTATCGACAATATGATTTACAACCAAAGCTTGCATAGAAAAAGAAACAGCTGGCTCTGTGAGAGAGGAAAGCATAGAGGCCGTTTCACCCCGCACCGCTCTCGACCCACCGCCGAAACAATTAACTGTTGTCGCCAGACGTGTTATCGGCAATCTAAGTCGTTTACAAGTTTTTGTAGTAAGAAAGTTACACTGACTCCCAGAATCTAACAGCAATCTAACCCTACCACGATTTCCCTGTCTACTCAAAACAGTAGACACTACAGTAGACAACAACACAGTTGATTCAGCATTCTTATTACTGTCATTGACCTTGGTCGAACAGTTGACCTCTTCCTTGTTTACATTATTAACATCGCCCTGAGACGATTTTTTATTAAAATCGAAATGCAATAAGGAATGATGCGGCTTTTCACACTGGTGAATAAGCACACGCACTATACTAGTACATTCACGAACAGAATGAATATTAAGCAAACACTTGAAACAGCATGATTTGTCTTTGACATAACGGAAACGTTCCCACGGTGACAATTTCAAAAAAGAACGACAATCAAGTAAGCTATGAGTACCTTGATTACACTTCAAACAATTTGACTTTTCACGAACATTACCAGTCGAAGTCATCTCTGATTGAACCGCCAAAATCTTAGAATTTGACAAGTTGTTGACTGGCTTCACACCACTTGATAATTCGAATTTATTATTTTTATGACATGGCAATGACTTGTACTGTCTTTCAACGAAGTGTACGCTATCTTTGTAAGTAGGGAGGTGATGTTGGATCTAACACTTTCAATCCCTGGTACAAAAAAATACAATCCTCCAAACCCTCATTTTTTACCAGCTTCAAAGCTGTAATATAATTAAAAAATCTATCTAATATCGATGCCAAGCCCACCTTTCAAGCCCCCCTAGATTCAACCTTCAAACTTTTGAACTGAAATATTTCATCTAAATAAGAATCTATCTGAGATCTAGGGTCATTATAACGGCTAACCAATGCATCCCAAATACTTTTGTAATTAGTGGCTATAGGTAGAAGATGTTTACAAATATTTGCGGCCTGAGTAAGCTTTGAAACTAAATACTGAACCTTATGTTGATCTGATAAAGTGGAATTGTCATGGACTAATGATTTGAATAATTCAAAAAACGTAGACCATTCAGCCTGACGTCCACTAAAATTTGGCAATTGAATTTTCGGTAATAATTTATTGTTGTTCATTAGCTACACTACTTGCTGAAACTGTCAGTGAAGCTGTTTGTGTAGTTTCTGATTGTTTTTTATTTTTTTTGACTGTTTTATCGATAAATGCAATCATATCTAAATGCGAGTCATTCAATTTAGGGACATATTCTGGGTCTACACTCATTTCTAACTCGTTAATCTTGAATTCAATACTATCATAATCAGCAACTGTAGCTGGAATTAATCTAGCCAGAGTAAAAACATATTGAGCTGTTTTCTGATCAGATACATTTTTACACAAATCAAATGTACGCTGCATTCTCTGATATAATTGTTCTAACTTCGCCCTATGAATTTTCAACATTACAGGAAGAGTTTTAGGATCTAATTCTTCTTGCGTATTCATTTTGAATAACTTTGTTATCACCAACGATAAGATAGTGATGAACAAACAACTTATCTGTAGACACGATCCTACTGATAAGTACAACAAAGTTTAGCGTGTCTGCTCTACGCTCATGAACTTGTCGACTACAATACGAACAAACTACAAATGCATATATGAGAATTTGAGTACAATTTAGGCCAATACACATCACGGGCCGGTTAGGATCAACAATAGCTATACAAATTTCTGATTAAGTGGTATCACGTACACCCTGAGTAGATTCAGAGGTGGGTGATTGATACCCAGGTGTTGCTCCTGGATGACTTAGCTCAGTCGTAATGTGGGCGGGGAAAGGAGGCAAGTCGAAGTTCCTCTTCTTTCTTCTTTGTGCCTCAGCTGGCGTGGACAATACCTCCTGGTGCTTCTGATGGCGTGAAGGTCGCTCTCTTCTCTTATGACACCACTTCGAGGTAATTTTGTATTGGCCTTAGGGCCTCGGTTCCGCTCCAGTATAGTAGGAAGAGGAAGGATAGACAGGAAGGACGGCAGCCAACGGGCCGCTGTGCCCGGAGAGGATAGAAGGATAGGGACGGCAGCCACGGGCCGCTGTGCCCTGGAGAATGGAAGGCTAGGGACGGCAGCCAACGGCCGCTATGCCCTGGGGAGAATAGAAGGTTAGAGACGGCAGACGACGGTCCGCTGTGCCCTGGGGAGATGGAAGGATAGGGACGGCAGACGACGGTCCGCTGTGCCCTGGGGAGATGGAAGGATAGGGACGGCAGACGACGGTCTGCTGTGCCCTGGGGAGATGGAAGGATAGGGACGACACACGACGGTCTGCTGTGCCCTGGGGATGGAAGGATAGGGTCGGCAGATGACGGTCCGCTGTGCCCTGGGGAGATGGAAGGATAAGGACGGCAGACGACGGTCCGCTGTGCCCTGGGGAGATGGAAGGATAGGACGGCAGACGACGGTCCGCTGTGCCCTGGGGAGATGGAAGGATAGGGACGGCAGACGACGGACCGCTGTGCCCTGGGGAGATGGAAGGATAGGGACGACAGACGACGGTCCGCTGTGCCCTGGGGAGATGGAAGGATAAGGACGGCAGACGACTGTCCGCTGTGCCCTGGGGATGGAAGGATAGGGACGGCAGACGACGGTCCGCTGTGCCCTGGGGAGATGGAAGGATAGGGACGGCAGCCAACGGGCCGCTGTGCCCTGGGAGGATGGAAGGTTAGGGACGGCAGACGACGGTCCGCTGTGCCCTGGGGAGATGGAAGGATAGGGATGGCAGACGACGGTCCGCTGTGCCCTGGGGAGATGGAAGGATAGGGACGGCAGACGACGGTCCGCTGTGCCCTGGGGAGATAGAAGGTTAGGGACGGCAGACGACGGTCCGCTGTGCCCTGGGGAGATAGAAGGTTAGGGACGGCAGACAACGGTCTGCTGTGCCCTGGGGAGATGGAAGGATAGGACGGCAGACGACGGTCTGCTGTGCCCTGGGGATGGAAGGATAGGGACGGCAGACGACGGTTCGCTGTGCCCTGGGGAGATGGAAGGATAGGGACGGCAGCCAACGGGCCGCTGTGCCCTGGGAGGGTGAGAGGATAGGGACAGCAGTCAACGGGCTGCTGTGCCCTGGAAGGATGGAGGGTTAGGGACGGCTGCCAACGGGCTGCTGTGCCCTGGGAGGACGGGAGGTCAGGGACGTACGGCAGCCGCCAGAGGCGGTAAGAATCGTCTCTATGCGTGGAAGATGGTGCGCCATCGGTACCCTCCTTATCTCCGCAGTCAGCTAGCTTTGCTGATAGCCGAGCGTCTTTCAATAATATTATTAATTTTTTTCTTGTCACAATTTTACTTCGTGACACCCCACTCCTACTTGGGGGGGGGGGATCAGAGCCCTCTATGGCACCACCTTAAAAGGCGTGAGCCATCTAGGCATCACCTTAAGAGGTGAACACCTCCCACGCATCACCTTTAGAGGTGTATGCCACTCACTATGAGACGCCTGGTCTACGGGTACATATTTACATCGCCCATCTGGAAATCGGACTTTTATGCGTGGCTTGCCGGCCCGTTTGCGCTTACCAGGTGTCGAGACTCGGTGACACAACACTGGATTCTTATTCCTTGAGAGTCCTGGTTTGGGATCCTGGGACTGTGAGACTTCCTCTTTGACAGTCCAAGACTGTGTTTGCTCTTCTACATCCATATCAGTTGAGGAGGGTATTGACTTTTCCACATCCATGACAGTAGGGGGTGGTGTAGACTCTTTCACATCCATGACAGGGGAGGGTGGTATTGTCTTTTCCACCTCCCTCTCGGAGTTACCACTTGTGTTGGTGGCTGGGGCATGAATCGTGGCCCGCCATTCAGAGTCAGTCATCTCATCCCTGTGATCCATCACTATGTTGCCCCAGGATGCTTGCCTTTGAATATATGACAACTCCGCCTTGCTATCAATCAAGGAATCAAGTTTGACTCCATTCAAACCAACCTGCATGAACATCCTTCTGTTGCGACTCTTGTTGTCCTGAGAATCAGAATCTACAGCTGATATTGTTGGGACTGCTGTTGTCTTAGTCCCCAATAAGAGAGATCGCAACATAATTCGCTGACTTGTAGGATTCAATTGGGGAGGATCCCACTCTACCTCTCTCGTGAATGTGTGAATATTCACTCTGTTTTCACGCATAAATTCCATGCCTAATAGCAGCTCTTGTCCAAGTCCTTCCATTATTGATGCCGCTAGTGGAACTGTGATTTGTTCTATAGTTACATTAGTCATCACCTTCCCATTCAATGGGGTAGATCGTCCATCAGCTAATATTGTGCAGTGACATGTAGTTTCCTTCCGTATCATCCCTATTTTCTGGAGGACTTCATACACATCATTAATCATATAATTTAGCTTCGGCGCCGGTATCCAGCAATGCCTGACACTTTTTACCGCCGATTGTCACGGTAATAAATATTCTGTTGTCCCTTGATGACTTTACTATCACAGGAATCCTCTGTGCCGTACGTATCACTGCTGTCTTGTTCGGAATTTTATTCTCCTTTTGAATCACAGACACATTTGAGTGCTCTCTTCCCGCATCTTTTACATGGCAGGATTTCAGGACAGTGTGATCTCCAGTGCCCCTGTTTCTTGTATTGCCAACACATGGGTTCAGACTCGCTAAGAGAGGGTCTGTTACTTCTAGGGGTTATCACTGTCCCGACCTTGGGTCCTGTAATCGTTTTTGTGTCCTCAGTCTTGTGAACTCTCGAGTTCTGTCTATTCTGTTTCTCCTCTGCTTTGATTTGTTCATACTCTTTCGCGAATTTTTCTAACTCGTCGATACTATGAACATCTGATTGCCGAATATACAATTTGTACCGTGGGAGAAGATTTTTATACACTCTCTGTAATTTATTCTCGTCTGTGAAACCTCCTTGTCGCCTCATGAGTGTCAGTACCTCTTCGAGAAATTCGTCACCTTCCCTTTGCTTCCTTGCCTGAATTAGATTCTCGAGGTCCTCCTCATAGGTAAGTGGGTAGTAGCGTGATCTGAAATCTGTCACAAAATTGTCCCATGATTTCCACTGGTCACGACGATTATGCATCCATAGGGTAGCTTTACCAACTAGTAATTCAGGTAGCATGACTAGTAGTTGGTTGCCAGTGAGCCATTGGCTTGTTGTAGCTCGTCTTGCCTTTCTAAGAAGCTGGGAGCATCTGATTGGCCGTCGAATGACAGTCTCCAGCTTCTTACTTTGTCACATACCGCCCCTGGGTCCATGAGGGGGTTGTGTGGATGTTGGTTCCAACTTCAGCATGAGTACCTGTTGCTGAGTGTCCAGATTCCTCACTGCTTCTGCTCACTATTCCGGTCTTGGGCTGGGATAACGTACAGCCATCTTCTTATGTTGTTCTACTAACAAACTTCTCAACTCAGCAAGTGTTCAGATGACACTATGCCCCAATCTTGTAGAAGATTAAACGCTTCATCCTTTTTCAATCTATAGATCCAGGAAACTCTGGGGTTGGTTATAACCTTGAGGTTTACGTCCTCGACCGACTGGTCCTCTGTCAGCTCCCGGAGTTGAGCATCTAAATCAGCCTCATCCTCTTCACTCATGATTCTTACTTCGTTGCCTCGTGCCCCACGTTGGGCGACAATCTATCACGTACACCCTGAGTAGATTCAGAGGTGGGTGATTGATACCCAGGTGTTGCTCCTGGATGACTTAGCTCAGTCGTAATGTGGGCGGGGAAAGGAGGCAAGTCGAAGTTCCTCTTCTTTCTTCTTTGTGCCTCAGCTGGCGTGGACAGCACCTCCTGGTGCTTCTGATGGCGTGAAGGTCGCTCTCTTCTCTGATGACACCACTTCGAGGTAATTTTGTATTGGCCTTAGGGCCTCGGTTCCGCTCCAGTATAGTAGGAAGAGGAAGGATAGACAGGAGGGACAAGAGCCAATGGGCCGCTGTGCCCAGAGAGGATAGAAGGATAGGGACGGCAGCCAATGGGCCGCTGTGCCCTGGGGAGAATAGAAGGTTAGAGATGGCAGACGACGGTCTGCTGTGCCCTGGGGAGATGGAAGGATAGGGACGGCAGATGACGGTCCGCTGTGCCCTGGGGAGATCGAAGGATAGGGACGGCAGATGACGGTCCGCTGTGCCCTGGGGAGATGGAAGGATAGGGACGGCAGACGACGGTCCGCTGTGCCCTGGGGAGATGAGAGGATAGGGATGGCAGACGACGGTCCGCTGTGCCCTGGGGAGATGGAAGGATAGGGACGGCAGACAACAATCCGCTGTGCCCTGGGGAGATGGAAGGATGGGGATAGCAGACGACGGTCCGTTGTGCCCTGGGGAGATGGAAGGATAGGGACGGCAGCCAACGGGCCGCTGTGCCGTGGGAGGGTGAGAGGATAGGGAAGGCAGCCAACGGGCCGCTGTGCCCTGGGAGGATGGAAGGTTAGGGACAGCAGATGACGGTCTGCTGTGCCCTGGGGAGATGGAAGGATAGGGACGGCAGACGACGGTCCGCTGTGCCCTGGGGAGATGGAAGGATAGGGACGGCAGATGACGGTCCGCTGTGCCCTGGGGAGATAGAAGGTTAGGGACGGCAGACAACGGTCCGCTGTGCCCTGGGGAGATAGAAGGTTAGGGATGGCAGACGACGGTCCACTGTGCCCTGGGGAGATGGAAGGATAGGGATGGCAGACGACGGTCCGCTGTGCCCTGGGGAGATGGAAGCATAGGGACGGCAGACGACGGACCGCTGTGCCCTGGGGAGATGGAAGCATAGGGACAGCAGCCAACGGGCCGCTGTGCCCTGGGAGGGTGAGAGGATAGGGACGGCAGCCAACGGGCCGCTGTGCAAAGGTTAGGGACGGCTGCCAATGGGCCGCTGTGCCCTGGGAGGATGGGAGGTTAGGGACGTACGGCAGCCAACGGGCCGCTGTACAAGGACGGGAGGTCAGGGACATACAGCAGCCAACGGGCCACTGTACAGGAGAGGAAGGTTGGGAGCGGAATGCTGTGGTCTAAGGCTCGTCCGGCGTTTATATACTCTCCCAAAGTAGAGGGGATGGAGTTTTGCCGCCGCCAGAGGCGGTAAGAATTGTCTCGATAGTATCATCCACAAGAAATGCTTTAGATGGGGAGGGCCCTCTGGAACCAAGGAATTCAGAATTAGTAGACAAGCTATTTCCTCAACAAGTAAAATATCCAGGTTCGATGGTCTTTTTTCCTATTACAGTCTCAGAGGTCAAAGCAACAGCCATGTCAATGAAATCAAGAAAAGCTCCTGGATTGACAATATTAGAGCTGAGTTGTTGAAGAGTATGATAGAACACCTGGCTGACGTACTGACGTATTTATATATCTAAGTCTGAGCTCTGGTATTTACCCTACACAACTAAAAACTGCAATAATCATACCATTATTCAAATCAGGAGATAGAAAAAACCCCAACAACTATAGACCCATTGCACTTTTGTCAGTTTTTGCCAAATTATTGGAAAGGCTGGTACGAGTTAGGCTAGTTAGTTTCTTATCAAAGAATAAATTTTTCAGTAAAAATCAATTCGGTTTTCAGAAAGGACGTAACACTGAAGATGCTATGCTCAAACTAACGTCAGAAATATACAATGGTGTGAATAATAGTAAAAAATGTGCAAGTTTATTTATTGATATAAGGAAGGCATATGACACAGTAGAACATAAAATTCTAATAAATAAAATGAATAACGCGGCATAAGGGGAGTATGTAACAAATGGTTTGCAAGTTTCCTTGCGGACAGATCGCAGCAAGTGAGAGTAGGTGACGCATTAAGCTCCAAGAGATACTCATCCTGTGGCGTTCCGCAGGGATCAGGATTATCAGCCGAATTATTCCTGATCTATATAAATGATTTGTGCGAAGGAAACCTTATTGGATCGCTGACAGCATTTGCTGATGACACAGCTCTGAGCTACTGCGCTGAAACTAAGACTCAGCTGACCCAAATGATTACAAGCGATGTACGCCGTTTGAACCTGTGGTTTCAAATTAACTCCCTCGAGATCAACGCTAAAAAGTCAAAAATTATCGTCTTCCAACTAAAATCTAAAGCAGAAAACACACAACCTCTAGCTATTCCTCTCATACCGATAAGTGCAAAAATCTTGACATAGACTGCAACTGTGACAGAATTGAGGAGTCTGAGTCTGTAAAATACTTAGGCGTAATAATCGATTCCAAGCTCAGCTGGGCACACCACATACAAAAATTGAGAGAAGAGTTAAGGGTGACATGTAGAAAATTATATTTCATCCGCAAACTCTGCCCTAAGCACTTGCTGAGAACGCTATATTTTGCACTTGTCGAGAGCAGGCTGCAATACGGAATAACGGTTTGGGGAGGTGCATACTTTTCTGTTTTAAAACCAATCTTAACTGGGCAAAAATACATAATTCGCACTATAGCAAACAAACCTCGCTTAACAAGTTCACTGCCGCTGTTCAGGGAATGGGGCCTTTTGCCTTTGAGATACCTGTACTTCTATAAAGTATTACTAACTTTTTACAATAGGAGTGGACACCTTGTCAATCCACGGCGGGAAACTTGTGGACTCCGTTCAGCGGGAAATCTACTTCCCCCAAAACCAAACAAAGAATGCTTTCGTAGATTTTATTCCTATGTAGCCCCTAAAATATTCAACAACATACCAATCGTGGCAAGAAAGCAAACATGCTATCATAAACTCAAAAAAGAAATTAAAAATGGCTGTTAACAATGGATGAGATCGAAGACCTATTAAAAAAAATAGTTAAATTCACAAGCTAAGATTGCACCCATAAGCCACAATACACAAACAGAATTATAATTAAATAATAAAGCTTGAAAGGTACGGAACGAGCTATTTTCTTTTCTTTCTTTCTCACGCTTGCTTTTGTTTTTGACAATAACTGGCAGAGCCGCTTTTCATCATTCATCTCTCTCTTTTCATTTTCAACATAGATTAATGTTCATTGTCATAACCTCATTCTTCATATTCTCTTGAAAAAAAAACTTTCAGTTTTACACTACAATATTCTACTAGACATAAGGTAGCACTGTCTCCATCATTCACTTTCATTTTTTATTCAAATATTAATACTTTTGTAAAAATTCCGACTGTAAGCTCTTTTGTTAGAATATTTACATTTCATGGTTTAAGTTAATTTATTTTTAATTGATTGCATCAAATAATTATACAAATGGACTTTGATGGCAACTCCCAAAATAGAATTTTTCTCGGGAGTGTCTTCTCAATAGAATAATTATTTCTTGTAGTAATGTTGTGTTTGTAATGAATGCTTATTGAGAAATAAAATTATTATTATTATTATTATTATGTGCGGAAGATGGTGCACCATCAGTACCCTCCTTATCTCCGCGGTCAGCTAGCTTTGCTGATAGCCGAGTGTCTTTCAACAATATTATTAATTTTTTTCTCGTCACAATTTTACTTTGTGACAGTGGACTGTAATTTTAATCGATTTAATATTCAATATATTCTGGCAGAAAAATACTAATGAATAATCCATTCATGATGCAATGAAAAACTATTATTAAAACTTACCCTGGCTGATGATCTATGCTGTAAGTCAGAGTGATTTTTATCTATAGGTTTGGTTGGTAAAAAGGTAAAGGAAAGAATTAAGGAATAGAGAAATGTAAATAAATCACTTGACCTCTGATGATTTATGATGTAGCCAGGCACTGCAGAGAGTTGTTGAATCATGTATGGAATTCTGCTTCTCAATTTTACTAGGTATTAATTCACTACCGTACTACTTTCGATATAAAAAATACTCAAATTCTCACATGTACTTTAAAATCAATTATTACTACCTACGATCGGAGACACGGAATTACAATTAATAATTTCCGATCAAAATACAAATCAACGAACGAGTCGAACTATCCTGTCAACGAAGGCAGTTATGCAAACCGACTGAACTTGAAAACTACAAATCAAACAATTAAACAATTATGCACTAGAGTGCGCCAGTAGACGGGGAAGATTGAACCTAACTACTCAGCGCCAAACTCCATTAAATTAAAACGGTGTCAACACAAACAATAAATTATATTTTTCAATAATTTCATGATGAATTTTTATAATTAAGATGAAATATTTTGTTGATCAATTATTTAATTTACATTGTTAAAAGACGATCTGGCAACAGAGCAAAGCGAGAAAGAGATAGTGCTATCCGCTTTGTTGAATGACAGACACTGATAGCAATATCATTGATAATCAAACACTGCCATTATAACGTGGACATCTCTATAGACTCCATCGGCACATGACCGACGTCACCGACCCGACTCTGGACGCCAGGAAAGGACTTGGATACCAAGCGACCCACGGTGACCTATAGTGGTCCGTTAGAGGTGCTGCCCGACCTCGCTTGGACTGGATTTGGGCCGGAAAGGGACAAAGAGAGTTGCTAGACCCCAGCGGCACGAGACCGATGTCCCTGATACGACTCCGTACGGCAGGAAAGGATCTTGGCTCCAGATGACCTGTAGCGACCCGTATAGGTTCACTAGAGATCCTACCCGACCTCGCTTGAACCGGATTTGTAACAGGAAGGTACAAGGAGTGGTGTGTGACACCAGCGGCACGGGACCGACGTCTCCGGAACGATTCCGGATGGCGAAAAAGGACTTGGGTACCGGAAGACCAGCTAGGAGGACGAACCGGACACAGCCTGATCCGGAGGCAAACCGGAATGAGGGACGAAGGCTCGATTTAGGTCCGGAAGACACCTGGCGAACATTACTGACAAGATTCGACCTGTCGCCGTACGCTACAACTACACGGTGACGAATGCTGCTACTGTCCCATCAATCCTAGCTACTCAGGCAGTCAAAAGTTCAAAAAATCTGGTGTGGTACTAGTAGGCAGGAATAGCATGAGCTGTGAGATGCGCGAGAGGAGAGATAATGGAGTGAGAGTGGGGAGGCCACTCGAAACTAAGAGAGGGGAGGTGGCTGGAGCTTGTTGAGACGGAAAGGCTCACTGTCGCCTTTCCTACTGCTTATGCTATTAGGCCTATGCAAACCGGAGCGATGTACACCGTACGGAGGTCAAGTTGAGACTGAGTCAAATGCTTCCCCCACCACTAAAATTCTCTCTCGGGCTACGGCGCATCTTGAACTTAGAGCTCATGCTATTCCTGACGGGCTGTACACTCACACAACTTTCCTTGCTCATTGAACGGTAAGCCCCATTCTTAAACGAGAATAATTCAGGGGAATAACATACGGACGATTGGCGGCAAAATATTTGAAACTACGATCAGACTTCTGTATATGTGTATATATAATATTGTTTTCAGAGTACTTTTTCCTTTGTGTAAATTGTGAAATTCGATGATTTTTTTGAAAGTCGCCAAAACAGCTGTTCTACAGATGAAATATCTCGTCGAGAGAAAATCGTGGAAAACATGTTTTTTTTATTAATTATCCGCCATTTTTCTCAAGAATATTACGGAGCTCCTGAATTTTTCCCAGAATTGAGACTCATGTCAGTTGATAGGGCTTATAAATAGCTATCCATGGTATAAATTTGAAGAAAATCGTTATAGCTGTTTACAAGAAAACCGTGAAAAACATGGTTTTTTAGTGATTATCCGCCATTTTTCTCAAGAATATTACGAAGCTCCTGCAATTTTCCCAGAAATGAGACTCATGTCAGTTGATAGGGCTTATAAATACCTATCCATGGTATTAATTTGAAGAAAATCGTTAGAGCCGTTTTCGATAAAACCGTGAAAATATGGATTTTTTAGTAATTATCCGCCATTTTAAATTCAATTTTATTGAATTTCTTATTGTCGAATCGTCATGGTATAAAGACCTTAAATTTAATATTTCAAGTTAATCGGTTGGTTAGGAATGGAGTTATCGTGTTCACAGACATACACACATACACACACACACACACACACACACACAGACACACACCCAAAAAATCATGTTTTTGGACTCAGGGGACCTTGAAACGTATAGAAAACTTGAAATTAGGGTACCTTATTTTTTTGGAAAGCAATACTTTCCTTACCTATGGTAATAGGGCAAGGAAAATAAAAAAGGGTAGAGTCTCCGTCCTGTGAGAAGAAGACCGTGGTGTACCTGGAGGACACCACCCGGTGCCGGAAGGACAAGGAACATCACGAGGAGGCGAGCCGTGCCCAAGAGGCCGCTCACCCGGCTGTTCTAACCACCGGTACATGCTACAGCGGCCAGCAGACACAACATTGATTATCTTCACCTTCTCGCTCTAGCCGTCCCATAGCATAGCTTGTTAATCGGACATGACTCTTATTAGGCTAGTTACACACATCAATTTTTGGATGTACAATTTTTCGCCGAACTTATAAATTCTATAAGATTGAACAGATGGTGTCAAACAGATAATGTTTGTCAGGTTCCGTTTGATCTGATAGAATGCAGGACGGAAAAAATCAAACGTTCAAAAATCGATGTGTGTTGTGTGTAACTGGCTTTACAAAGACCGTGAATAGTGTCCCCTACTACCAGGGCGAACCTGGAAACGCAAGTAGGGGAAGGTGTGGGCCAAATACATACTCAGAATGTAATTAAATCTGTCAAAGCATATTATGGATCAGCGAAGATAGGTAGGGTACAGGAAAGAAGGAAGCGGAGGCATTCAGATATGATATGCATCACTTTTCAACACTCTCAGCTACCTTCCTCGCAACTTCCCTCTTTGGGAATATTCAGAAGAAAAGGTTTTCATTGGCCGCCCTCACACTTGAGCAATGTTGGAGCACCGGGTTATTGACAAAGTGAATGTCATACAATATACTGCGATATGTGCAAGAGTCTTCAACTATTCATTGATGCTAACGTACGCCATCTTCAGGATATTTAAAAAAAAATCCAATTCGACCGATCGAGAAAATTATTATTTTTTCGTTAAACAACCTGAATGACTTTTATTGTTCCTTAAAACTGCTTGGATGGTTCTGCACTGTACCTTGTATTTTATTGCATCAGTTTGACTGACAAGGTCATAGTAACAGTCATTGCATCTGAAATTTCAGTGCAGAAAGAAATTGTCATTATCATGTTCAGTATATGTCGTCACGAAGTGAATTCGTAAATAATGAGAGGAGTTTATTAGAAGGATATTTAGAGCCTATAATCTATCATTCGACTCGTGGGTCAACGTTCAACTCAGCCACTGGCTCACTGCACTTTGACGCAGCGGGCTGCTTATCCCAACTCTCAGTAGGATAGCCGAAGGGCAGTCTAGTTTGAGAAACCCCATGATGTGATTGGATGAATGATCACCCCGACACATATTATTATAGTGGGGTATCATAATTAGGACTAAGTTTATTATTAGCAACTTTTGTATCTATATTGTAATAATTATGTATATGTTTTGTCAATAAACTCCTCTGGTTGCAATTCATTGCCAATTAGAGAAATTTTTATAAGAGCAGGGCCGGTTTAAGGGGTAAGCAAAATACGCGATCGCGTAGGGCGCCAACAGAAGGGGGCGCCTAAGCGCTCTCCAATGTTCAGTATTAGAATTGGGAGGAGACTAGAGATTGAAAGTCAATTGCCAAATAGTAGGAGTACTGGAAAGGAGTTGGGGTAAATCATATACCGAGGTGGGACACTTGTGCATACTCCCACTACTTGATTTATTTCTATTCCCAGATAATTACTGAACTCGTCTGTTGAGCACCCCTCTGTCATCTACTTGGACTCACCCGGCAGACGCCCCCCACTCCGTCGCCTGTTTGATAATTTTGAGCGGCGTGTACGATAATTGAGCTCTGTATGTTTGGTTCTCCATGTGTGGCCTTATCGTGTATCACAAAAAATGATTATACAGACACATTCCCTAATGTTTTTGTTTCTTTAAGAATCCTTCTGACGCTCCCTGTTTCAGTAGCAAGTGGTGAAAGAAGTTTTGAAGTTGAAAGTGATAAAAACGTATCTCAGATCCACCATTTGTCAGGACCGCTTGAGTGGAATGGCAACAATGGCCATTGAGAATGATTTGATAAACAAAATGGACACTGACAACATTCTCAACGAATTTGCAAAATTGAAAGATAGGAAAATCGCTTTTCAATGTAAAGTATAAATGTTTCAAGTCTTTGAGTAAATATATTGTTTAATTTCTTTAAAACTGATTGATGTTTATTAATTATTGATTTGCTCACACTCAATTAACTTTGAACTTTTATATGTATTTATTGGTTTTTAAATTTTTCAAATGTTTCATTCAATAAATAGGGGCAAGCTTGTTGAACACATGCTGATAGAGTTACCCAAGTCTCTACTTTTATTCATAATATGAATAAGTCTCTACTTATATTCGAAATATTATTTCGCACGTCTTTAAGAATTATATTTACTCGTATTTTAAAAGTTATCTAGAGATAATCCTTACTACCATATAAGTGTTTTTTTGGCGAAGGGGGGGGGCGGAATGTTGTTCGCTTACACTAGAAAAATGTCAAGAACCGGCCCTGTCTAAGAGTTCAAGGAAGCTTCTAAGAAGTCTGCAAAGCCAGTAAGAGAGCCAGAGCCGCAACCAGCCGACTTTTCATCCCGCTGACATGACCCACATCAGGGGGGCATTTTTTCCGACGGGAGTCCCAGCATGAGGGACCGATAAGACGTCTGCTGCAGTCAACGCAGCGTAGTCGAGAGGCACCAGGGTTGCACTTGGTCAATTGGCGACCTGTAAAGACCTCAGAGGTCTGCTAGTGGCCGAACCAGTCGCCGGACGGTCCGGAATTGGAAGAGGAGTGCTACAAGAGCCCAGCAGCACGAGACCCACGTCACCGACTCGACCCCATACGGCGAGAGGAACTTGGGTGGAACCAGCTGCACCTCGCAGGTAAAGTCCACATACTTGGTGGCAAAATACATGGTTTCAAAGTTCCGGTCACCGTGTGAACTTGTCGAAAGGACCTACAACTGTTTGCTAATCATCTAACTGACCCCATGCATGGTGGCAATATAACTCTATTTCCTAGTTGTTGGCAAAATACATGGTCTCAAAGTTCCGGTCAATATGAGTTCTATTATAGATAAGAGATAGCATAAGAAGATATCCCATGGTAGATGTTAGTTATCAAGCCAAATTTCAAGTAGATTTTTTGTTAACTTAAGCCGATTACTGTCGATTATTACTGTTTTGACCGGGTGAGAGTGTAAGACAGTACAGTATGAGAGACAGTGAGTTAACAGTGAAATTTGGAACATAAACGTCCTATACCATGGGATATCTTTTTATGCTATATTTTCTCTATGAATTTATAGAGATTTATTAGTGATACTCACTGGAGACATATGATCGTAGGGAGGAACAGGCTGATGGGTGGAGGTATACATGAGACCGGGAGGTTGCTGGTTGGGGCATGGCGGCTGCAGAACTATGTTGTAGGTCCCTGGAGGGTAGGTTGGGTACATGGGACCAGGCGCTGCCATTGGGTAATGATGCCCATGATGAGGTAATGGAGAACCATGCTGTGGTTGGTGACCGTAATGAGTAGTGGACGTAACTGCAACAAAAACAATTTTTTACAAAATCTTACAAAACAATTCACAACAATTTGTAGAAGCATCGTTATCGGATGCGCGGTGCTAGGAGCTTTGGGACCAATACTTTTTGAGATTAAAAGCTTCCCACATAAGAGATGATGGGTCTTCTTAGGTAGAATCAGGTGTCCCCAACAGGTGGTTGGGCATTGTTCTTCAACTCAAAGGCATTGAACACATAGAATTCAATCACTTCGATTCAGTTGCAGGCCTATTCAACTATACACAAATATTTATTCAATATACTTGTTATACTTTATACTTTATAAATTTACTTTACTATATACTTTAATTTACTTTATTACTATACTTTATATATTTATTTATACAGATTTCAAAGTTAAATTATTATGTCAGGAAAATATGAATTTATAGTTTTCTTTAGAACAAGAAAATTAGATCTATTAACATGTTGGAAAAGAGGCCTTCTGAAGATATCAGTCATAAAAATAGATTGTTCCTCTACTCAGTACACAGAACTACTTCTAAAAATGAATCTATGAATATTAAATGAAAAAGACTAAGAAACTGTCAAATTTCTATGAATGGTTTTCATTCAGTGACAGAAGCGTGTGAACCTGTTGAAAGGGCTGACTATTCTATTTGCTAATCACCATGCAGGTAGAGACCCCAGAATTAGTCCCGGACTACCCATTAGTTCCACTTTTTCCTAGTTGGTCCAAAAATTCCGGTCACCGGTCACGTAAAACTGCCAGTCCTGGCAGAAGTATAACAGTTGTGAGGCCCATTGACAGCAGCTTGAATGATATGTTTAGGGGAGGTGTGACCTTCCCGTACCCCACCTCTCGAGTATTTCTTCACAATTTCTAACATAAGTTTTAAATACAATATCAATACTACAATAAAGGTGAAATATATAAAGGCGATTGTTAATGAGAAAAGAAGGATATTGTCAAATTTCACTAAAAACTTTTAAATAAAACCTTTTCTTATTATGGAGAGATTTCACAACATCACCATCAATTCAAAACTTTGTCCACTGCATAATCAATTTTGACCGTTACAATCAACTGACTAGTCTTCCGTAAACCTTATCAGAATCTTAATAGCAGTGAAGCAGCATTGAATCTGAATAGTAATAGCCGAATAATATTTCTGGAAGTGGAAATTCACTAGTTTTGAAATCATATCTCGAGTTGATTACTATGAGTGTTCTTTTCAAAATTTGCAGAGTATTATTATCATCTTCGAGAAAACGATTCATAAAATGTTTTATTGAATTGTAAAAGATATGCTGTCATGAATTGTGTATATTAATGAATGAACAAAATTATAAAAAATTAAGATCAGTGAAACCATGGTAATCGAAGGGATATGATACAGAGAAATTAATTTTTTTGAAGTACAAATCTATTTTACCCCCTGGGCCTAATGCATGAGCAAATACTAACTGTAGTCCGAGAGATATTAATTTTCACATGAAGAGGGAAAACCGATTTCTCGTTCAACAGTTTGTAGCATGGACAGAGTAGTAGAGTAGTGGAGTAAGCATGCTGGGTACAATTGGATGCTGACACAAAAGTAGGGAGAATGCTGTTAGGTAGTGAGAGTGGGAATTCGTGAAGGGAAGAGCATCGGGCCTCTCTGTCTTCGAGAAAGAGGCCCTGAGGGATCAGGCTGGAGCTTGAGCTCCCTTGGAGTTAGTTCCTTGCTCCCGTCTCCGGAAGTACTGGATCCCCCAGTTGCTGGCGATGGTTCTCATGATAAAGGGAAAACCGCCAATCAGGGGGAACTATAGCACACGTGATGACTGTGTGACTGGGCCTGGAAGTAGCCTGGCTTTTGGGTGTACGACTGGGCGAAGGCTCCAGACTATGAGAGGTTCATAGTTTGACCGAGTCACCTCAATTCTCCGTCTCTGGGAGTAGCTGGGCACAGTGAAGGATCTCCGGTGGAGTTTCAGGGAGAAGCCAGACTATGGGAATCAGTGTATCCCGATTCTGGAAGTGGCCTGTAGACAAGTAAGAGGATACGTCCGGGCCCCGACCAGGCCCACGTACTGCCGGAACTGCACAGTGGTGGTTCCACTGCAATGCATGCTAGACTCCTTTGTGATACTCGCCTAACGACTTAGCGGTGCCGATGGGTAGTAGCTCGCGTGTCACACCTCACGGGATATACGAAAAGCCCACTTGGTGGTGTGACATTAATGTGTGGTGTCGCGGCCAGAACCATGTCTTTGAGAAAGAGCCGAGTAAAAAGTAATATCTCTCGGACTATAACAATATTAGTAGTCAGCTGGCTTTTGAAATAGGAAATTTTCAAAAATATTAGTTTGTGTTTCCTCATACAGCAGGGCCCAGGAGGGAATAGGTGATTATAATATTACCTGGATGATGGACGTATTTATCAGATTCTCTGAAGCCATTCGTATTCTGACTAGAATTGCTATGAGGTGGGTGTGAATTGTTCGCATGGTGACTAGTTGAAGAGACCGAATCTGCAAAAAAAAGTAAAGATAAAATGATATTAATTTATCATGGTCTATAAACATACTATGAATTTAATGTATATAATTTTTATGGCAAATAAATGAAATTGAATTTGAATAAGTTCATTTGAACTTTAAGCAAGGACTCTAGTAATTTGAGTCACACCTCAATAGCGCCGTTGTCAAGAGCGCGGGGTTGCCACACAAGAGTGACGCCAGCGCGCTATTCCACTCTAGGGTTCGGAGGTCACGTGGGCCCCCGAAGGAGTTCCCAACATTCAGGTGTTTACAGAAGCGGGGGATGAAGTCGAGCTTAAGAGGTAGCAACGCTTCCCCGCTTCGGGAAGGATAGAGTACATTAAGTACTTATCAATTACTAAGCTAAAATAAGTGGCAAGAGTAGAATAGAAGTAAGCTAGATCAAGTGATGTCCGGTTCATCTCGATCGGACTCCTATTGCCTTTAGGATGGCCTCCACGGGTCCAAGTGCCTTCCTGCCGTCCGGGATCGTCTTGGTGCCGTCGGTCCCCTTTTTATGAAGAAGACCATCACAACACGAATAGGACAACGCATTTTCAATATTTTATGGAATTTTATCGGTCCACAGGATCACAAAATAGGGATTTAATCATTTTGAACCAATGAGTAATTAGAACATGAAAATTTATAAAGCAAAAAAGGAACTGCCACTAATAGCATAGAAGAAATAACTATTCAATAGTAATAGAGAATTGAGGATGTTACATGCGAAACTCTCCACCACCGTTCTGGGAAGTGGTTTTCACTTTTTTTTCTAAAACATATACTACTATGACGTCAATAAGTATTCAAATTGAACAATAGCAAGTTGATGGTTGAATTACCTTGCCTACGCGGTGGCTGATGTTTGATAGGAGATTGCTTAGTTGGAGACGGCTTCGAAGCTGCGGCAGGCTGAGGTTTAGGAGCAGGCTTCTCTTGAGGAAGAGCTTTCTGAGGAGGAGCCTCTTTTGGAGGAGCTTCTTGCTTAGGAGCATCTTTAGGAGGAGCCTCTTGTGGAGGAGCTTCAGGAGGAGAAGGCGGACGAGAAGTAGCTTCAGGAGGAGGAATTGGAGAAGTAGCAGAAGAAGTGACTGTTGGAGGAGGAGGAGGCGAGGTGGGCTTCTGTGGAGGCGCTGCCTCTTGCACTATCTGTGCACTATCACTAGTACTACAACTATTATTAGCGTTTTCAGCAATCTTATTACTATCAGTATTATTACTATCGACAATATTATTGTTGTGAGTCGGAGGGGAAGTGACAAGGGAGGAGTCTATCACTCGGGGAGGATTGTCTGGATCGTAATGGTAGAGGGATCCATCGGCATTGGTATAGGGCAGGCCTGTTTGAGGATTGATGAGCACCGAGCCCGCTGGAACAGCTGTTATGTTGGTGACTGCCCAGACTACAGTTGCCGTCGAATCGTTGCTGCGGTCTATATGTTCCACATCTGGTGAAAGCACACCTTCGCCACTCTGACTAGACATCTGTAAAATAAGATGGTAGCATTTTGTTACAATTCTATTTTTGAAATTTTGTCAAATCAGCAGACCATCTTTCAGAAAACACAAAACATATCCAGATGGGGATGAACACATCATTTTTATTTGGTATTAGCCTATTAACACATCATTCATCATTAAGATGAAGAATCAAACAAAAATGTGCATAAACAAATAATAAATCAAACATCAAACACAGGAAATTATTTTACAAGTTCATCAATCTAAAGCCAGTTACTCACACATCGATTATTAGACGTACGATTTTTTGCCGTCGTAATGAATTCTACCAGATTAAACTGAACTTGAAAAACATAATCTGTTTAATCTAATAGGATTGGAATCGTATGTTCAGAAATCGATGTGTGTGTAACTGAGTTAAGGGTGCTTGCATAGTGGGGAGGTGAAGTAGAGGTCGAGGTGGAGGTCAAAGTCGAGAAGTAGTGAGAGCATCGCATATTGAAAAGAGTTAACGCGCTGCTTTCACACTCTGCTATCCTTCTCCTTTAGAGCTTTAGGGTGTGATCACATTGATATGTTCAAGTGTACGTCGAATCATGCATGAGCCGAAAAACAAAATTTGAAAAGTGCTATTGAAACACTTTGTAACTTAGACTACATGTCTGCCCCCTGTGGGTTGGGGGAGCTTTGAGTCGAACATCGCACTCAAGAATGTGTTTAAACCAGAATTCACCCACAGTATATCTGCTTGTCGTAGAAGGCGACTAAAAGGGACCCCAAGGCAACTCCAGAAGTTGCCTTGCATTCAAACCCACGGGATCAGCCCCATAAGGGCAGTTTCAGAGGGGCAAAAAAACCCAAGAGACCAGAGATGAGTGAAACTCTAGGCACAAAGAAGCCTCTGATCAAAGAAACCTCTGCTCAAAGAAGGGCGGCCATTCAGGCAAAACTTCTTGGGAGAGGTGAGGCTTTTGACCCTGCAGAGTTTCGGAGGGGAAAAAAGAAAAACCAAGAGACCAGAGATGGAAGAAACTCCAGGCACAAATTAGGGTCAAGAGGCTGAGTCGAGGGTGGCCGGGCGCCGGGCGCCCTAGAGGCAGTTTGGCGTCCCCTCTCTCAGCGGAAGGACCTACAAAAAGGCTAGGAGTGGAACTCACGTAGGTCACGAGGACTAATCAGTCTGAAGAGACTGCCAAGCATATCACACTGGATTGCGACAAGCAACCAGGTGATGAATGGGATGCTAGTTTAGGGAAAAACTCCTGGTTCTTGTAAAGGACACAGGTATTGCAGTCCAGTCAATATAGACATAAAAAAGGGGGTGTGCTTGCAATTTATATTATAGTTCTGATTTTTTAATATATTATCACGCGGTGCATCTCCGCGCTTGGTCGGCTCAAGGCAATATTTTAATATCTTGGAAAATCTATCTCCTCTAGAGTATCTGCGAATACGTGCAAGTGCAAGCTTGGTTATGCATGACCAAGTGTGAAGATGAGAAACAAAATCTAGAAAGTGCAATAGCTGAAAGCCTTTTTATAAATAACTCATACTGAAAGCTTGCACTTGCTATTTATGTTCAGTATGAGCAGCGACATGTAGGCTATTTATTGTTTATTGTTTTCGAAGGGACGGATTCAAGGATCCAAAGGTTCAAAGAACCCCACACGTCAACCGAAGCTTATTGTGTTCCCAAGTAGTATGTTAGTTGGGCAAACCAATAGTCCAGTCACTATATACATTGGTGCATGCAATTTATATTGCAGTTTTGATTTTTTAATATATTATTTGGGTACATAAGAGAAGTCCAGAATCAATTTCTTCATGCAAAATTTCCTTGTGCTAGATACAGGGTGGCTCAAAAACCTCGTATTTTCGGCTCATTTTCTAGTTTTCAGCTATTTCTGCCAAATCTCGTGATCGGACAGAAAAATTTGCTCTCGCCTTTTTTTAGATTATAAAATTTTGAATAAAATGAGATCATTCGGTACTCTCTATCTCGCATGAGTACTGAGTTATAATTTTTCAAAAATGAGTGAAATTTAAAGAAAAAAAAATCAATTTTGATAAATTTTAGTTTTTGATCAACAATATCTTCCGATTGTTACCATTTAGATGTATAATTCAAAATCCCTCTGGGCGTATTTTTGTGCTCTACAATTTGAGATCAGGTAGAACGCTCTATCTCATACAGATTTCCAGGTACACCTGACAACATGCTCCTTGTATTGTGAAAAACACCTAATTTTCAGCTTCATCCATCATCACCAACTACATTGTCCTCACATTGATATTTCGCACAATGACATAAGTTCATGAGATTATGTTCTATGAGAATCACCCGTTAGATGCACTTCATTTCAGTATTTCCTAGTGGAGAGGCGCGCTTAAGGACACCTCAAGGATCAAAATTTCAAACAGTTATAACTTTTGACACAATGCTCAGATTTTATCGTACTACACTTCATTCTTCTCGGCTCGTCAAGGCGCTCAAAAAATCATGCATCATAAGTCAAATTCGGTCGAAAAATGGAAAATTTATTATGTACTCAAATAATATATTAAAAAATCAGAACTACAATATAAATTGCATGCACCAATGTATATAGTGACTGGACTATTGGTTTGCCCAACTAACATACTACTTGGGAACACAATAAGCTTCGGTTGACGTGTGGGGTTCTTTGAACCTTTGGATCCTTGAATCCGTCCCTTCGAAAACAATAAACAATAAATAGCCTACATGTCGCTGCTCATACTGAACATAAATAGCAAGTGCAAGCTTTCAGTATGAGTTATTTATAAAAAGGCTTTCAGCTATTGCACTTTCTAGATTTTGTTTCTCATCTTCACACTTGGTCATGCATAACCAAGCTTGCACTTGCACGTATTCGCAGATACTCTAGAGGAGATAGATTTTCCAAGATATTAAAATATTGCCTTGAGCCGACCAAGCGCGGAGATGCACCGCGTGATAGACCACGAAACACGAACTTGGTTTTCTTCCTCTACCTCTATTTCGATATCCTCGCCATGCGGGCTCACATAACAAACAATGTATTTGTGTTACATCGAGGCAGCTCTACCTCTACATCCTCATGATGTGTGCTCATGCGAGCACCATAAGACAGTTTCTAACGACAGACATCTTGAAAAGGGTTTACATTGCTTTAGTATTATTAAGGTAGGAAAACATATCTTCTGCTTTTATTCTTAGATATCCGCATCCTCAGAATGCAAAGATTGCCAACATGTTTTAAGAAAAACCCACAACCTTTTTAAACTTGAATTACCCTCTTACAAAACGCAGAAGAAACATGAAATTGTAAATCCCTAGGTTGGCAACATCATAGGCTCAGAGAACAGTCGCATATTTAGGACAGTAAATTTTTAGTTACTAAAAATTAAAAGTAAGTTAGTAAAGTAGTAAGTAAAATAAAATAAGAAAGTAATTGAAGTGGTAGTAAAAATTAAGTAGTGTGCCACTACTATGTTGAAAAATAGCATACTGGCAGTTATGGGTTTCCAGATATGCAATCCGACTCAACTATGTAGAAGAATCGTATAAATGGTATCTACTTTCATGCTGACAAATAAGAAGCTCTCTGAAGAAATGAAGCTCTCTGGAGAAGCTCTTTGAAGTTAGCCTCCACTCTCTCCAAAAATTAAAGATCTATCAGTTATGATTTTTTGATGAGTGATTTTTCTGGTGGAGGTATTTCAAGTTTCAAAACGATTTGGAGTCTATTAGGCTCGTATTACATTAGGACAACAATGAGACAAGATGGAGTCACTGAAGCAATGCGACACCAGAATGAGGCATACACTCTCCCACTCCCCCATTCATGGTGTCCAAGTGAATCGTGAACGTTAATTCTTATTGAGCTCATTACACTGAGGATTGATTACAGCTGAGACACCAATATCTTGTGTTTCGGCTGGTTTCCGTAGTGTAATGAGCGCAATAAGAAAAAATGTCCCGCGACAAATACCCCACCAGGTACGCGACTGGGTGTCCATCCATCTACTTGTTACCTCGACATTTTGATCACAGGCAACAGCTTATCCAATCCGTCACTACCGTCAACTGGTAACTCCGTCAGAATGTCACCTACTGGAGTCGCAGGTGCCATCCTGCCGGAACCATACACGACAGAGTGTCAACTCACTCACTTGCGTCACCTGGTCATTTAATATCATCCTTTCAAGTGCAGGCGTAATTTTGGCAATTTCCACTTGTATGTTGTTCTTGGAGGGTCTTCGGACGGTTCACACGGGATTTAAAAAAATATCACAGAAAAAATCAAACGAGGGCAAAAATCAGGAGTTCAAGCCGGCTATTGCAAATCGCCTCTAATTGGGATAAGGCATTCTGGGAAGAGTTCCTTCAAAACAGCCATTTTGTATGGATGGGAATGAAGGTCTTAGTGAAGAATCCTCCTCACACAACGATCAGAAAGTCCAAGGATAGACGCATATTTGCGTGCTGAACGCCTTGGAGATTGCAAAATTTAAGCTCTCACTATCTCAATGTTTTACGTGTTTGGGCCGTGGAACTTCGGATCTTCGGACCTGTTTCTCTAAACTTGGTAACCCACGAAACAATTGATTTCAGGTCTAGTACATGGTCCAACGGGGTTGAATTGAACCGATTCCGAGGAGCGCACTGCGCTGCAACGACTGAACAGCTACTCGAAAAGTAAGCCTCAAAGGCGAAAGCACGCATCTCACTGTTCCAACGCATGATGGCTACTGAACTGTGCAACAACGAAACAATTTTAAAACTACGCCTTTCGAAAGTGACTACTAACACTCCGCTATGTCATCAACTAACTGATTAGTGCACATTTCAAAAAAGGAAAATATGATGTCACACTCTGTAGAATCGCAGGTGGCATCCTGTCGTTGCCGTGCACGACAGTCTCCTTGCTCGCTCGTGTCACCTGGTCATCCCGTCCGCATGTTACCTGCTTAGAGAGTTGACAAGTTGTTGGTGTCAACCGGTCACCTCAAGAACCGGTTTAAGAGGTGGCATCCTGACGGGATAGCCAGGTGATGGGGTGACACCCAGACATCTACCCGACACCAAGAGTGGTGGAGAGGGAGAGTGTCAGCCTCACTCCTGTTTGTCCTAATGTTATACGAATCTAATTTGAACTAAATCTAATTTGGACTGTAGTTTGGTTTTTAAAAAAATCAGAACTGATAAAATGTCAAGTATTGGAGAAAGTTAAGGCTAACTTCAGAGAGCTATGTTAGCGTGAAAATGGATACAACGATATTATTATTTCGTGTACATAGGTAAGTCGGATTGCAAATCATAAGAAACCTATAACTAAGCGTCGGCCTCACTCCTGGTGTCCCAATATAATACGAGTTTTTAAAGCTGTATTCGCGCATATCAAAATCAGTTTCTGTGTCCGGTTCAGTGGAAATTTCATTTCCATGATTTTCAATACGGATATTCCTACTCAGCCGGGCCGAGTCCCATTAGAACTCATGGGTGGAATATTTTCTCTGAACTCATAGACAGGGTTCTGGCCGCAACGCCACACGATAAAGTCACACCACCAATTGGGCACCTGCTGTTTGCATATCCCGTGAGGTATGACACGCAAGCTACTACCCATCGGTATTGCCAAGTTGGTAGGCGAGTATCATAGAGGAGTTCAGCCTGCATTGCAGTGGAGCTGGGGTGGATTGACCGTGCACCTCGGTTGGGACACTGCGGTACGTGGGCCTGGTCGGGGACCGGACGTATCTTCTAACTCGTCTACAGGCCAGGAAAAATACTCGTGCTTCCTAATTATTATATACGTCTCAAAGGTGGGCGATTGCACGTCTACCCCACAGGCGTCCAAAAGGGGACGCGAGCGTTTCGGAAAGGAGCACCAGTGAGAGGGTTTTTTCGACATGCTATGATTCTACATTCAGAGACAGAGACGCTACCCAAGTCCCACACTCTGGCGCATGGGAATTTGCATGCCGCTACTTCCAGAGACGGGGGTAACCTGATTCCCATAGTCTGGTTTCTCACTGGCTAACCCCGAAACTTCACCGGACAGTCTTCACTGTCTTAGAGACGGAGAATTCAGGTAACTCGGTCGAACCATAGTCTGGAGCCTTCACCCAGCCGTAGGCCTACTACACCCATAAGCCAGGCTAATTCCAGGGACGGAGTCACACAGTCATCATGTTTGCTATGGTTTCCCCTGGTTTGCGATTTTCCCTTCACCATGAGAACCAGCGCCAGCAACTGGGGGGATCCAGTACTTCCTGAGACGGGGCGAGGAACGAACTCCAAAGTAGTTCTGAAAAAGCTCCCTAGGAGCTCAAGCTCCAGCCTGATCCCTCAGGGACCTGTACTCCGATACTTATACATAGTTAGATATGTCATATTATTTCAAAATTTACCGTTTTTAAAACATCCATAACAGGCTTTGCACGCGCCGAATGTGAGCACAGCCTCCGGTTGTCATCTTTGAAAGTGAAAAGGCACTTTTAACATTCTGACTGTAGGATTATGAATGTAAAAAATTATTGTAAAATGTAGAAAAATATTCTACCTGAGACATGATATTGATTTCGAATGAAAGGTGAATGGATTATGGTAAATGAACAATAAATGTATTGAGAACCCTCTGTATGGGATTACCCTGTTAACAAATGGAAATTAAAGAATCCGAATATACCTGCGCTCAAGATTTTTATGCAGGTATTACTTGGATTGTTTCTATTTTATCAAGCATTGAAATGATTTGATCAAAAAGCACTTATTTATCGATATTTTTTGTTCTATTATACTCATTCAAAACAATTAAGAATTAGATTATAAATGTACAGGAACTACTTGGATTATTTATATTTATGAACCATTGAAATGATTAGAACTAGCAGATATATTTTCATACAAATTGGTTCTATTATACATATTCTACTGAAATTTTAATTTCATTTGTACCAGACTATTTATGCAGCATATATGATTTATACTTGTATTCAGAATGAATATTAAAAATTATTTTTCATTCTATTGAACACATTCCACACAAATACACAGACTTCATGTACAAATCATATACTAATGCATACAACGTATTACACACTAATTTTCACCATGCATATGATTTAAACTTGTATTAAAAATAAGTATTCACAATTATGTTTCGTTCTTTTGAACACCCTCCACACAAATCATATACAGTAGAGAAATTACCATAGAGGAAAGTTAGCACAAGTTGATATCCCATGGTATAGGTCGTTTATATTCCAAATTTCAAGCCGATGTTTTGTTAACTCAGGCCGATAACTGTCGACTACTGTCTATTATTACTGTTTTGTAAGGGTGAAGGTGTAAGAACGGCACAGTATGAGAGACTACCAGCGTCACATAGCTTCACCAAAAACAACTACTAGGACTATCAGCTTGAGTCAACAGTGAAATTTGTAACATAAACGCCCCATACCATCTATCTTTTCTCTATGATATTAGACAGTAATTTGAATGTGATTTGTACCTGATTGAGATGTGGATGAGGAGTGGCAGTAGGGGAAGGTGTGGCACTAGTAGTGGTTGTTGTATCTGAACGCTGAGATTGCGATTTGTAGCCTGAACTCGAGGGACTCAACCTGGATGACATACTACTGCCAGAATCTGTCAAAAAAAAAACAACAAATTATTATCACTTTATCGATCATAACATACTTACAGATGATACTTCCTCTCCTAGTGGAGAAGAGTCCATTGAATTTGAAGAATTTCTTCATATTTTGTTGCATCGGTACAAAACTAGACGTGCACTTTACTATTTTTCTGTGTAAATGTCTGAAAGCTGATATTTTGTTAGATACTCATATTGAGTGAAAATACTGGATTTTTCAAAAAGAATGACCCCATTTTAAACACTTATATTTATTTTTAAAAAATTCTGTACACAAACCAATTTTACAAAAAATTACTTACAGAGGAATCAAGTTTATGATGATGAATTTATAAGTGGTCTATGTGTCCTCATTTTGAGGCTAGGACGACATCTAGACGATAGCCAAATTCATCCCAGGCTGTTCGCAAGATGTATGTTTTCTCGTACTGTAGCTACTGCATCAGTTATCCTGGTTTTTAGCTCCTCAATATCAAGTGCTAAGGGAGAAACAACGTTGAATATCGTGTTTATGCTCCTCCCTCAGCACTTGATATTGAGGAGCTAAAAACCAGGATAACTGATGCAGTAGCTACAGTCCGAGAAGACATCTTGCGAACAGTCTGGGATGAATTTGGCTACCGTCTAGATGTCGTCCGAGCCTCAAAAGGAGGGCACATAGAACACTTAATACATCATCATAATATTGATACTTCTGTGAGTAATTTCAAGTAAAATTGGTTTGTGTACACCATTTTTTGAAATGAAAATATAACTGATGGGTCATTTTTTTTAAACACCCAGTACTTAAAATAGCGAGACACTAATTTTGGTTGTTGCACCATCATCGATCTAGTAAAAAACCTCATTTACCAGAACAATGATAATACACGCCAACTTGACGATCTGTATGCATTATTATTTGTTTTTATTGTGGATGATGCCCAAATGAGCTTTTTGCTTGTGCGTGAGTAATGGGAAGTGCGAGAGTAATTTGATCAGATGTTCAAACGTCCATGCCAATTCGATGGAATTTTTCGGGATTCGAACCCGCGACTAGGTAGTACTAGCAGACTGAAGGGTGCAACGCCATAGTCGACTCGGCTATGCTGGCCGGTTATTGAAGCTGATATAGAATGTTAAATAATTAAAAACTTGAAATTGTCACAACTACTTAGTTATTGATATAATGAGGAACTAGCTTTTGTTGTATCAATAGCAAACTTGAAGAATGAAGATACTAAGATTGGTAACGAGAAACTAGTTGGTGTAATGAATGAAACTAGTAACCTAACTCGTTCTGTTAGTAAATATACGAGAGTTTACTAGTTTGATAAACTGTAACAATCTAGTTTCATCATAGTTCCGCTGTTCCAATAAGTGGACGTAAGATTATCGTTATTTTATTCAATATGGACTAGTTCATACTAAGAAGACTTCAAATAATTTGATAATAAATGAGCACCATTTTGAAAATTGTATAAATGTTCTCTACGGGTCAGTATTTTTCAAACGCTCCAATTGTTTGTCTGATGTTATAAAGAGTGTTTGAAAAAGAACTCCCTAGTTTTAATATGTCATAGAATCTGTAAAAAGTGATATACACTATTCTAGTTTGTGGTGTTTGGTTCAGCAACCGTCTAAGTTTTGTCCCCCTGCAGTTAGCAGATCTGCTTGACCTTGAGACGGCGCCAGGGAACAATTCCCTCAGTTGAGTTCGGGCTTTTCGGGAAGGTGGATGGGGAGAGCTGGCCCAATTGTTTGCCACCACCCTATGCCCTATGCGCCTATGTCCTTTACAAGAACCAGGAGTTTTTCCTTATACTAACATTCCATTAATCACCTGGTTGCAATCCTTGTCGCAATCCAGTGTGATATGCTTGGCTGTCTCTTCAGACTGATTAGTCCTCGTGACCTACGTGAGTTCCACTCCTAGGTCATTCCGCTGAGGAAGGGGCGGCCAAGTTGCCACTAGGGCGCCCAGTCACCCTTGATCAGCCTCTTGACCCACATTTGTGCCTGGTTTTTCACCCATCACTGGTCTCTTGGGTTTTTTCTTTTTGCCCCTCCGAAACTCTGCAGGGTCAGAAACCTCACCTCTCCCAAGAAGTTTTGCCTGTATGGCCACCCTTCTTTGAGCAGTGGTGAGTTTTGGCCTCTCCACCTACAAACTCGTCACCTACGTGAGTTCCACTCCTGGACTTTTTGTATGTCCTTCCGCTAAGAGAGGGGACGCCAAACTGCCTCTAGGGCGCCCGGCCACTCTCGACTCAGCCTCTTGACCTACATTTATGCCTGGAGTTTCACGAATCCCGGACTTACGCCTCTGCACTTTTTCTTGGGCATACATGAAAAATTTTGTGAAAAAACCCGAGACATAAACCATTTACGGGAAAGAATCGTTACGGTGGTTGGAATAACACCTGATGTTGGTGAGCTTGAATATCGTCTCGACGTGTGCAGGGCAACAAATGGATCCCATGTTGAACAAAACTTGAAGGGTCTCTCTTTCATTGTATGTACTTTTTGATGTGGTTTTTCATCAATTTATACATTAAATTTATACCTAAAACTAGGGAGTTCTTTTTAAAACACCCTGTATATTGCAGTATTTTTTTAAATCATTTATTGATTGGAAAATCCCCAGGAATTGAAAGAAAAATATCACAATACATTTGTATAAATTGGAGAAGTATCGGATTCTGGCGAAGCGGATAATTAATGTAGAAAATCAGCATCGGATGGCCGAATTGAAGGAGAATTAGTATCAGCTTTAAGTATAGTGAGAGTTAATACAAGTAAGAAAATTGCAAAATAAAGATGAAAGTAGAGTATACTATAGGAGAATATTAGTATCAGCTTTAAGCATAGTGAGAGTTGATACAAATAAGAAAATTGTAAAATAAAGATGAAAGTATACTATACAAGTTAGTGGTAAGCCCAGCTGTGCAGACGCAGTATTCAGTATAAGCTATGATAAGTATATGATCTACACCAATTCAAAGAATTGAATTGAATAATTGCCATTATTAAGAGCGGAGTTAGGACTCTAGGTCCTCTCTGTCACACAACCCTAAATGGTTGGGGTTCATATTCGATTTCTCTCTTGAAAGAGAGAGAAAAGAAAGGGAGAATGATGATGAAACAGAGATAGAAAGAAGTGATGGAGGGAGAAGATACAAGAGAAGAGCGGAAAATAATCAGAGGCACAGAATAAATAAAGGTGCTGAGGGTAAGGAAATGTGCAGTGGTGAGGAATAAGTAGGACGAAGGGTTGCAGGATTTAGTTGTTATGGATACTGCGAGAGAGAGAGGGAGAGTGAGAGAGATAGAGTGAAAGTGAGAAAGCACGAAAGAGGAGGGTGTGGGGAGGAGATTGCGCGACCCCATCAAAAGTGTTTCAACCGATTTAATGACTGGTTGGGCTTGGGCTGTCCATGCTATCCATGCTCAGTCGTCATCACATCGTTGATCACAGCTAACCGCTTCGAGCAAAATCATTTGAAGTTGGGTTTTTGTATCTCCAATATTTGTTATTTATTTCTTCTTCGCTGCTCTATTTGAGGTTTCATTATTTTATATCATTATAATTTGTAACTCTCCAGTGGTTTATTTTATGTTAGAAGCCACTCACTGATGATGAGCACGGGTATGTGTATGTGTATATGTAAACATATACGTATGATTATCATACATGTTCTACCTTTAGTGGCCAGTCTTAGAAGACGTGATATAGGCACATCTTTATAATAGTATACCTTACCTAAAGTAGCTTGCAAATGATTAAATGAATTAACGTACTAAATGAATATAAAAGCTAAACTACACTGTAGGATCCAAATAACAGCCTTGTATCATTTAAAACTTTCATCAATATGAAATATTATTTATTGTTTGATCAATTATGTTCTAAATTTTTAAAACCTGAAAATTTCAAATGAATTTGAATGCAACAGTTCCAGTGTGATATTTACGAAGCATGATTTATGTTCCTATCTTTCCTCGTCAAAGGAAAAAATTCCGTTCTGTTTGTTCAATTAATTTACTTGAACTAAGCTGCATTGCAATAGGATAGCCAGGATCAACCTTGATCAGCTGAGTATAAACACGTGATACAGTTTGTCTTAATATATGATTGAGTGAATGAAATACAATGGATAATCCAAGTAATGAAATAAATATTTGTGCAATTTTTCACTGTGTAATCTTTTTCATGTTTCTAAGAAAATATTGATAAGGAATTTTAATTTTTGTGCTACACAAAAATGAGAGTTGAATGATAGTGAGATGAGGAATGATACAAATAAACGAACGCGAATCAACTCAAGAGCAAAGAGGCTGAAGCTGTGAAGCTATTGCTAGGCTAGTCCCATAGCAACACAACTAATCAATATTCTCAAATTCAGAATCAATGTCAATTCAACGGAAAAGGTTCTACTTAGATAATAACTGTCTAATGTGGGAATATTTTTGTAGGAATGTGAAGAATTACCTGTCTTTGTTAGTATTCTGGTAGTGGGCTGCGACTGATCGTATCCCCCAAAGCTGTAAGATTTGGAAACAGTTTGCCTCAAACTATTAGCTCTGAGAGCATCACGAGACTCGTATGATTCTACTTTGAGCAGTCTTGCCGAAGGCCTGTCAAAAATGAAAATATTTACAATTATACAGAACAGTATGGACATTATGGACAGTATACAGAACATTATGGTTGGCTATTGTACATAGATATCTAATAGATGAGGTGGATTAAAATTGATGGAAAAATTGTAACTGTTTCTTACCTTTCTGAGCAATTTGTCCGTTGGCGCGAGCTCACGTTTTCAGAATCCGGACTAACCCAACTTGCATCCTGATAAGAGCCCAATTCTTCGAAAGAGCCGGATTCCTGTAAAAATCCAACATAATACAATAGAAGTGATGTTCTCTATTGGCAGTATTTGATTCACATTGGTGTTGCTATCCTTGTGATAGCACTTTACTTTTCTAGCTCTGCGAGGTTGCCAGATCGTGTTTTAAAAATGTAGAAATACAATTTATTTGAAAAATATTTAATCTCAATTATTAAAATTTATCATTTAATCATTGAAAAATATTTTTTCTTGATGAATAAAATATAGTTGATTTTTAAACAAGAATGAACAGGTAATATTACATCGAATATACCGGCATCAGCTTTGTTCTATGGAAGGCATAGAATAGGCAACTCTTTTCTCCTATCGTTCTCCACTGCCATTTTAACGTGGACCTCACTATAATAGAAAAATAGCAGGACGAGCTGTTGAAAAATGCACATAGCGCAAGTCCCACCCCTGTAAGATACCAGAATGTAAACAGACGAAGACTGCTCCTTGGGGAGAGCTTAAAAACAAAACACAAAATCAGGCTCAAAATCAAATCTCAGGGGGTCCCCAACAAAAGTCACCAGTAAATCACCATTTTAAATGACTACTGGCGAAAAATGATTTTGTAAAGTGGGGCGTAGAAGCAGTGGGGGAGAGCGTCCGTCATGAGGTTCATGCATTGATATAGAGAATAAGATTAAGAAGAGCAAAGTCCGCTATGATGCCACTGCGCTAGTGTAGCTACCAGAAATTTCGGGCAAGAAGTCGGGTATTTGTATTCGCTGTGTAGAAAAAGAGCCTTTTTTTATTGAAGCAATTTTGTTTTATTTTTCCCGTTCTTATAATATGTAGTTATTTTTTATCTTATATTAAATATAGGAGTATAGAGTATAGTTAGTACCTATACTCAAGTTGCAAAACGAATGAGAAACAGTCTCACGAAATATTGTGATAATGGTTAATTTATTATTATTTGCCATCTGATAAAATATACGGTAATATTAGCGTTCTATAATAAATGTTTTATTTACCATATTCTAAATACATAGTAATAGGAAAATATTGTAAAAATGAGATTCATTTGCTAATAGAATGGATCAAAATCTGTAGTGAGGTAGGTTCACTAAATTAGATGTTTGGTCGAGTTAAAAATAATGTTCAATGAACAAATCATTGTATCATATGGTAATGGAAATGACGAAAAGTTGAAAAAAAATTATATTGAAATCCATCAAGTATGTCGAAAGATATAACGCAATGAAAGTCGATGTTTTCCCGTATAAGTCTGTCTGGGCGCCTGACTTCTTGCCCGATATTCAATGGCGACGAGAAATGAAGGAGGCATCATGCTTCCAAACGCTTGAAGGTATAGCTTAGTCATCTAACTATATATATCAATGGGTTCATGTGATAAGAGTCGTTTTAGGTTAGGATCTGATAAATGTCTGATAATGGAATTCCAGTTTCGCACACATTTAAAAGCAGTTTAGTGACGAAAGTTTTTGATGACACTTGGATCAAATGATATTTCATTGAGTGACATGTAAGTAGAAAGCAGCTTCATTGAAATCCATGAGTTGAACTTTGAACTGTAGATACAAATTCTATAACAGAATAATGCGTCTATTAACCTATCTTCAAAAAATCAATACCATACAGGTAGCGTCTACTCCCCTCCTCACTTCACTGTCTGTAACAACTTAATATGCATGATATTTCTATAGCCTAAACATTTGCTATTAACCATTTTGTATAATGTGATATCCACCTGTAGGCTAGAATAATATTGTTTGCATTATGTTTAGATTACGAAGAGTCATTTCAAATTATTTTCAATCAATCACTTTCACCATCACCTTCGATGCGTTTCCGCTGTAATATTACGCGTTTATTATTTTTCTTGTATTGACAAGCATGATTGAGATAAAAAGACGTTAATAAATGACAGGTTAAATATTATATGCAATCTGCATAATCATAAAACGATACGTTTTATAGAAATAATAATGGAATGTTAGTAGCTTTCTCAAAGGATGTTCATGGCCTACTCACTAATAGGCTTCACTGGAAATAAACAATAGCCCAAATTAAATGTGTTCACAGCTGAACCGGCAGTACTTGTAGCCTAAACTGTAACTGTTTACTAGAATTCATAAATTTTTTTGAGTTACGGAGAGATATAAAAATATTTGAAGGATTTGCACACAAAGCATTACAGTTCAAGAGATTTTGAATCGGATAATAGATTTTAGGTATTTTGGTTTCAGTTTTTGAAACGCGTTACACTCAACTACTTTACTATACGTTACATTACTATTTAATTATTAACATAGGTTAGTTAGTGCATTGATCTTAATAACCTACTTGTTATACATGTATTTTAACATCAAACAATTTGATTTGATTTTGAAGGTGTAAATATCATAATGTTTTATGATACAGAGAAATTATACTAGTAGAAATTATAGAGTGGTCTCTAATCTGTCTAATATATTTTAATACGTATTGAAGTTGGCCTATACTCCAAAGCTGTAATACTTGTAACATGTAACAGTTAGGTTGAACTATTAAATTAGTGAATCTTTTTTATTAGAGAAACGAAAACATAACAACGTCAATGTCTTAGTATAAAAACATCGACAATACAAAACATTATGAAGCAAACAAAAAGTAATATTTAATTAAAATAAGCAGTGTGCATTGCCTATTTATTTTCATAGTAGCTTATAATGACATAAAACATTATTTAACTGGTGACATTCACGTCATCACGAGTTGATCACGAATTAGTTCAGTCTCATTTTGTCGATATCTCAGTTCATCAAGTTACTGTTTCTTTCAGAAAGTCCAATAGATACAGTCATATTATATTTCGAATGATACCAGTATATTACCATTAAATAACAAAGAAATAACCCCTCAAACTACCCTTCTATCTTAAAATAATTAATCATAACCTTTTAGGTTATGTCGTGATGCGGTAACATTCAACGAACAGAACGGCTCAACTTCCCACTTGTTTCAGTTTCTAAGGAAATGATCAAAATAGGCCCGTGATGAACTGAGACCCTCCCTTGTCAACTGAGGGACGTGGTTATAAACGCTGCCCTAATAACATTATTTATAAGAAATAATTTGGCTGTGCTGAACGAATAACGATTCTAGACATTCAGTAATGAACCTAGAACAATCCGAACGATTCTAGTCGCAAGGTAACCAAACCTTACTTTGCTAGGAACGTTCCTAAGAATCGTTTATAAATAGATAAATAAATAAATAAATGTATTAGGTTTATTTGTTGTGAATCAACCCTAGATTTAAACTACCTATTTTATAACCTATAGGCAACTGGAATATTTAGGTTTATTTGTTACAAGATTATATATATATATAGGGTTGATTCACATACCAGACCTTAGCTTAGCAAGACTGAAGAATCGTAGGCCTGCTGTGCAACCTTTAAAACTTATGGCCCTCAAACCAGTAAATCTCAATCCCACTTGACATGACATTTAAATATTATATGGATCCTTTCAGGTGGCTTACTTTTCACAGTATTGTGAGTGAAGCTTGTCAGTTGTGTCGTTTTATAACATGACAAACTAACCAAAAACAAAGTTTCCAGCTAAGATGATTAGACTTCAGGCTAGCTCTGTAGGCTACTCTACAAAATTTCACTCAATGTCTGATGAGTATTATTGATCAAACCTGACAAATTAAATCACTCATATTCTCTGAATTCAAATTGATCAACATCTTCATCCCTTATCATATCTCATGAGTGTATCACCGTTGGGAAAAATATTCCGTTTGAATGGCCATTGAAAAACGGGAATCAATTCTCCAATAATCAAATCTCACTAATTATTTCATTTCTATTTTATTCATGATATTTATAAACAATATCATAGAATACAATTTTCTTTTTCAGGAAAGAAGTATTGTTTCCAGAAGAACCAAGAAAATCAATCACTAGTCAAAATTAATCATTACTGGTAAAGTAATCACTTTTTATTTAACTTTAAATGTTGGGTGCCAAATCACTGGTAGCAAACGACCAGATATCTTTCACCTAACTAACTTAGTGTATTCTTGTATCCTCATTTATTGCAACAGAGCTGAACATCTTATACTAACTAATTAACAAGCTCAGAAAATGTCTGCGATTTCTATAGAGACTATTTTTGTAACATGCAAGTCTATCGATTTTAGCGAGGAAATCGTATGAAATTGACTTAAGCTATTCATGTGTTGTTTGCGGCACTCCAAGTCACTCTATGCAACTTAATATACCACTCTATGCCTCTCGCCTGTGAAACGAATTTCTTAGCCACTAGCGCCCGAGGCTTTAAAAGAGTGTATTCTTCTATCAATAATTATAATATCAATAAAAAAAATAATATCAATAATATTTTGTTTCAAGAATTTATGAAAATTGAAGATGCACACTCACTTCATTTCGATTGAAGATTCGTCTTCGCACTTTCTCATACTCTTCTTCTCTTTCTTCAAAACTTTTACTCCGTCTAGGATCTCCGTTTTCCACAGACTGTGAACAGAGAAAATGAATGTTAATGGAACAGTATTGTAGATCAATAGTGGAATAGAATGTCATACACATTTCAAAAAAATTCATTCAAAAGTTAAACTTGATATGAAAATAATCAAAAGTGATTGTCCTGTTGATTGCGAGGGACAACTTTGTAACAAGCATATTTTCTGAGAATATGTTTCAAGTTCACTTACCTTTACCGTCACTGAGAAGTTATTGTCTCTATCTTTACATTCTCGGTATTGATAAACTAGAGTTTATAGTCTGCGGAAGAGGATTTGAATGAAGTATTTTTCGAGTTTGCAGACAATATTATCGACCAAGGAGATTTGATATCAGCTGCATATTTTGGTAACAAGTATTGAGGCTTATTAAGTTTGAGGTTGGTAATCACAAAATGCTACTGCTACTACTCATAAGTTCAAATATCAAAAGTTTCTATCATTACAATAAACAATCTTTAAGCAACGATGTAACAGCTCACTACACGTTCTCAACACTTCAAAACCATATAAATATAACAGCGAGTCGATTAGACACATGCATAGTAATAAATTGTAACCATGAAAAGGATGTTGAATTCAACAATCTACATGTACATGGGAAATGAATATATTTACTACAGCCACTCGAAAAGAATAAGGGTTCCGTCGAACTATATACAAAAACCAACCTTTAGATGTTGCATAATTGATTCAAATTGGTTATAAATCAATCTATTGAATATGAGTTATACTTGAATAAATCTTAGCTGAATTTTTCAAGTTTGATTTTTAGATCTTACCTTAAAGCTGCCAGTCTCTTCAAAAGATGCAGAATCACGTTTCAAAATTGATTTTCTTGGTTCTTCTGGGAACAATAAGTCCTCCCTGAAAAATAAAAATGTATTCTATGATATTGTCTATAGATAATGAATTGAATCAATAGTGAGTAAATTGATTCACGTTTTTCAGAATTATAGAGGCTATGGAGGGAGAGGATCATCATCATCATCATCATCCTCTCCCTCCATAGCCTCTATAATTCGTACACTTCATAAATCGCAGTAAACTCTTGGTCCCGCCGTCAACTACGAATTATAGGGGTTCTACTGTATCAACAACAAACTGGTAACGATTTTCACGATGTCTAAAATAGGTTTAGTTTTAGTCTTTCAGATGATCGATGATAATAATTATTAATAACGATGACTAATACGTGATAGGGTTTGCGACTGTACTCAATGATTTCTACTAGGACTGACTGAACACTGAGCCTGTTACAAAAAGCCGAGGTGTTCTACTAAAGGTAGCTGAAGAATTGACTATTACTTTAGTAAACTCTGTCATTACTCTGCAGGTGCGTCGTTGAAACTGTGCATACAATCATCAATCATCGTGCTCTCGGCTCTCCCGTTGGATGGGTGGCTGCTTGAGACCAGCTCCACTAACTGACAATTACGAGCTTCAAAATCACTATAACCAGTGGTTCGTTACGCACTATTACAATATTGCAGGTGTGTTATATCTCATCATAAACCTTTATATTACCCAAGCATAAGACTAGGACGTTAGCAAACGGAAGAGACCCTATAATAATAAATTGATACATAATTACCTCTCAATTATTGCTCTAAGGATAGTTTCTAAATGAAAGACTAAGGCCCGGACTTTAGGACACTTATTAAATCTAATGGACCATTAACCGGGCCACAGTTTCAGATAGATTTATTTATAATAAATAAGGGCTTCACATAAACAAATCATATACAAAACATTCACTGAAACCAGAGATGAACGAAATAATCCTTACTCTAGAATATAGTTTCCTTACTCTATGCTGAAAATGAGTCATAATGAATGTTTCTTGTTCAATATGGCTGCCAATGGGTGCAAATACGACATAATAACAACTTCACGATTCATCTCATCTCATCTTCATCTCAAACTTATATTTATGGCGTATGATGTCCACATGAGTTTTTAGCTTGTGCTAACCTGGCCGACTGTGTGTAAGATGTGTTCTGTCTTAGAAGATGCAGCTGATATCTGCTTCTCAGTATCACGTGGTAAGGGAAGAACCAAAATAACAAATAAATGGTGTTTATGTCCGTCACTAAGACATATAAAAACCAACTGATTTACTTTAGTAAGGGTGGATGGAAATATCTTTACACAAGCTTGGGGATGAATTACAAAATTTCTAGATATCGTCTCTACACCGATGAAGGGCATTTATCATGAGAGTGATGTCATCATTTGTAGCGAGGGTGATGGGAAAGATATTTATTTATGTATTCGTACAATCATATGTACGAATAGCATACATGTTAAGCATACAATGCTTAAAAATTATATTAGCTGATTCGGCTCTTCACCCATCCAACAGGAGTGGCAGGTGAATGAATCTTAACATTTCAGTGTCACAGCAGAGCCAGCCACTTTTCATAATTTTTTTTTATATCGATTGTCATTAAAACTAGTCTCAACAGACTAACCATTAATTTTCATTTCACTATGAATCTATGAAAAACTATAAAACTTCAGTTCATCCAACCCAAGTAACTGATCCAAGTAATTCTGAGATTGATTGATTAATTGCCTTTATTAAGGGCGGAGTTACGACTCCAAGTCCTCTCTGCCACACAACCCTTTACATTTCATACAAATTAATAGAATGCTAACAAAATCAAGATAATAAATTAGAAAAATGAACAGAAAATCTAAACAAATAAATTTTTACAAAAAATTAAAAAACTAATACAAAATAAATTTTTACAAAAATTAATTTTGAATAGAGATTCAAAACTATGCCTATGAAAAAAGTCAATGATAATGAAATTTAGAGCTAAAACTCAACTAATATGTATAATAGTTGAATACAAAATAAAATGTGAAATAGATGAATTAAAGACTAAAAATTTTGAGAGCAGTAAAAATGATATAGTCTGCATACACACACGATCACGAATTGATTTTAAACTAGTTCAAAAGGCTTTCTTCTCTTCAGCCTCCTAGTAAGATCTTCATTGTGTAAAAGTTGGCTTGCCTCAGGGTGGATTCTCGTCTCATGTCGCATGAAAAATCTACTCATCTCACTGGACACAAATGGAATGCGCAGATCTCTATGCAAGTCACTGTTTCTGATGCATCAACGAGCGTTGACCATTTATTCCTCAATACTTTATTTTGAAATCTCTATATCATAAATTTTATAGGTACATGCCCAAAGTAGGATCTCATACACCAAAAATGGGTTTAATTTATGGTTGTATATAATGATCTTGTTTGTTACAGATAGGGTGGATTGACGAGGTAATCCAGCACTGATTTCTCTCAGGTTTGAAAAATTATCATTCTGCTATACTGTAAATGTTCTATTTGCAATGAAAGCCTGACCACTAACGACAGGATATGCATGATGAACATTGTGTTCACATACACATGTTCATCATGCACACAACCATGTTCATCATGTACACACACCCATGTTCATCATGCATGTATTGTCATCAGCGAGAGGCTTCTAACATAGAATAAACAACCAATAACAATTAATAAATAAGCCCACTGCAAAATTAAAAATTGTAATGATACAAAAATAATTCAATCTCAAATAGAGTACGGTAGTGAAAAAAATAAACAACAAAAAATATAAATTACAAAAAACTAACCTCAAAAATTTTGATCAAAGCTTTTCGCTGTGATGACACAACAATGTATGACGATTGTTCAACACACTTGTCCTGTCGTTAGTGGCCACTCTAAGAAGGAAGTAACTCTACATAATTTTTGGTAGAAATATGTTGAGTTTTTTTCAAAAATCCTTCATGCCCAACTTTATCGAAGGCCTAAAATCTCTTTACTTTAAATACAGATTATCGTATCTTTCCTCAAGCACCTACTAAATCAAACCAATTCTAAGCTCTTTTAAACATTTATAATAAGAATATTCATAAGTATTGATAAATTTTGTCAATAATTATACATCTAGTAACATACAGATATGTATGTTATTTGAAGAATTTATTTTCTGTATCGCTGGATCTTTTATCTCTCTTGGATAGTTTACTCCTGCTGTCCGATGAGTACGCTCTCTTGTATTAGGCCATCCTGCTTTTAGAATTAAAGTGATAAACATGTCACCTTCTTCTTGACTGTTGTTTGATCCTCAATTGAACATTGAAGTCTATTTCATTATCTAAATGGAATCGAAAACTTCTTCAATCTGTAGTATTATTGACAAGTGTAAGTTTAGATTGCTTTTGAATTAATTTTTCACTAATTGTGAGCACTACAGCAGAATGATCTGGGCTTTAATCGAAATTCTCCTCAATGTGGATGAAATTACTAGGTATTCTCTTCAATATAGAAAAGCCAAGATGATATGGAATTTTATCCGTAAGTAGTATACTATCCGTATAAGTAGGACTCATCGAAGAATGGTAAGTGCATCCTGATTCATTTATAGCATCTCTCAATTCTTTTCCTAACCATGAACCTCAATCTACATGCTTAGCACTAAAATCTCCACATCACATAGTTCTATAACACATATGCTCTAATATTTTCTTGTATTGGATTTTTTTAAGCCAATTCTAAAATATCGAGCATTTTTGAGAAAATACCCAGCTTGATCATTATCTCTTAATATCTCTGAAATAATGTATGATCCATCTATACTATTTGGCCTGCTTCTTTGGGTCTAACCGTATTCGTTTTTGTGACTTGAAACTTAGTAAACAATTCTCTTACTTGCGTTTACTTTAGATTGAGAATGTTGGATTTTATTCTTATTCAGATTATCCCTTCTTTGTAGTACTTCGGCAACTGGAGAACCCCGATTGTTTGCAGGGTAAGCCTCACCAGAATTGTAACATTTGAGCATCTGAGTAGTCCTAGCCTTGGTTCAATCTATAGTTGCAGGGTGGGCTTCACGACAATTGTAGTATTTGAGCATTTGAGTAGTCCTAGCCTTCATAAAATCTATAGTTGCAGGGTGGGCTTCATTACACAATAATAGCATTTGAGTAGTCCTAGCCTTGGTGCAATCAATAATGCAGGGTGGGCTTCACTAAAATATTCTAGCATTCGAGCATTTGAGTAGTCCTAGCCATGGTGCAATCTATAATTGCAGGGTAGGCTTCACCGGAATTGTAGCATACGAGCATCTGAGTAGTCCTAGCCATGGTGTAATCTAAAGTTGCAGGGTGGTCTTCAACACTATTGTAGTATTTAAGCAATTGAGTAGTCCTAGCCCTGATAAAATCTATAGTTGCAGTGTGGGTTCCACCACAATTTGGCACCAATTCCACCACAGTATTTGAGCATTTGTTTATTCGTAACCTTGGTGATATCTATAATGCAGGGTGGGCTTCACCACAATTGTAGTATTTAAGCATTTGAGTAGTCCTAGCCTTGGTGCAATCTATAATTGCAGGGAGGGCTTCACCAGAATTGTAGCATTTGAGTAGCCCTAGCCTTGTTACAATTTATATTTGTAGGGTGGGCTTCTCTAAAATATTCTAGCATTCGAGCATTTAGTAGTCCTAGCCTTGGTGCAATCCATAGTTGCAGGGTGGTCTTCAACACTATTGTAGCATTCGTGCATTTGAGTAGACCTAGCCTTGATTAAATCAGTAGTTGCAAGGTGGGCTTCACCAAAATTGTAGCATTGGAGCATTTGAGTAGTCCTAGCCTTGATGAAATCAATAGTTGCAGTGTGGGCTTCACCACAATTGTAGTATTTGAGCATTTCTGTATTCCTAACCTTGGTGATATCTATAATGAAGGGTGGGCTTCACCACAATTGTAGTCATTTGAGTAGTCCTAGCCTTGATAAAATCTATAGTTGCAAGGTGGGCTTCATTACACAATTATAGTATTCGAGCATTTGAGTAGTCCTAGCCTTGGTGCAATCCATATTTGCAGGGTGGGCTTCACCACAATTGTAGCATTTGAGTAGCCCTAGCCTTGGTACTATCTATATTTGTAGGGTGGGCTTCTCTACAATATTCTAGCATTCGAGTAGTCCTAGCCTTGGTGTTATCTATAGTTGCAGGGTAGTCTTCAACACTATTGTAGTATTTGAGCATTTGAGTAGTCCTAGCCTTGATGCAATCTATAGTTGCAAGGTGGGCTCCCCACAATTGTAGCATTCAGGCATTTGAGTAGTCCTTGCCTTGGTGCAATCTATAGTTGCAAGGTGGGCTTCCCACAATTGTAGCATTCAGGCATTTGAGTAGTCCTTGTCTTGGTGCAATCTATAGTTGCAAGGTGGGCTCCCTACAATTGTAGCATTCAGGCATTTGAGTAGTCCTAGCCTTTATGCAATCTATAGTTGCAAGGTGGGCTCCCCACAATTGTAATATTTGAGCATTTGAGTAGTCCTAGCCTTGATGTAATCTATAGTTGCAAGGTGGGCTCCCTACAATTGTAGCATTCAGGCATTTGAGTAGTCCTAGCCTTGGTGCAATCTATAGTTGCAGGGTGGGCTCCCCACAATTGTAGCATTCAGGCATTTGAGTAGTCCTAGCCTCGGTGCAATCTATAGTTACAAAGTGGGCTCCCTACAATTGTAGCATTCAGGCATTTGAGTAGTCCTAGCCTTGGTGCAATCTATAGTTGCAAGGTGGGCTCCCTACAATTGTAGCATTCAGGCATTTGAGTAGTCCTAGCCTTGATGCAATCTATAGTTGCAGGGTGGGCTTCACCACAATTGTAGTATTTAAGCATTTGAGTCGTCCTAGCCTTGGTTCAATCTATAGTTGCAAGGTGGGCTCCCCACAATTGTAGCATTCAGGCATTTGTTCAGTCCTAGCCTTGATAAAATCTATAGTTGCAAGGTGAGCTCCCCACAATTGTAGCATTCAGGCATTCGAGTAGTCCTAGCCTTGGTTCAATCTACATTCAAATGTTTGCCAGCACATTTGTTAAATATGGCTTTTCCTATGTCGTTTTTCGACAATAATTCATGTATGTCTGTACTGCTGTCATTTCTTACACTGAGATATAATTTGTGTAATTCGGAGAGCTTCAATCTTCACTTGCATGTAGCATATGCACTGTATGTCATGTATTTTTCAATGCCATCTGAATTCTTAAACGTTAGCATGATTAAGGGAAGTCCTTGGCACATGAGCACTCAGCACCTTTGGATGACTTCACAACAATCTATAACCAGCTTTCTTAGTAATTCAATTATTTAAACTACTTGAAATGTCCGTGCATTTCAGCTCACCAAATAGATTAAATACAGCATGAAACAGAAACATCAGCACCCCTAGAGGACTTCACATGCAGCATGAAACTAAAACCTCAGCACCCCTAAAGATGACTACAACAATCTCTACAAACCAGCTAATTCATCACCAAGTTTTCTAAGAAATTTATTTAAACTACATGAACTTTCAGTGCATTTCAGCATCCAAAAAGGTTGAATACAACATTAAACTGGAACTTCAGCACCCCCAGCTGACTTTACAACAATCTCTAACCAGCTAATTAATCACTAAGTATTCTTAGTAATTTATTTTAAACTACGTGAACTATCAGTGTATTTGAGCTCACCAAATATTGAAATTGAAATTTATTCATAACACTGACAATTTACAAACAAAAGTAAATGAACTTAACAAATTAGTACAATAATTTTCAAAAAATAAAAAACTAAAATACATAATAGAATATCATCTTCTAATTCTATTTATATAAATGAAAATAATTAAAAACTAACAAAACCATTAAGTAGCGTCAGAGTTATGATTAAGGTACTTCATAAGCTATTAGCTGAGTTGAAGTTACCTACTCTGAAAATTAAACTATTTGACCTTTGCAAGAGACAGAAGCCTCGAAAAAAAAAATTAACAGAAAATCTTTGTCTATTCACAGAAAATGAATTGAAAGGAGTGAACATTACAGAAGTTATTTATAGAAACCAAAAAGTGTAATACAATCCTAGGAAAATGAATAAAGAAGAATTTGAGGACTTATATATTAATATATGAACTAAAGTCATAATATATTAATGAAAAAAAAATAAAAATTCCGAGACAGAAAAATTGTTAGAACCCTGGGAAGCAATAGTAGAAATTCTCAAAAGAATGTAAAAAAAGAATTCACGTGAAAAAGAACTCCTCAATCTCATCAAAATCAAAATTGAATAAAAAGTGTTTCAATTTCTTCAAAAATGTTATCAGTGAGCCCGTGGATGTAATATGTAGAGGTAACTTATTAAAGGAATTTGGAGCACTGTAATCGTAAAACCGTTTGAAGGCTTCACATGTAGGGTTTGCAAGAACAACCAAATTTCTGTCTCTCAATCTGTTTGAGAAAACTAAGGCATTCCCTGTAATCTGACCACTTCTTAAAAAGAATATTCTCAAGACCCTGAAAATATATAAATGCCTTAAAGGCAATATATCCAAGGCCTGGAAGTAGGGAAATGAATGAGCTCTCCTATGTAATGATGTCATCATTCGAATCAATCTTTTTTGTGCAATAAGTATAGAGTTTAAATTTGTTTTATATGCACCCCCCTAAGCCCAGCTTAGCCCATATTTTACCCCAGGTAAAATTTAAAATAGATTGGATACTGCATGAAATTGAACAGCCAGTTATCTAAGCCATTCATACAGCAGATACAGTAACATCTCTTTACAGTTTCTCGTCTTTTCCCTCGAGTTATCTCTCCCTGGAGGTAACTCAATGTAAGAAATACATGTTGTGTTATGGGGCGCTCGCATGGTCAATTAGATAGGGGTTTATTGTACGGTTTACCTCGATCTTCTCACAATGCGGGCGCCCTATAACACAACATGTATTTGTTTTTCATTGTGAAGAAATTACTCCCATGCTTTTTATTGTGCTGTTCCCCAGGTCCAAACTATATCTTTCTTCAAAACCACACTTAGAGGGGCTTTAAGGTCAACCAGCCCAGGTAAAATTTTCATCAAATAATTTACTATTCCCAGCATTTGAAGTTCCCTCATTAAAGTGGAATGAGCAGGTGCAGTCAGTTTGTAGGTAGGTTTTTGCTGGCGTTCATACTCTGAAGAGGGTTGGCGACGGTATTCTACTGAATATGAAGCTCATGCTGGTGAAAACATTGATTTTCCCTCATTTTTCTTATGCTGATGTGGCATGTTGTGATTTAAGTGTGGATCTGCAAAGCTGCAAACAGCTCAAAACTATTGTCTGAGATTTGTGTATGGCCTAAGACGATATGAAATAGGGAAAGGTCCAGCTTGAACATATTAGTCATTTTTTTATGTAATCAACAAATTCATCTTATTCATCTTCGATTCCAATTCATACTGTATTAATTTTCTTCGATATCTTGTCTATTCATTTGTTTCTTCTTTTTATGATCAAGCTTCAGTCTTGAGGTAGAGTGTTTCAAGAGATTTCCATGTGATAATGTTGACAAATAAGGTTCTAAAAACCAAGCTGCCATCTTATATTTGTTGTAATTTTGTTCACCTAGCACAAATTAGCACTATGATGACCCGGAATGATGCCACTTCTCTGGTTACACCACAACACAGGACAGTGATTTACAATAGATCATTTTTGGTGAAGGCAGTTTGATTGTGGAGTGCATTGCCAGACAATATTAAGTTGTTGGGTGGTGCCGTGGTGGGGCTTGGTTCGCGCCTGCAGTTGTTGGTTGGCTGTTGGGTGGCGGTGGGCTTGTTTGAGTTGGTAGACGGGGCTTGATATTGATAACTTTAAGGCTGTGCAAAGGCTAAAAATAAACTTTCTACTGGTGATATTTTTCAAAGTTTTTCGATTTGTATACTATCAAGATATCAAAATTTTTCTCAGGAAAACATTTTTTTCCGATCATTCCTTTTTGAGATATGAGCGCCTAAAGTTTAAATTTTTGGGACAGAACATTTAAAATTCGGTAAGAGATAAATCCATGAGATTTAGGGAATAGATTCTTCATGGTATTGTTGATCTAGTAAAACAAAAATTTTCTGAAGATAAAATAACTTTTTGTTGAGTTATTTTTGCTCATTTTTGGTAAATTAAATAACTTTCTCAAGAATTGATATCTTCAGAAAATGTTTGTTTTAGGAAAGAATCTATTCTCTAAATTTCATGGATTTATTTCTTACCAAATTTGAAATGTTCTCTCCCAAAAATTTAAACTTTAGGCGCTCATATCTCAAAAAGTAATGATCGGAAAAAAATGTTTTCCTGAGAAAACTTTTTCATTTTGATAGCTTGATAGTATACAAATCGAAAAACTTTGAAAAATATCACCAGTAGAAAGTTTATTTTTAGCCTTTGCACAGCCTTTAAGTTATCAATATCCTCATTGGATGCTTATGAGTGTGAATGTTGAATGTCTGCGTGTGTGCTTGTACTTCAAATTTCTATTTTTTTCGCTTTGCAGTTTTTCTTTCCTTGTCTATAAAACATTTAATTCTGCAAAACGTATTGGATTGCAATTCTGTATCTATTTCAATTCTCAAAAAGATGTATTGATTAAGTTATTACTTATCTATCCTCTTTCTTTTCAAAGCTTTTCTTATTCAAAATCTTCTTATTTGCTATCTGTTTTTTCCCCACTTTCCTTTATTCTCTTTCCCACGTATTGAATATTATTAGGTGTACACAGGTTTTTCCCTCAAATCCATATTCACAATACATGAAATCAACAAATTCATCTTTGATTCCAATTCTTACTGTATTAATTCTTCAGTGGCTTTTCTATTCATTTGTTTTAATTTATTTTTCACTTTCTCTTTCAGCATTGAAGTTTATTGAAAAGAAACTTATTTTTTAAGACTTTTATTATTCAATATTGAAGTCTCATATTCATTACATTTTATTGTCATTTCTTGCTTTTATTTTGTTTATTATCTCTGCATATTTTGTATTCTATTTTTTGCTAACGACGTGGTTAAGTGGTAGAGTGGACATTACTGTCTAAGCTTCGCCACGTCAACAAATAAAAAAGTCATTCTATTCTATTTGTCGCAATTTATTGTGACACAGTAGTAGGAACTGGTAATTTCTTTATAGCATCTGTTTTATCTTTGTCTGGTCTAATAGTCCCATTTTTATTTCATGGCCAAGAAAGTTGACACTAGTAGTTCCTAGTCAAGTAATTTAGAAGTTGAAATAGCCCTTCTACTAAGTAGTGGAATATGGTGGTCAGATAAAACATACAAATATTCCATTATTGACTTTTATTTTTTTATTTCGGCAGTGGCAACCCCTTCAACCTGCAAAACAGTTATGTTTGCTCCATGAAGAGGCAAGGTGCAAGGTTTCACCTTTAGTCCTAAAGATTTGCATAGGAATGATCCAATGACTGATACATCTGCTCCTGTATCCAGCTTGAATTACCTGATGTTTGCCAATTATAGCAGAGAGCCTCCATGGGTCCTGGGATTGAAGTTGATCTATCGTCAGCTCTTCTAAGTAGGATTCTGCAGGTTTTTGGTTATCAGTCTCTACTTCCCTAACATTTGGTCTTGGTCCTTGCTTACATACACAACCAAAATGACCAACTACATTGCATTTAAAACAATGACTCGCTGAGGCTGGAAACTTACCATTCTGATCATGTGAAAATCCACATTTGTAACATTTCCACTTCATAGTATTTGTAAATCTTAGGAGACTGACTGACTAGTTGGTTTGGCATTCTGACTGTTTGCTACTACATTGATATCCTGGTTGACATACATGGTCATACAGGCTCCCGAAAATTGAAAGCCATAATGATATAAATGGTCCCGCAAAACTGCCTGCTGTTTCCTGATACTTTCCGCCTGCCTAACCCTGCTAATTGCTCTTTCCAATGTCAGAGAATCATCCAACTGTAATCTTCCTGACACCTTGTTTCTCACAGCCCCAATAACAATAATGTCTAATTAATTCCTCTCGCAAGTTTCCAAAATTTCATCCTTCAGCCAATTAATGTAAACCATTCACAAATGAGTCCACTAGTTCTCCCGACTGTCTTCGTTTAAAAAATTTTGCTCTTTCATACACTACGTTATTTTTAAATCCAAAATATGCTTCGAATTTCCCTTCAACTATCTCGTAACAACCTGCTTCCTCCTCCATCAGTCTAAAATATTTCAATAAATCTTCACCTTCTTCACCAAGAGTATATTTAAGTAAATGTACCTGGCATCGTTCAGACTTACTTGACAAGTTTGAAGCACTTGTGAATCGTTCAAACCGTGTGATCCATGTGGACCATCCTTGAGGCTCCCGAAAATTGAAAGCCTCTGCAGTGGCAACTTGAAACTGAGCTACCGACCCTTCAAACTCTTCTTGCTCTCTTTTCTCAACTTCTACATTTCTTAATTGGTTTCTATTTTTTGGTCCCATTTTTCTAACACTTCTGACACCATGAAGAAATGCTTCAATACTTGAGAGCCATAAACTCAAAACTAAACTTTATTTGTCTTGGATACAAAAACGTATTTAACATGTGTCAAACTAAATCAAGTGACAGCTGACAGCTGTCACTACACATTGAGATACCTCCATCTCGACCTTGACCGTGACCTCTCCCTCTACCTCTACCTCTTCACTATGCGTTTAGCCAAAACATAGTGTTGTAACGAAGGTAGAAGGTAGATGAGAGTGTTGAATAGTGATACATTTATTTAAGTGTGTCAGAACATAGTGAAGTGAAGAAGGTAGGGTGGACCCTCTGAGTCCGCCAAATATTTGGGTGTTTCAATGGATATGTGCCTTTCATGGTTAAAACATGCTGTAGCTCTATTGAAGAGACTCAATACAGGAGCCTATTCTATTTCAAGGATTAGAAGGGTATGCAGCTTAGCTGGGTTAGCTTGAGATACAGTTTTTGCTGCATATCATAGCTACTTTGAGTCCTTGCTCCATTCTCTCTGTCACTTGTTTGGAGCTCAAAACCTCAGGTCTGGCAGGCCAGCAGGATTCCCATGAAAGACACATTTTTTGTCAACTAGAATATAGTACAGTCAAATGGACATTTTCCAGGAAACAACCCCAAAAGTTTCATATATATTTGAGGCGCTGAATTCGCTGATATGCCAGAGGGTGGCTTCACCCCTAAAAACCACCAAAACCCCCTATTTTTCTCAATTTTTCCATTTTATTTCGAGAACCTCGGGTTTTTCGAGAAAAAGCATTCTCTATAAAATATAATACAATAGGATTTCCAATAACTTGAGTGGTCGAGCAGGATTCTACGATTTCTGATTTGGAGCTACAGATTTTGAATAATTCTGGAAACTCACTATTTTAACTCTATACAATTTATACAACTGGGAGTATTATGAAGTTAAGATGGAAAATCACATATCATGTAAAAGTACAAATAATTCTGAAGAAGTTTCAGACATTTTTACATATAGTTTAGGGAAAAGAATAATACTAGCAAAGATAGAAAACCTTGCATTAGGCCTACTTTATTCAAAGAAGCTATACTATATTGCTGTATCTGTATCCTTTTCTGACGATTTCTCTATCTTCTTAAACATTGATGATTTTCTAGGCTATGTTTTCTTCTTTACACATTGTTCTTCCATTGTTATCGTACTTACTGCCACATTGATCAACTCTATTCTCTTGTTTAGTATCACAACGTTAGCTTTGAAATACTTTCGCAACATTTTTAATCTTTGGTTAAATTCATCAGTTAGTTTTAACTGGAGATTATTAAACGAAACTTTAAAGTGATAATGGTGGAACATCATATAATGATACAGAGGAGCGTCATTTATGTCAATGGATCTGAAGAAATTTTCACTTCAAAAGGTGAAGAGTCGATCCACGCAGTATAATCCTCAAGGTAATATGGGTCCACCAGGTGGAGGGCTTTAATGGATAGCAGTTAGTGTGGCATTGAAAAGTCGCGGACTGAGCTCACTCTGTTCAGTGGAATCTAGTATTGCCGGATCCACTCTAAATCAATATTGTGTACAGCAACAATCAGTACTCCCTATGAACGAATGTTCCCCCATGTAGGAAGTTTGACAAATGGAAAGTCCTTATGATTGTGTTTGACTTCCAACGAGACCGGTTTGACTTGAGAAATTTGGGAGATCATCGATACAGGAACCACTGGTGGAGACAGTGGAGCTTATAGAAGACAATCCAGAATACGTTGACGTGCGGCAGTCTCAGTGAGTCAGCATTCTCACTGCGTGATATGATAATCATATGTCATAAATCAGTTGTTTGAATTATTCTAAATCATCAGAAAGTTTGTTATTTTATCTCAGTTTATTTTAGTCAATAAAAGCCATTATTCCAGCTCTTCAATGGTCTCTATTTATTACAATTTTATTGACTAAAAAAAGTACCGGTAATCAAAATGCCAAAGAGGAAAACCCGGGATCGAAAAAATGTTGAATCTCCATCACGGAATCAGGATAAGCCTACCGAATTATCTCGAAATGAACCCGTTTATACATCTTTCAAGTCGGAATCAATTGGGAAAATTCTCAAATCAAAATGTCTAAGTGTGGATCCAGATTCTCCTAGTGCACCAATGGAATGGAGACACTGGAAAAGAATGCTGGATGCCTACTTGAAAGGAAACTATTACACTGAAGATACGAAATTGGATATCTTAGTTACCTTGCTGTCAGCTGAAAATTACAAATTGATAATAGATTGTACTACATTCGAGGAAAGTATCTCCATCCTTGAAGGCATATTTATCAAGAAGAAAAGCGAAATCTTTACAAGGTACCTTCTCTCTATAAGAAAACAAAAACAAGGTGAGTCCATCGATAATTTTTTCCTAAAACTGAAAGAACTCAGCCTAGAATGTAATTTTACAGCGATCTCTGCTACAGAGAATCGAGAGGAGCACATAAAAGAAGCATTGATTGCAGGTTTATATTCATCCGAAATCCGCCAACGAATTTTAGAAAGCCCAGATATGTCTTTGCATGAAACTCTTAATCGTGCAAGAGCTTTTGAGTCTGCAAAAGATCAATCACAATGCTACAATAAATCTAATCCTCCATTTGAGCTCAATGCTTGCAAAGATACAGAAAATGCATCAAATCTAATTCCTAATCAAAAAGACACTTCAGACTCCTCATTATCAGCTGTTAGTATTAGTGGACAAGCATGCTTTTTTGTGGCAACAAAAAACATTCTCGACTATTTTGCCCAGCTAAAAACGAACTCTGCAAGAAGTGTGGTAAGAAGGGACACTTTGCTCGGGTATGTAACTCAAAATCTTCCGTATTAGAGAAAAAAAGAGAGTTTAGTAGTTCGATATTACTAACACCTTCAGTGCAAGCCGAAAAATGTCTTTCAAAGGTTATTATTCCTATTACCATAAACGGAACTGAAAGTCAAGCACTGATCGAAACTGGAGCAACTGGCAACTTTATTGACGATACCTATGCAAAAAAACTGAATTTAGAAGTTATACCAGAGATAGGAAAAGTAACTTTAGGCTCAAAACGCTTCACACCACAAATCCGAGGCAAAGTTAACGTGAATTTAACAGTTCAGGGAAAAAGTTATACAAACACAACCTTAATGCTTATGCAAGACCTCTGTGAAAATATTATTCTTGGGCACGAATTTATGAACAATTTCTCCAGTATAGAAATACCATTTGGAGGTAATAAGCCACCTCTTACTATTTGCGGAATAACTCAAGCAAAAATTCCTCCTTGCTCCCTTTTTCAACATCTAAAACCCAATTGTCAACCAATTACAACCAAATCTCGCAAATTATCAAAAGATGATGAAGATTTTATTTCCAATGAAATTCAACAATTACTGGAAGTTGGCATCATAGAAGAAAGCCACACACCTTGGCGTGCCCAAGCATTTGTTGTTAAACCCGATAACCGAAAAAAAGGATGGTTATAGATTTTTCTAGAACTAAAAACAAATTCACTAAATTGGACGCCTATCCAATTCCAAATATGGAAGATTTAGTTCGCAAAGTAGCTCAGTATTCCTGGTATAGTACTGTAGATCTGAAATCCGCATATCACCAAGTACCAATCTTATTTGAAGAAAGGCAATACACAGGATTTGAAGCATGTGGGAAACTTTATCAGTTCTGTCGTATTTCTTTTGGTGTCACTAATGGTGTTTCAGTTTTTCAAAGAGTAATTGATTCACTCATACAAAAAAAGAAATTATTTGATACCTATGCTTATTTAGATGACGTCATAATTTGTGGAAATTCAAAAGAAGAACATGACACTAATCTTGAACGGTTTCTTGCAGCAGCTTCAAATAACTCACTTACTATAAACAAGGAGAAGAGTAAATTCTGTCAAAAGGAGATACGTTTCCTAGGATTTTTAGTTGGAAACAAATCATTACGTCCAGATCCCGAACGCCTTGAGCCTCTACTTAATATGCCCCCACCTCCCAATCCCAAAACTCTTCAGAGAACTGTGGGCCTCTTCGCACATTACTCTCGATGGATACAAAATGTTTCAAGTAAAATTGATGCACTGGCACATGCCTTGTACGCTCTTCCCTCTTCAAGGAAACAGCCCCCCTTGCAGCTTTTGAAGATCTTAATGCAGAGGTAGCTGCAGCTGTGCAACATGTGGAAGGATGAAGGAGGGAGGCATTCTCACTGTAGACACTGATGCAGACTCACATGCAGAAGCATAGCAGCAACACTATCTTACAATCAACGTCCCAATGCATACTGTTGCACACCAATGCTAAACCAAAGTGAAAAACGACACTCATCAGTTGAAAAAGAGGCATATGCCATTGTAGAATCTATTAGGAAGTGGCGTCATTACTTATCTGGTCGTTTCTTTCAACTTATTACTGATCAAAAATCTGTTTCATTCATGTTCAATAGCGCGACAAGAGGCAAGGTGAAGAACGAAAAAATCATGAGGTGGCGTCGCCATGAGCTATCTCAATACACCTATGAGATCATTTACCGACCTGGAAAAGAACATAACTGCTGACGCTCTTTCTCGAGCATGTGTGATAAAGGGATGTATCACATCAAAACAAGACTTGATAAAATATCATCAAGACCTCTGCCACCCCGGCATCACAAGATTTTTTCACTGGACTAAAGCTCATAACCTTCCATACTCGGTAGATGACATCAGAGAAGTCTGCATGGAATGCAAGATCTGCTCAGAGCTGAAGCCAAGATTCAACAGTTTCAAAGGAAAATTGATAAAAGCAACTCGGCCTTTTGAAAGGATCAACATTGACTTCAAAGGACCTCTGCCATCATCAACTAGAAACAAGTACATCCTCACTATTGTGGATGAATATTCGAGATTTCCCTTTGCCTATCCTTGTCGAGACATGTCATCAGAAACAGTAATTCAAAATCTCAATGACTTATTCACCACATACGGCTATCCTTCATACATACACACTGATAGAGGGACCAGTTTTCTATCAAAAGATGTCAAAGATTACTTAATGTCCAAGGGTGTAGCTACCAGTTCCACAACACCTTACAACCCTCAAGGTAATGGACAGGTGGAACGCTACAATGGAATAATTTGGAAGACAATTCGTTTAGCCGTACGGTCCAGGAATATGGATGCTTCTCACTGGGAAAAGGTACTCTTAGAATCACTAAGCAGCATTCGCTCGCTTCTCTGCACGACCATCAATTGCACAACTCACGAGTGAATGTTCATTCATCCTCGTAATCCCACATCTATGACAAACTTGCCATCCTGGCTGATCAACGCCAAGGAGGCATGGATGAAGACCTTTGTAAGACGCAGTAAGCATGATCCTGAAGTTGAAAAGGTAGAAATTATTCATTTGAACCCTCATGTCGCTCAAGTAAGACTTTCTGATGGAAGAGAAGTTTCTGTCAACATTCGTAGATTGGCCCCGGTAGGTTCCACTACTGGGAGGGAAGAATGATATGATATTCATATGTCATAAATCATTTGTTTGAATTATTCTAAATCATCAGAAAGTTTGTTATTTTATCTCAGTTTATTTTAGTCAATGAAAGCCATTATTCTAGCTCTTCAATGGTCTCTATTTATTACACTACGTCACCTTGCTTAATATCCCAAAGCAAATGAGAAAAGCAGTGAGGGTGGGTGATGCAGGTTATCAGCTGCCTGACAACAAGATAACCTGGCAACAAGTTTTCATAGTTGCCAAGTTACCAATCTCAAGAAAATCTAGTTGCTTAGAATCTTGAATCGATGTGCCGACTTCATTTCACACTCTACCTTCGCCGCTACAATATTTATTACTTTGTTTTATAATTACTACTGCTCATTACGCTCATTACTGCTCATTAAGTTCGATGGAGATCTTATGGAATATTAGGTGTGCAATGTCCAGAATGGATGAAAATTAGGCCATTCAGCAGTTGTATTTAATGATAAATATATCTACACTCAAGCTTGAAAAAGTACAGTAGTTGTCAAGTTCAAAGCCAAATTTCTAACAGTTTGGACGCTCATAAAACGTTCAAGAGCGTCAAACAAAGGGACAAATTATATTGGAAATTTCTTCCTCTTTCCAGCCATATTCTTAGAATTAGACTTTGACTGACAGTTTTCTAGGTATTGGTGTTTTTCAAAAATATCGAAAAATCTATATACCTCCAAAACTAAGGTCGACGTTTGCAACAATTTTTTGTTGCAAACTTCATGTAGAATCTATGGTCTCCAGATGTTACACCTTTTTTAGAATAGAATGACTGCCTTTCATGGGACACCCAGTATATGTAATTGAAATATTAGTTTTGACACAATGGTTATTAAAGTAGTTATTGACCGAACGCAGTGAGGTCTATGTTCTAACTCGTATTTTCTTTTGTCTGTATGAATGTATGTATGTAACGCGATTACGGCCAAAAGCGTTGATAGAATTTGATGAGATTTGGCAAGAATATTCCTTTTTCAACTGCGCGTCGATGTATAATCAAGGTTTTTTTTGAAATTTTGCATTTTAAGGATAATATGAAAAGAAAAGGAATTCCTCCATACTCTGATATCACTACATATATCATCTACTCTGAGGATAGGATTAATCAGACTATAGAATTATTCATAATCAATCAGCTGACAAGTGGATTACACAGATGTCTGGAGAAGCCGTGTCTATTTCAATAAGGTCTATAGTTTCAATCAAAGACCTTAAAGACGTATGCATCTTTAAGGTCTTTGGTTTTAATATTTTTTTTGCAATCATGGTATTGTTAGCCCGTCAGTATCAATATTCTCACATTTGAAAAATCTAATTTGATAGGTGATTAAAAATAAAACTAAATAATGCTAGAAATTATAATATTATTGATTGTAAAAAATTAATTTTCATCAAATGGAAAGATTATCACGGAACTGGATGAATTATATCATATGGAATACAAATTCAAACGCGAAGTGAGTTTGTTAACATTTCAAATGTGACACTCAGTGAATCGGTGAAATGTCAATCGGTAACATCAGATACTTATGAATGAGGTCTACCGTTCACAGAACTACTAGTTACTGTTGAATATCAGTAGGTAACTTACCGTAAATGCTGTTTGAATCGAGAATCAGGTATTCGTGTCGCTTTCGTTGTGTTGACTATAACTGAATGTCCTGCCGGGTCGAGGTTATGCTCCATGCCAAAATAAGCGGCAGCTCGATGAACCAGCATTCTCTGGTAAGAAGACATCGGTGGAAACTTGTGCACAGTTCTCCTGTAAATTCAAAAAAAGTTGATTGCATTAATACAGCCCCCGATTGAAAGTATATTAAACAGTAAATAGCATATTCATAGCATTCAATGACAAGCAGTAATTTCACAATTATTAAATTAGATCTATTAAATTAAAATTATTAAATTATAAATATGAATAATTACCACAATATCAACTTCTCAACTACACAAAAAGTGAAAATGAAGCTAGTCCAAAAGGAAAACCAGTTCTTAATAGTGCAATAAGAATATTGTGAAAAATATAATTATAATTATTACTATATTCATCATAAACATTGGTTCAAAATATTTTACTTTCATTAAAACAGACGAATTATGTATGATTCATAGCATTTTTCAGAAACTTTTTACAAAAATAATGACCTAGCCGACCCTGCAGCGCAAATCTTCAAGTTCCAATTGAATTTTGGCAATAACGTTGTCTGAAAATTTTCCTGATCATGCAAAAAAAGCATAATTTCTTTTTTTGGACTAAAACATGCATGTTTATCATGCACATAATCATCATAAGCGAGAGTCTTCTAACATAAAATGAACAATCAATAACAATAAATAAACCACTGGAGGATTACAAAGTATAATGATAGAAAAATAATTCAACCTCAAATGTAGTAGAGTAGAAAAAAATCTGAGATAAAAACTAGAGCAAAAGCCTTTGCTCTAAGCGTTTCGCCGTGATCACAGCTGTGAAGACTATGTATGACTATGTATGACAATGTATGTTCTACCGTTAGTGGCCTGCCTAAGGTGGGCCGTCCACTGGATCCAACTAACATCGGCCGAAAACTATCGAACTTGTCCGAACGATCCCCCGACAAAGAAAGCTATAGATGCTCGTCCATTGCAACAGGTTCATATGTCCGTGCACGACCGTCTCCAGCCGATCAAGTTTTTGATCCGATTTGAATGGGATTTTCCGGCTCTATCCGGCCGTAGTCGAGCTGAGACAACATCATTCTAACCTCACAATTTTTTCACAGTCTTGTCCGTTTTTGTATTTTGAACTTGTTCTGTTTTATAAAGTTTCAACTATGGACAATGAAAAGTTTATAAGTTTGGTTCAAGAGCATGTTTCATTGTGGGATATGCAAGACAAAATATATCATCGTCGTGATGTTCAAAGGAATCTGTAGACAAAGATTACATAACAAATAGGATCTGGATGTAAGATTATTGTAATGAATAACTAATTTAGTGGATATTTGTTTATTCAGTTTTCAAAATCTCAATAATATATAATCATTGTTTATGAAAAGTTTTGGTGGCTGTGATAGTAGTTAATTCAATATTTATTCAATATTCATTAGTTCAGCCAACTACTGAACTAGACTGACGTAAACGGTTCCAATGGAATTAACGGCCGGCAGATTCGTCCGTTCCAACGGCCGAACGGATCGGTTGAATACGGTTTCAGTGGACGGTTACCCTAAGTCATACATCTCATTCAATAAATTTGCTGGTCAAACCGTAATATTTACAGTATTTGAATATTTTCAAACTTGCTTGTCACGTACTTGAAAATATATATTGCTGAAAAGAATCATTATTGATCGATGTTTTATTCAATTCAATTAGTAAGAAATATATAAATTTGTTATTAATCGCTCCATCAAGCGCAAAATGTATATAATGTAAAACCTGGAATAAGTCAATTTTATCTAACTATTTGAAAAATTTCAGCTTTTTGTTTAAATTCAAAAATAGTGTAGTTTATTAAAATAGTTATTTGTGCAACTAGTGCGCAAAGAGACTGTTTGCTGCACCGAAAGAAACGCTTACGCCCGAGCCGTAGGCGAGGGCGGAATGGTTTCTTGAGTGCAGCAGAGGAACTTTGCGCACGTATTTCACATTAAATTTTTCCTACAGTTACCATTGAATATGAAAAGTGGGTAATTATGGGTAAATCCATCAAATGTTTTTCTGTGTAATTTTATTATTAATAAAAACCTTAATTTATTGTAAAATTGAATAATGTAGTAGTGCATGAATGAAGGGGCGGCTGTCACTCATATCGCTGTCCTCGTTGTCCTTAATATTATTATAACGTGCACAACAGGCACTGTTACCAACTTCATTTTGATTTTGCTGCACTGGTGCTCCATATAACCTACTAACTATTTTGCGTTGCCATGTTGCAAATCTGGAGAGCAGAAAAAAATTTTCCGGCACTAGAGCGGAAAAGTGATTCTTTGCGTTCTGTAATCAGTGCAGGAATGACCACTTTTCAAGGTAACTGTAGGAAAAAATATTTTTTTCTTAACTAGAATGGGTCATCATCTTAAAAGACTCTTGCTGATGCATATCAACCTTCAATATAAATTGCCCTGAATCATTTCTCAAGTATTGGATTCAAACTAATGTTTTGAGGATAAATCTTCAATAATACAGTGCATCGCGCACATCAAAATAAATATGTCTGTAAAAAGTGTAGTTTTTATATTATTCGGTGTGTGGCTATCGCAAGATAGCATCACTATTTATGTGTAAAAACATATGGAAAGTTATTTAGTATGTAGGTTACAACAAGTCTGCAGTATTGTTTTGTTTACAATACTGTAAGCATGTCGTTTTGCCAAGAGCAACGAGTGTTCCTCCATGAACAGTATTTTAACAGTATTCAACGATTCCTGATCTTTTCCTGTGGATCTCAAAGGTTCAATATATAGGCTTTATACTCTTGATAGACTTATAATGAACATTTCAACTGAGATTGGCAATATTAGTTTAGGGATACTCCAAAAACCGTCAACAAGTGTGGCGATTCAAAATTTTCCTGTTTTAATGAAATGCATTTTGAGCGTATGTTAGTTAGCCTTGTTCTTACGTAAAGATTTGTTTTACCACACTTGTTAGGTAACACTTTTGTTCTTGAAGTACCCCAGAGCTAATATTTCTAATCGTCGTTATTATGTTCATTTTTAGTTTATGAAGAATATAAGTCCTATTCATTAAACCCTTCGAGATAACCCCACATAAATGTTTTTTTTATACAAAAATAGTGATGCTATCTTAATGAAGCCACACTCCTAATTCAAAAACCCCACTTTCTGATGACACGTTATTTTGATGTGCGCGACATAATGAACGTACTGTATATTAATATCAAAATCATATATTTTTGGACAAGCGTGGCGAGTTCTTAGTTTATATTGTTCATTATATTGTTGGTGAGTTCAACGATAGATATAAAACGCTTTGATCGTTCAAAAGTTTTCAGAAATTATTGTTCCACAAACTGATTGAAAACATAATTATTTTTACCGCACTTTACGTGTAGAAGTTAAGGTGATGTTGTGGTAGAGAATTCTATTTGTTACTTAAAGTAACCTGACGTTATTCAACTGTAGATTGTAAAGTGTACTGTGTTGAATAAAAATGTTATCTTATAGTATATTCCAACACATTTCAGGGAATAATGTTAAAACGATGGGTACAGTTCAGCATCTGGTGTACGAATTATCGATATTAAAAATATAGAATGTAGCACCATTATACGATAATAATAGTTATTATTATAAATAACATTATAAATCTCTGTACCCTTTTAAATTATTTTGACAGAATAATTTACTGAGATTTATATTTTTATTTATATTAATTAGCCCTAAAGAAAAAAGTTATTATTATTATTATTATATCAATAATTATTATTATTATCATCATCAAAATATTGACATTTGAAAGCAGAAACCCAACCTCCCTAGCCTGCCCTTTTACCTTAAAACATTATGAAACATAACATTTTAGGTTATTAACAATATCGATAATACGTACATCAGATACGGAATTTAAGAATAGTTTACTCACTCAATGATTATAAATATGCCGGGTTAACTTTTAAGCCTGGTTTTCACTAGTAGAGTTGATGGTCGAGTAACTGGCATACTAAATGTACCGAGCTAACTCTACTCTACTTATTTGGTCGAGTAACTGTTTTCACTACAATTGAGAATAGTAGGTAAAGTGTATTGTCTAGTGAACAGAACTAACCTTAAAATGCCAATTTTAGACTCTACTCTACTAAATCGAGACTGCTTCCATTAGCATAGTAGAGTTGAGTAGAGTGAGAAGTGGTGGTGGGGGATGGCAAATGGTAGAGTATATAGGAAATTTGGTTTGTGGATTTCCTATGATAAAATAGGATAAATAAAACTGGATGATGATTAGATGATTTAATGTAGAGATGACAAAATTGAACTGAAATATTGAATAAACTGATACAATTAATAAACAAACTAATGCAAGTTGAAAACAGGTTGTTAATCACAGGTGGCAAATATCAGATGATTCGCCACATTAACCCCCCCCCCCCGGGCAGACGATTTGGCCATCCGAAATTTTTTTCTCTCTTTTTCTCCTGGAACAGGATGGGAAGGCTGAGGTGAGTCGTCTTGAAGGATGTATGCTGGCTTCACCCGGTCAATGGAAACCTTAGCGGTTTTACCATTAATCCTTAATGTGAAGGTTTTATCGTCTCTGTCCACCACCTCATGGGGACCAGTGTAAGGTGGCTGAAGTGCCCTTAAGATTGGTCCTTCTTGCAAAAAAACGTGGCTACATGTGGACAGTTCTTTAAACACAAAGACGCCTGGTTGACCATGTCTTGTTGCTGGAATGGGGCGTAAATGCGACATGAATTCTCTCAAGCTTGAAATAAAGCTGTCGGAGATGTCAAGATTGTCTTGTGATTTTGAAGAAAGCAGCTCAAAGGGCAAACGAAGAGTCTCTTCATAGACTAATTCGGATGTAGTAGCCTTGATATCTTCCTATCGAATACCAAGAAGTACTAGAGGCCCAATCATCCTTAGCATGAGCCATAATTGCTGCCTTTAGATGACGATGGAATCGTCCAATCATACCGTTTGATGCTGGATGCCAACTTGTACTTCTGAGTCGAATCCCAAATAGCTTGGCAAATGTGTTGAAGAGGTTGGAAGTGAATTGTGTCCTGCGACCTGTAGTCACAGTTTCTGGGAAGCCAAAACGAGATATCCCACGGTGCTATCCCACTCTACTCTACTAAAAACTAGTACTCCACCATGACTCTACTCTACCATGAACGTTTTCATTGGGAGATTTCACATTACTCGCCCAGGGAACTCTACCACTAGCTCTACTAATGGAAACCCGGTTTGAGCGATAAAATAAAACGAATATAGTAGATATCCTTTTTATATCATGAAATACTTTTTAATTTTTTTAAAACAACACAAAAACTTCTTAAAATTATTGAAAACTATTTACTTACTTAGTATCTTTGGCAAGGGTGACAAGTTCATGTTCTATCTTCAATAAGAGGATTCTATCCTTTTGATTGCGATTCAATGTTTCGGCTATGAACTGCTCCAGGTCAACCCCGGGTACTGTCAGTATATTGCTCCGTACTGCTACCTGCCATCAAAACGTTCAACACATGAGATCATCACATAAAAATTCTCAAAATCTTACATAAAAAACAGTTCATTGAAGGATTTTCAAAACAATATTCAGAAATGCTGAACATTCTAAATCTATTTTCCACTGGACATACTCAAAATGTTCAACACATGAGATCATCACATAAAAATTCTAAAACCAACACATGAGATCATCACATAAAAATTCTAAAACCTTACATAAAAACTGTTCGTTGAAGGATTTTAAAAACAATATTCAGAAATGCTAAACATTCTAAATTCATTTTCCAGTGGATATAATCACCTTTCATTCAATAAATTGTTTGAATACAAAAACCGTTTATTGAAGGCTTTGGGAAACAATATTCAGAAATGCTAAGTATTCCAAAATTCATTTTCAACTGAACACAATAGACTAACCATTCATTGAATAATTGTTTGAAAACAACATTCTTGAATGCAAAACGTTGTCGGATTATTTTGCTTCCCAAAATAAATAACAGCTCATTGGATGAAGGGTTTAAAACAACGTTCTTGAATGAAAGTCATAAACATTCTAATATATCCTAGAGTGACATGGAAGTGAAGTTACCATCAAGTGCTCTAAAAGCCGAGACAAACCAAGGGGTACTTGGTACAATTATTATTTTACTTGAACAGAGTAATTTTTCTACTCAAAATTTTAAAACTACTGTAAATCTTCAGATAGTTGATCAACATTCTAATTTTTTTCTGATCCTGATCAAGTGGCAAAGTGTGTTTCCCTAGTTACTGAACTATAGTTTTAACTTGTTGTTAATGAATACAAATTCTATTAAATTTGATGGGCATCTTAAAAAAATATAAAGGAAAACAACTGTCTGCTGTTTAACAAAGATATCCTCTTTGGCCCATGCGAGAATCTGGCGAAGAGATGAAAAGAGAAGAGAAGAAAAATGAAGAAAGAGAAACGAATAAGAGAGATGGAGAGGAAAGATAATAATATAATGTGTGATATTTTCAACTTGTATTCACAACTATACTGATCGGCATCTATAATACATCTGAACTACGTCTACAGAAATTGTGCAATAAAATGAGTGGTCTCTTTGGTTTAGATTACCACAATTTAATGTGAGATGTTATATGATTCGTATACTTGTCAATAAATAAATTAAATTATACTGTCGAACAGCCTTTACAGCAAAGACAACGTCAATATAAGATAAGAATAAGTTCAAGTCACACACTTCTACAGTAATACATAACCCAATGCTCATGTAGTGATGGTAAATATTAACAAATAGAGTAACAACAACAACAACAACAATAAATACATTCAAGTTGGACATTTCTACTATAATATCATAGTATAATCAGACAAATCAACACTTATAGATATATTAACTAACATATATTTACTAGGCACTCATCAAATTCAGTCAATTTATAAAACGGATTTAATACTAGCCAACAATATATATTTTGTTTAAATATCCTTTGTGACACATAATGTAGATGGGAAGGCAGTTTGTTGAACAGTTTTTGTCCTGTAATCTCAAACGAAAACTATTAAGAGGTTTTGTCAGTCTTTGGTGCTGTATATCAATGCGATTTCTGAATTGTTAATTGAATGAACATCACTTCTTAACTGCAGACAGGATAGGTTCTTATGAGTATAAATTAGGACATAATATACATACAAGTTTATCACAGTTGGAATTATTTGATTAATGAACTGATTTGTCTGCAATGAATAATGGTCTGAATAATGATCAAGATTCGATAAGTTAGTTATAATTCTTGAAGATTTTTTTTGTTAAGTGGAACATCATTGATCTGAGAGGCATTACCCCAAAAGGATGAGGCCATAAGACATTATACTATGAAAGAAAGAAAAATTGGCCGTTCTTAAATATTTCACAGGATAGACTTCTGAGCAAATAAATTACTCTGCTGAGCTTTGAGCTGATATATTTGATATGTGGCTCCCATGTGAGCTTTGAGTTCATATGAATCCCTAAAAATTTTACACTTGCTGAATTATTTAATGGAGGTCCTCTTTTTAAATTGAAGTTAAGTTGCTCAGTTTTACTGTTATCAAGAACAAAGCTATTTGCATTGAACCATAGATATGCTTTTTCCATAGTGTGTTTGCTTTCCTGGCTCAGAATGTTCAGATCACTGTTCAGGTTAAAGAAAGTGGTATCATCTGCATACAAAATTGTATCAGTCTTAACGAAAGCTGAAATGTCTTGATCGCAACCAAAACTAAGAAAGAACCAAGTATCGAGCCTTGTGGCACACCCAACTCAACCTTCAACAACGACGACTTGTTGCTAATGCTACCTACAGTTACTAGTTGACTACGATTCATTGGGTAGGACTTTAAAAATTTTAGAGCATTTTGACCGGTTCCATAATAGCCCATCTTTTCCAAAGGGTCTTATGATCAACACAGTCGAATCCCTTACTGATGTCACAGAAGTTTGCCAGAGCATAGTTTCCCTGTTCAAATGCTTGCAATAGACTCTTAGTTAATTTGAGAATAGCATCTACTGTAGATTTATTTTTATCTAAAACCAAATTGATAAGATTATCAATTTGGAAACACGATTGATAGCACATGTAGCTTCAAAGTCCAACTCCCTGCAAAGAAAATCTACATTCAAATGGTCAAAATCCCTAACTGATTTTTTTATAAAGATTGCCACTCCACCTCGAATGTGAAGTGTTCTATGAAAACTGTTACAAAGAAAATAATCATCTTGTTTCAGAAAAGACAGTCGAGACTCTCTACACCAATGCTCACTCACACAAATAATATCAATACTGTTATCAATAGCGAACTCATTTAACAAGTCCTCCTTACTTATTAAACCCTGCATATTAATGGAACCTATTTTAATTTTTTGAAATGAAATGAAAAAGATTTTATTCATCCAAAAACTAGTACAATAACAGGAAAAATCTGTTTCTTATCATCTAAACATAGACATGTACAGTAGTAATGATGTAACAAAATGATAAGATTCTTTTATAAGAATGAATAAAACAAAAAACGCCCCGAGGACTAGCCTGTGTGGGGTGGTATGCATAAATCTTAAAACTAGAGCTAAGACGAACTACGTAGATGGGTAATTTGATGCGACCGACTGGTCTCTAAATATTACAAATATACTGCTAGAATGACATAAATTAGAAGAAACAAAGTGGACTTCACATAAATGAGCTATTATAATAGGATATACAATTCTTAAAATACACTGACTACCAAATGTATCAAATGAAATTTACCTCTAACTCTATAAGGGATATGATGATGAATGATGAAATCATTTCACATAAAGCAATTCCACGGGAAAAACATAAAGATACAAATACAAAGTATACGCACAATAATTCAGTGTAAGAGACCATATGCAAATATAAAATGACATTGAATTGCAAAGTACAACAGGTTGAGTTATATCAGGGATATGAGAAAAGTATTAGTATCCTCTAATTGCATAAGGTACTCCTTCACTTCTTTAAGAAAAGTGTGTTTATTATTCAATAATTTTAGTGTAATAGGGAGTAAATTATAAAACTTTGGAGCCAAGAAGGGATAAAATTTTTTGAATAAAGTTAAATTTGGTCTTGGGATATTCACATCCAATCGATTTCTCAAGATATAATTTAATCCAGGTCTTTCACACCTTCGTTCAGTGCTGGCTCTATCGAAGAAAATCTTTAGTACTTTATAAATATATAAATTTTGGAATGGCAATATTCTCATTGCTCTAAACAAAGGCCTTCTGCAATGTAATTAATGGTTTGAGTGTTGTATGGTATGCTCCTCCCCAAATGGATAACCCATACTGTAATTTTGAATCAGCAAAAGCATAGTATAACATTCTCATCACATCAGGGGGACATATAGATTTGAGCATATAAAATATTCTTGTGCATTTCATAAGTCTATTTTTCAAATGCATGACATGTGACTTACATGTTAGATTACAATCTAACATAAGCTCTACATATTTTATTCCTTAAATCTTTGGCAATTTCAGAAAAAAACTCATTGAATATGTTAGCTACTTTATCATCAGACGATTATTTCAAATTGTTTCTATCTTTAAGACTAATCTTATTGTTACTATTTTTTCCCAATTATATCGTTCACTACATCCCACTGTTTCCTTGGGTTACCATCACTACCTGTGAATTTATTTCTGTAATAAGCTTCTTTACACATTTTTATTTCGTAGCTTAGGGATGTCTTAGTGTGATAATATTTAAATAAATAAATAAATAAATCTTTATTCTATGACAAGTACATTACAGAATAACAATAATCAAATATTGAATTCAACAAAAATGCTTAGTGTACAGTCAATGAATACAATACTGTTTGCTAAAGAGTGAACTTTGTCTGCAAACAGGAGCATATCTCACAATTGAAAATAAAATAGGGAATTCGCTTAGCGTACACACATGAGACATTATAAACTGAAAATAATGGGAATAAAATAATAATGATAATGAATATGAATGATACCAAATAGTAAATATAATAAATAATTAAAACCACACACACACACACATACACTCATACAACATGGAGCTGATTCTGTTAAATCATAGCTTACACCTTCCAATGGTGTATCAAAAAAAAAAGAAGAACGAGTGAATAAAGTTCAGATTAAAATTCCAAAAAGATCCTCAATCTCCCCGGTGAACGATTCATCAACCACAATCTTAATCTAGATTTAAAAGAAGCAATACTAGCTACATTTTTGACTTCAGTGGGATACAGTTGAAAAATTTCGGGCCCAAAAAAACGAAGCTCTTCTGAAACAAAGTACAATGAGAACGAGGCAATGTTATGAACCCCCTCTCAGCATTCCTAGTGTAATAGGGTAGGCCTACATCAGGTCCATGGTTACCACTTTTCTTATAAAATAGTGCCAGAACCTTGAAGACATACAGATATCTCAACGGCAGGATGGATCTTGCTTTAAAAAGTGGGAATGAGTGGACCCGCCCACCCTCACCGCAAATAACACGGATAATTGCCTTCTGCAGCCTAATCAAAGGCAAGAAATGAGATATATAAGTGGATGCCCAGCACGAAATACCATACCAAGTCTGGACTGCACAAATGCATAGTACATATTAGAGACAACATTACCGGGAAACAGATGCCTTATGTGATAGAATTTCCGCAGCATCAGAAAGAGAACCTGCTTCAGCTTCTTGATATGGAGCCTCCAAGTTAGAGTATCATCTAAAATTAACCCTAGGTACTTGATAGAATTGGTCCGGCAGACAACATCACAATTACAATTCCGCTGCCCCATCAAGCAATCCATATCATGATACCTGAGCGGGGTAGGGAGGTCAACCGAGGTAGACAAGGAAAAGCAGTTTTGTTCGAATTCAGAGCCAACCTGTTCATTCCAAACCACAAGCTAAGATCATTTAGATCTCTCTGCATCATATTGCACAAAATATGAGAATCCTTAGCAACATAAACCAGGGCTGTGTCATCAGCAAATGATGTAACACATCCCTTGAATTTATGGTTGAACAAGTCATTAATATAAACCAGAAATAGAACCGGGCCCAGTACAGATCCTTGGGGAACACCACAATTCAACAAAGTCAAAGTATTACTTTTTACTCCTTGCACTGTAACATTGCTTTCTTCCACTCAGGTAAGAATGGAACCACTGGAGAATGTTTCCTCTAATTCCAGCCCTACGCAGTTTCTCCAGCAATATAGAGTGACAGACTGTGTCAAAGGCTTTTCTAATATCCAAGAAAAGGCCTGAGACCCTGCAGCCTTCTGGACTATTCAAACCTGTATAAATACCCTTCAAAAAGCAGTTCAATGCCATTTCGGTGCTTAAACCTTCCTGAAATCCAAACTGACATTCATGAATAAGTTTTGTCTTATCGAAAAATCTAATAAGGCGTTTCTTTACCAGTTTTTCAAAAATCTTTGAAAAAACTGAGAGAAGAGAGACTGGTCTAAAGTTACCTACATCATATTCATCACCACTTTTGTATATAGGTACAACCTTTGCAAATTTCAAATCAGAGGGAAACCTACCATTCATGATGCTACAATTAAATATATCGACTAGAACTGGAATAATAGGCACACATATTTCCTTGATGAGACATGTCGAAAATTTATCTATTCCAGGGGACTTATGATCAGCTAAGGAATTGATCAAAGAACAGACTTCATAGTAATGAATGGGCTCAAAGAAGAAGGATTTACTAGGTGTGTTATTTTTGAAAATATCATAATATAAAGCTGTAGCATCTTCACTGGGATTACAGATAGCATCAATTACATATTTAGGTACATTTACAAAATATTCATTGAAAATATTAGCAATGGAGGGCAAGTCCCTAAACTCAATGCCATCCCTTTTAATAAAAGTTATGGATTTTTTCCTCGCTGAGGACATACCTGTTACATCATTTATAACTTTCCATTGCCTTTTAGCTGGCATCTGATTTATATTTTGATAATAGTCTTGCTTAGCTATTTCAATCCACTTTTTAATTTTACTACTGTAAACCTTTAAATGATTTTTAATTTGTATATTATGTGGGTTCCTATTATTAATTTATTGTATAATTTGTCTCTATCATGTATTGCAACACATAGTCCATCAGTCATCCAAGGTTTGAGCTTTTTGAACTTCTGATTTTTATACTTGTAATTTATAACTGTCTTAGCATTATCAACTGAGACATTTAGTACGTTAATAAATGATTTAAACTTGAAGTCCACATCGTTACTTGCAAAAACACTGCTCCAGTCATAATCGAATAATAAAGCTCTAAGATATTCATAATTAATTATTTCCTTGGTTCCCGTCCTAACATAATTCTTGCTGGCAACTCTTGAAATAGATAATGACACAGCCCTGTGGTCGCTGACATGAGTCTCAAAGACACCACTTTTTACATTATGGGTACCAGATGACTTCAAAAAGACATGATCTATACAAGTTGCACTCTCGTTTGTAACTCTAGTTTCGAAATTTACCATAGATTCAAAGCCATAACTATACATTACCTCTAAATATTTATCTGTTTTAATACTAATATTATCCAACAAATTGATATTTATATCTCCAATCAAAACTGTGTCCCCTGCTGGGAGAGAATTTAGAGCATTGTTGAGATTATCCAAAAATGAATCAAAGTCATAGCCATGCCATCTATACAAACAGAGTATTGATAAGGAATAGTTACCAAGTGTAGCCCTAATTAAAACTGTGTCTGACCCCATGATATCGCAATCCAACCTCTTCACATTAACATTTTTTGTATTAACAAAAACCAAGATTCCAGATGCCCTAGAATAGTGTTGCTACAGGCTATATAGGTGCTATAGCCATCTAAAGAATACATAGACGCTTCCTCAGGTGACTGCAACCAGACTTCAGACAATACAATTATATCCGGCATAAACTTCCAACAACTCAAGTAGGACATAAAAACGTCATAATTACAATGTAAACTTCGAATATTCTGGTGAAAAATTATAAAATCATTTACATCTGTTAATAAACTATTATTCACTTCATTTATGTTGCTATAAAATCTAAAATCATTACCCATTTTCAATGAAAATAATAATCTTGTATCCTAAAACACCATTGTAATTCAGAAACCATACAAAAAAAAACAACTCCATGGACCATTCATACTCACACACGCACACTCAATCATCCAAAAAATAAAGAAATACATCTTGCCCGTAAGGGACGATCTAATTGAAAGAAAAATAAAAAAGAAAAAGACATACCCAGAACTACCAAGTAGCTCAAGCTTTTCAAACCACTACACAATGCAATAATCCACTAACGACAATTAATAATCTACTCTTAAATTCAATAATCATCACTCAACAAAATTTTTTAAAATTACTCGTGTGTATAATTACAAGAAGTGTAATTCAATTCAAATAAAAATGTTCGTTATAGCCACACCTAACATTTACTCGACAATCGACTGCAACCACTTAAGGAACTCTGAGTACCTATCTTATCAACAGATTGACTATCACTTGATACAGTAGCACCCTGCTATCACCAACAATGATAGCAATCAACAGATCGAGGAAACGAAATGATAGCTCAGAATCCATCGAGTTATCTCTATTGCAAAAGTTGCATAGCCCAGTGAATAATATCCACAGCTTCCTCACTACTGCAGCCTATCAACTCGAACTATTTATATCACGGTACTAATTTTTTCATTATAAATTCCAACAAAAGAAACAAATACCAATAAAGATCAATCAGTAGTCAATATCTACATCAATATTAGATCTATACATTCAGCCTTAATTCATAGTGAAATTGATTTAGAATAGAAAGTATATTCATTGGAAAATTAAAAACATATGATGATTAAACAAACAATAATTCATAATAGAAAGAAACGAAAGCAAAATAAATCACTTACAGTTCAGTCTGATTTTTAGGGCCTCGCAAACATTCGGTATTAAAAATTGATCAATCACCACTTATCCCATAGTAGCTAATAACTAGAGCTTGGGAAAGTTCAAATCAGCCATACATTTAACAACAATTTGTGCTCCCCTCTCCTCCTTGCGAATTCGAACCCAGGAAGCTGAACAATTTGGCACTAAATAGTGTGAAGCACCCTCCCAGCTCGGTCTATCCACGCATCCTTGATTGCCCCACTCTTCTTGAGCTGACGAGCTGCACCCAGAAGTTTCCTCCTCGTAGCAGTGGTGGCGACTACGGTTTATGTACACAGGAGCCGGACCCTCCAGACCCTGAATCTGATGCCTCCTAAGGATGCCAGCCTTCCGTCTCCGTTCCATCAGTTCATCGGCGTCGTGACGCCTAACAAACTTGACTATGATTGCGGGGGGCGGGGGCGGTGTCGATTTTCCGTCGTTAGGCCTCACAGCGCGAATAGGCTCCAGTCGATGACAGGCATCCACCATCGCTGGAGTCACTTCGAAGCCCACGGCCCGTCCCACCTCAGCCACCGTCTCCAGAACGTCCTCTTTATCCTTCTCGGGGATCCCCTGGATTTCCAGCGTGTTTCTTCTGGAGTATTTTAGTTTCAAACCTTCATTGTTTGGGTATTTTTTGCATTCTCTGTATAGGGAATTTTTTTCTATAACTTTTCTCAACAAATCATTGTGCATCCATGGTTTTAATTTTTTTGTTCTAGAAATATTGCTCTTATTGTGAATATTATCTTTTGAATGCTTCGCTATCATCAACTTGAGTATATCAAAAAAACTCCTGAAAGCTAATGATGCCGAAGATGCTGTATATACCGGGGACCAATCGCACTTATCTAGTTCTGAATTCAAGGAACGGTAGTCTATTTTGTAGGAGTGGCTGACTGTTTTTTTAAAGACTGGCTGCCCAAAATTAACGTGAGAGATTATCATGCAATGATCAGTTATTTGGGAATCACAAACCTTGTTTTTACAAGTCATACCTATTAAATTAATGCTACATCTAAACAAAGCGTGATCTATGATAGAAGCTGTTTCTTGGGTGATTCTAGTGGGTTCATAAATTCTAAATTCTAATCCAAAGCTTGCTAACAAAATTCTATAATTATCAACGAAACTATCATTCTTTAGCGGATTTATGTTCATGTCTCCACTAATCAAAACGTTTTTATTGTCGATGCTCTTCGTGAATTTTTGAAACTCATCAAGAAATACATTTTCACTATATTCATGCAAACGATACATCCCAATGATATCAAAAGATCTATTGTGTGAAATAATAATCTTAATGTGAACGTAGTCGAATGCAGTACAATCGTTATTGGATATATGCTGACACTGGATGTCTAATGATAAACATACCAACTCTTCTAGCTCTATGCTGGCGATTGCATTTCGCATATCTGGAGTAACCTTCAATGTAATATAGATCTAATTCATCGTCATCAATCCATATTTCTGTTAGGATGATAACGTGAGGCTTCTTTTGTAAGCATTCCAGCTTCGTCAGAAATAGATCAAAATTCTTTCTCATACTTCTTATATTTTGTTGAATCACTATTAAACCGTCATGAAGTTCATTTAATATATCGGGTTGAAAATCAATCATCTATGTGGTGGAAATTAACTTCAATTTTTTTTTAAAATCCTGATTCATTAAAAACATTTGGGATCATAATACATTGGTTATTAAAATCTTTTTTAATTCTATTACTCTGTTCATTACAAAAGAGTTGTGTGAAATTATTCTTATCACATCGAGCATCTAAATTGATTTGATCAGAGAAAACACCAATCACAAAATGTGTATCAACAGAAGTGGAATTCTAATTAAATGTTTGCCCATCTACTCTTCTAAAAAGAACTAAGTGAGAGAGTAATGGGAGGAAATAAAATCAAATATGAAAAATAATCCTCTACATACTCAACAATCCTATCACTGATATACGCTTTCCCAAAACCATTCAAGTGCAATCCATGACTTGTGAAAAATCTTCGTCCTAGGTTACTAATGTCTATGAATTTCACATGTGTATACAGGTTACATATTTGAATAATATACAACCTATTAGTTTTTTTAATTGCAACATTGACGCAGGACCAGTCTGCCAGGTCGTACAGAAGAATTGTATTGAAAAAACAAGAACATTTTTCCTATAGAGTGGCGCCAAACTCCGTCGCAACGCTATTAGAACATCTTCAGCCTCATCGTTGCTTATATCATTTGAGCCGGCTTGAATTATGACAAAGTCCTTTGCACCAAAGCTATCAAGGTTATTAGTTAAGACATCACGGAACTTTGCACACGGCTTTACAAAAGTGGTGCAATTGTAGCTGTTATTCTTCTTGAACTCTCTTCAGAAATTTCTCCCCTGACTATCAGCGTAATAATGTATTTTAGCCTCACAAGTGACACTAGCATTAGATTTCCCTGATTGATTCTTGGTCTTTCGATTAGACGACTTCCTATTACAATAATTAGAGCTGTCACCTTTTGACTGAGTTTCTTCATACTTTCCCGACTCAACGTACAATTGATCATGTAGAGTCCTCCATTTATCAGTCTCTACTCGCTCCACAACTCTCTCATTTCTCAAAGCTAAGTCAAGTTAACAAAGCTAAGTTATCCGCCTTCAAAGCTTCAATAGACGTAGACATTGATTGCACTCTTTCTAATAGAGATTAATTTTTGTACTCAAGTGACTTAATTATTTGATTTGAATCCTCACTCTGACTTTGAATTGCAGATTTCAACTATTCTATTTCTAATTTTAAATCCCTCACCATATTTTTAAAAGTCATCTCTTTGTTGTGAGAGCTCTAAATCACGTATACTGCAAGTCTCGTCAACCCTAACAGTTCTAATGTTGGGTGAATTAACACTCATCTCTCGCGATTTTTGATAACTCAATTATGTTATATGGTGATTTTGGGGGAGTAGTATCAATGTTTGAAACTCGTGACCCTGTGTTGATATCCGAAACTGAATGCTTATTGTGAGACATTTAATGTCCACAATTAATTATTGTGAGATGTTATATGATTAGTAAACTTGTCAATTTGAGAATTCACCTCCATAAACAGGCAAAATAAATGTTTATAGATCAACTATAATTGTAACTATCAACTATTAACTATCGCAGCCTACTCAGCTTATTAAACCTCTCGACAATAGAACTCCAAGTGATAATGAGGCAGTTATTACAATAATGTAGGTTATTCTTCTTGAACTCTCTTCAGAAATTTCTCCCCTGACTATCAGCGTAATAATGTATTTTAGCCTCACAAGTGACACTAGCATTAGATTTCCCTGATTGATTCTTGGTCTTTCGATTAGACGACTTCCTATTACAATAATTAGAGCTGTCACCTTTTGACTGAGTTTCTTCATACTCTCCCGACTCAACGTACAATTGATCATGTAGAGTCCTCCATTTATCAGTCTCTACTCGCTCCACAACTCTCTCATTTCTCAAAGCTAAGTCAAGTTAACAAAGCTAAGTTATCCGCCTTCAAAGCTTCAATAGACGTAGACATTGATTGCACTCTTTCTAATAGAGATTAATTTTTGTACTCAAGTGACTTAATTATTTGATTTGAATCCTCACTCTGACTCTGAATTGCAGATTTCAACTATTCTATTTCTAATTTTAAATCCCTCACCATATTTTTAAAAGTCATCTCTTTGTTGTGAGAGCTCTAAATCACGTATACTGCAAGTCTCGTCAACCCTAACAGTTCTAATGTTGGGTGAATTAACACTCATCTCTCGCGATTTTTGATAACTCAATTATGTTATATGGTGATTTTGGGGGAGTAGTATCAATGTTTGAAACTCGTGACCCTGTGTTGATATCCGAAACTGAATGCTTATTGTGAGACATTTAATGTCCACAATTAATTATTGTGAGATGTTATATGATTAGTAAACTTGTCAATTTGAGAATTCACCTCCATAAACAGGCAAAATAAATGTTTATAGATCAACTATAATTGTAACTATCAACTATTAACTATCGCAGCCTACTCAGCTTATTAAACCTCTCGACAATAGAAACTCCAAGTGATAATGAGGCAGTTATTACAATAATGTAGGATATTATTCTTTAAATCAATATCCTGATACGAATCAATAAAACTTTTATTGATTCCACACATTCACATTTTACATTTTCTTAATCTCTTCATTGAACTTTTCTCCTAAAAACTAACTTGTTTATTTGTTTTATTAACGATGTTGCTTTTTGAAATAATCACATGACTACTTTCATATGATGATATTATATCATATGAAAAAATAGAATTACCATCGCTAAAATCGCATATCCTACACTCGGCCATTCTGACAAATTGACTTGCCCTCAAGTCTTCACTAAATAAAACAAACATAAATTACACATAATAAAATAAACACATTACACAATCTTCCAACATTTCAAATCGTCTCTCGAGTACTGAGGATTATCCCCAACTAATGCACCTATGTCCTCAGCTTATCTGATTTGAATCGTTTTATTTGAGTTTGTTTTCTTAATTAGCGGCTTGTTATTCCTGAACCACACATACTTGGGCACACCTCTTGAAAACCCTTTGCACATTTGAATAGCGAATAAAAGTAGGGTGACATCAGTTCTTGAACAAAAATTGGTTTGTTAGGTTCCATACCCAGCAGCCCAGTCTTCAGAATCTCAGATGACTTCCGCGCCGACGATGTTGGTTTTATGTTGTTTTGTGTTGTTTTATGTTGTTTTCATGTTGTTTTGTGATGTTCTGTGTTGTTTTGTGTTGTTTTCATGTTGTTTTGTGTTGTTTTCATGTTGTTTTGTGTTGTTTTGTGTTGTTTTATGTTGTTTTCATGTTGTTTTGTGTTGTTTTGTGTTGTTTTATGTTGTTTTGTGTTGTTTTTATGTTGTTTCGTGTTGTTTTGTGTTGTTTTCATGTCGTTTTGTGTTGTTTCATGTTGTTTTATGTTGTTTTCATGTTGTTTGGTGTTGTTCTGTGTTGTTCTGTGTTGTTTTGTGTTGTTTTATGTTGTTTTCATGTAGTTTCGGGTAATTTTTATGTTGTTTCATGTTGTTTTGAGTTGTTTTGTGTTGTTTCGTGTTGTTTTGTGATGTTTTGTGTTGTTTTATGTTGTTTTTATGTTGTATCATGTTGTTTTGTGTTGTTTTCATGTTGTTTCGTGTTGTTTTTATGTAGTTTTGTGTTGTTTTGTGTTGTTTTGTGTTGTTTTATGTTGTTTCATGTTGTTTTCATGTTGTTTTGTGTTGTTTTATGTTGTTTTCATGTTGTTTTGTGTTGTTTTCATGTTGTTTTGTGATGTTTTATGTTGTTTCCATGTTGTTTTGTGTTGTTTTCATGTTGTTTCATGTTGTTTTGTGTTGTTTCGTGTTGTTTTCATGTTGTTTTGTGTTGTTTTATGTTGTTTTCATGTTGTTTTGTGTTGTTTTTATGTTGTTTTGTGTTGTTTTCATGTTGTTACTTTCCTTGCCCTATTACCATAGGTAAGGAAAGTATTGCTTTCCAAAAAAAATTAAGGTACCCCAATTTCTTAATTTCTATACGTTTCAAGGTCCCCTGAGTCCAAAAACATGATTTTTGGGTGTTGGTCTGTGTGTGTGTGTATATATATATGTGTGTGTGTGTGTGTGTGTGTGTGTGTGTGTGTGTGTGTGTGTGTGTGTGTATGTCTGTGATCACAATAACTCCATTCCTAATTAACCGATTGACTTGAAATTTTGAACTTAAGGTCCTTATACCATAAGGATCCGACAATAAGAAATTCAATAAAATTCAATTCAAGATGGCGGAAAAAGTTGCAGATAATTACTAAAAAAGCATGTTTTTCACGTTTTTCTCAAAACAGCTCTAACGATTTTCTTAAATTATACCATGGATAGCTATTTATAAGCCCTATCAACTGACATGAGTCTCATCTCTGGGAAAATTCCAGGAGCTCTGTAATATTCTTGAGAAAAATGGCGGATAATGACTAAAAACCTATGTTTTTCACGGTTTTCTCGAAAATGGCTTCAACGATTTTCTTCAAATTTATACCATAGATAGCTATTCATAAGCCCTATCAACTGACATGAGTCTCATTTTTAGGAAAATTGAAGGAGCTCCGTAAAATTCTTGAGAAAAATGGCAGATAATTAATAAAAAACCATGTTTTTCTCAAAAATGACTCGACCAATTTTTTCAAATTCATACCCTGTATAATTATTTATCAGCTCTATCAACTGGCATGAGTCTTTCCCCTGGAAAACTAATGGGGGTCCACCCCATCCTTAAGAAATGGATGTTGTAACCTCCTTCTAGTGCATGAGGTAGGTAGGTAGAGCAGTTTATAAAAAGAACACAGTCATAGTCTAGATATTTCATCTGTAGAACAGCTGTTTTGACGACTTTTGAAAAAAATCATCGAATTTCACAATTTACACAAAAGAAAAAGTACTCTGAAAACAATTATATATACACATATAAAGTAGTCTGATCGCAGTTGCAAATATTTTGCCGCCAATCATCATTATGTTATTCCCCTAAATTATTCTCGTCTAGGAAACAGTTCAATGAGCAAGGAAAGTTGTGTGAGTGTACCACACCAGATTTTTTTGTGTTGTTTTGTGTTTTTTTTTGTTGTTTTCATGTTGTTTGTGTTGTTTTCATGTTGTTTCATGTTGTTTTGTGTTGTTTTGTGTTGTTTTCATGTTGTTTTCATGTTGTTTTGTGGTGTTTTGTGTTGTTTCATGTTGTTTCGTGTTGTTTTCATGTTGTTCCATGTTGTTTTTATGTTGGTTCATATTGTTTTGCGTTGTTTTATGTTGTTTTCATTTTGTTTTGTGTTGTTTCATGTTGATTTTATGTTGTTTTGTGTTGTTTTATGTTGTTTTCATGTTGTTTTGTGTTGTTTTGTGTTGTTTCATGTTGTTTTGTGTTGTTTCATGTTGTTTTGTGTTGTTTCATGTTGTTTTCATGTTGTTCTGTATTGTTTTATGTTGTTTTATGTTGTTTTCATGTTGTTTCATGTTGTTTTGTGTTGTTTTGTTAACACAAAACAAAAGCCAAGTCAATGAAATTCCAAAAAAGCTTTATCGATCGGAAAATTAAATAAAAGCTGAATTTCCCACCATCGATAGAACCCTCCCAGACGGTCATTCTCCCAAAAGTCCCAAAAAATCCCCTTGGAGCTTTCCGCCCCAGCCCCCTAAAACAAGAAAAATGCACGTAAACACGGGAAATCAATTATCTCTGTAACCATAAATCGGAAACAGTTCTATTATATGTCATTCGATTCGTTACAATATGGACTACAATATTAGTTATATTCATTTTTTCAATAAAACTTGCAGTTTTCTTGATAAAATAATATATATGTAAAAATTTAGGGGGTTTGCGATTTGATTTTTTTGTTTTCGTCGATTAACTTTGAAGCGATTGATTTTAAAGAAAATTGAGTCAAATAATAAATGTAGCCATTTTCATTGCAAATCCATTGATGTATATTGTTATGTATGTACGATTCGATTTGACACCGTGGAAGGGGAAACAGTAGACGTGGTAAAGTGCATTTTTTTAATCGAAAAAAATATCATACATCATTTGATTCGTTACATTACAATGCACACAATGCATAAAATTTTACATTTCAATCGACATCAACAAAAGCTTCTGCCAACCTTGTAATTCCAGTATGATTCTGCTCATGCTTTACTTCCATTTATAACGTTCTCATTAAGGCCCTTGTGTAATGAATGACAAGATGCGAGTGGAGGTAAAAAATCGATATGTTAACAAAAATAATAGAAGATAATGAATCATCTTTCAATTCACCTTTTACGGTAGGCTACTTTGTGCTTGGTTCATGATTATTTACGAATTTTCCATCTCCAATGGACCGTACATCTGGTTTAAAATATTGAATATTCAATATTTTCTATCCTACTTAATCAACTCTGTGATTACGAGGGTAGAAAGTAAAACACTTTCATGATTTTCCTACCTTTTATGCATGCTTACTCTTCCTCAATTCGTATGTTTGCATGTCTTTCATCTTTAGAATCTACTGAATTTTCATATTGGACTGTCTAGATAATGTAGATTCAACTAGTAAGAACGGAAGATAAGCTACTTTACAGAGAGAATCATAGAAAGTTTCAACTCAACAAGCCCAATGTATATTTTTTGATATCTCAGCCGTCATATACAGGGTGATTCATAATTATGGTAGAATAATTTGATACGTGATAGTAGAGGTAAAAATAAGAAAAAAAGTTCTTATAAACATATATCCATAAACGCTTCATTAGCGAGCTATACAGGGTGAAAGATTTCGCCCGGAGTTCAGTTCCTCTGGTGAAATACACCTATGCTGAATTGTTTGGGCACTAGTTTTTAAAAAACTTATGCTGGATTCATATGGAAAAATATCTGAAAAAAGTTTTTGAGAAAAAAGTTGAAATATGCAAAAAATCTAAGAAGAAAAACACAGACTTCTACGTTTGATGCCCAATAACTTTCTTCAATGACCAGTGAACAAATAATTTTTCGTAATAAAAATTGTAAAGAATTTAATTCTGAAAAGAATGATGTAAGCTGTGTAAACTAAATTTAAATAGAAGTTGAATAAAATGTATTCTTATGTAGTACATTACACCACAAAAATTTGCTGTTTTATGAGGAGAGAACAAATAACTCAAGTGTTTAAATTATAAAGAGTAATGAAACAAGAAAAAACACTAAAAAACTATGAAAAGAAATTTTGAATCTTCATTTTACACAAAATAAGGATAAGCTGAAGGAGTCGGACACATAATATATCATCAAACTTCATTGAAAAACATCAATATCTGAAACAAGAGTTATCGAATTGAGATACCTCTGACTCGTATTGAGAAGGCACACTTCAAATTAATATAACAAATTCTGTGACCAGACAACGAAATCCTGATTTTTATCATGAGCATGGTTAAATCAAGAAAATTATAATATTTTTTTAGAGTATTGAAAAGTGAAAATCTAGATTCAGCGCATGTCAAAACAATAGACAAAATTAATTGTTTCGAGCACCATAGTGTAAATGAGATGCAATGTAGAAAGCAGTATTATTCTGTTTACTATGGTGAAGGGAGTCAGCCGCGTCGGCTGTTTCCTCTTCCACAGCGTCAACTTAAATCGCGAATACATAACAACATACATAAATGGATTCGCAATGAAAGTGGCTACATTAATTATTTGTCTAATTTAATTTAAAATTATTTGCTTCAAAGTTAATCGGAAAGAACAAAAAATCAAATCGAAAAACCCCTAAATTTTTACTTATATATTATTTTATCAAGGAAACTGTTTGATTTATTGAGGAAATGAATACGACTAATATTGTATTCCATAATGTAACGAATCGAATGACGTATGATATATTTTTTTTTCGATTAATGGTTACAGAGATAATTGATTTCACGTTTGCTGTTTACTATGGCGAAGAGCGTCAGCCACGCCGTACCGCGTCGACTGTTTCCCCTTCCACGGCGTCAAATCGAATCGTACATACATAACAATATACATCAATGGATTTGCAATGAGAATGGCTACATTTATTATTTGACTCAATTTTCTTTAAAATTACTCGCTTCGAAGTTAATCGAAGAAAACAAAAAAATCAAATCGCAAACCCCCTAAATTTTTACATATATATTATTTTATCAAGAAAACTGCAAGTTTTATTGAAAAAATGAATATAACTAATATTGTAGTCCATATTGTAACGAATCGAATGACATATAATAGAACTGTTTCCGATTGATGGTTACAGAGATAATTGATTTCCCGTGTTTACGTGCATTTTTCTTGTTTTAGGGGGCTGGGGCGGAAAGCTCCAAGGGGATTTCTTGGGACTTTTGGGAGAATGACCAGAGGGGAGGGTTCTATCGATGGTGTGAGCTTCAGCTTTTATTTAATTTTCGGATCGAAAAAACTTTTATTGACTGGGCTAATAGGAATCCTCCCTTGTCCAATTCGTTGTTGAATTTCAATATATTGGGAGAAATATAGCCTTTGAATTCTGAGATGGCATTCGGTAGCATCGATTGATTGTGTTTCCATTGAGGGGAAATCAATACTCTCCTAAATTATTTTATGTTGATCTCGCTGTTTACCCTAGGAATGTTCATAATTTTTATTCCATTACACTGAAGTATTTGGGTATTGTTGATTGCTTGAATATTTATTTCTTTTGATTGTGTTGCTATCATTAGTTGATCTATCTATTTTCACATTACAAGTGCTAATATTTTATTTCAATTTAGTTTTTGCATTCGTAAGCTCCGGTTTTTGGGTCCTCTTGCTCTCCCACTCTAGATATCAAGCTACACCCAACACTATATTATGTTATCACTTATAATTCACCTACTGTTATCTGAATCTTAGTTGTTTAATTTTAATTACACATATTGTAATTTATAGTAAATATAATACCATATAACTACTTATTGAATAATACTGCTAGCAGGAACTGTCCCCCAATCTCAGACGCATAGTCTTACTGGGGGAATTCCACTCAATCAATATGTTCTATCTACTGTTTTTGTAAAAATGTGATTCTTATTGTGTTGGATATCAAATATAAATATGTACATGTATTGTATGCCAAGTGGAAATAAATGAATTGAATTGAATTGAGATGCTCACGAATTTTGTTTGGTATTCTTCGTCCAATCTGATCAACTACAATTAACTCTTTCAGGCTTTCGTAGTCATTCACTTGTAATCCTTCTATCCATTCATTAAAAAAGTTTTTGAGTTCAAAAGCAAAATCTCGCCACGTAGAGGTACTTTCTTTCTTATGAAAATAAATTTTTTTCGGAATTGCACCGGACTAAACTTAAATCGTTTGAGCAATAAACTTTTTATATGATCATAGTCGTTTGCAAGTGGATCAGGCTCTCTTGTAATGATATTCACTATTTCTAGTGGCAAGAGTGCCATTAGATACGTGACCCAGACCTCTTTGGTTATATTGTGTCTGTTAATTTGTCTTTCAAATAGGGTAAAATAGATGCTTATATCATTATCCATGTTAAATCGTGTCATAAGTTTCAAAAAAATCATTATTTCTACTTACTATTGAAATGTCCGCACCTGCTTCCAACTCTAATTTTTTCAATTCCAATTGTTGCTCAAGTTGTAAAACAAATATTCTCTCTTCTTGTTCCTTTTCCTCTCGTTCTCGTTCCCTTTCCTCGCGTTCTCGTCTCTCTTCTCGTTCCTTTTCCTCACGTTCTCGTTCTCGTCTCTCTTCTCGTTCTTTTTTCCTTTCCTCTTCGTAAACTCTTCGTTATAGCCTTCTGATTCAGTAATCAATCTACTTAATTGTACTACTCTCGGATTAGTAGGTAGATCAATATTCAACTCCTCTGCTATTTTCAGCAAGTCACACTTCTTCGACCTTGCTAAATATGGCATTTTCCACACAAGACTTTCCGGCGATCTATCCCGTTCAATTCAATCCAATCCCGGACGAGCCCCCAAAATGTAGGATATTATTCTTTAAATCAATATCCTGATACAAATCAATAAAACTTTTATTAATTCCAAACATTCACATTTTACATTTTCTTTATCTGTTCATTGAACTTTTCTCCTAAAAACTAACTTGTCTATTTATTTTATTAACGATGTTACTTTTTGAATTAATCATATGACTACTTTCATATGATGATATTATATCGTACGTCAAAATAGAATTATTATCGCTAAAATCTCATATCCTACAATAATAACAACCCCACATCATATTGGATATTCACTATAAATGTAACCCTAATAATAAATAAAAAGATGAAAAGATGAGACGTCTTCAAAAACAAAATTTTAAACAACGATTTTAAAGATAGCCAAGATAATTTTTTAATCGAATCAGAATGTTCAAACTATATAATAGAATCGTTCTAATTGGTTCCTGTTTTTGGCTACCAGGCAACCAAAGTATGCTTGGCTAAGAACATCAACAATCGTAATTTCATTTCAGATATAAAAATGATCAAAACATTTTCCACTCGATACCATAATTTTTTCACTAATTTTTATAATGTACTAGCAGGTTGCCCTTGCTTTGCACTGTGGAAAATGTGGTTACGTCCGATGAGCGATTTCCGTTGAGCGATTTTGGGGGTTAGCAATCCACTGAGCGATCCATTGTTCAGAATAACAATAAGGCCCTTTGCACTCTGGACCACCATGGAAGCGCTTCCACGGAAGCGCCACCACGTGGTAGCATTGTTTCTTATCTGTCACTGCACACTAGAGCCACCAGCCACCGGCCACCAGCCGAGCTTCCAGGAATGTGGTGGCTCGAGCCGCCGATTTTGTTAGTCACCAGACTGTCGCGCCACCACGTCATACCATTGAGAATTATCTGTCATTGCACACTAGAGCCACCAGCTACCAGCCACCAGAAAATCATCTCCAGTTCAATTTCAATTCAAATCAAGTTCAGTACAGTTGTCTGTTGAAGTCGTCGTAATGAATAGTGAACAATTTGATACAGAAAGGTTCATTCTTGAAGTTGAAAGCAGACCAGCTATATGAGACATGTGTTCAAAATTATATGCAGACAGGGATGTGAAGAAAACTTCTTGGAGGGAGCTGGTAAATCTTTTAATTGAAAAATATAACCTCAAAGAAAATGAACAAAATGAATTTGGTAAGTTATATAACAACTTGTCTTGAGCATTATTCATTATATTATTCAACATATGCCAATAGTCCTGCTTCTACCACGTCCATTCTTCAACTGATCTTGAGTTAACTAGTGAACTGGAGAAATGAGTCAATCGGTGGCTTCGTGGTGGTGGCTCTAGTGTGCAATGCTATCAAATTTTGATGGTGGCGCTTCCGTGGAAGCGCTTCCATGGTGGCCCAGTGTGCAAAGGGCCTAAGGATAGGCAGACGCTATAAATGCAAGAACTTGGATCTCATTAATCATCAGGGACAGTGATGGAGGTAAACAAATAAACAATATTTCTGTCAATGACAAATGACTGTTCATTGAATTATAATTTTGAAACTCTAAAATCCTGATCAATATGAGATAAATATATTATTTTATATGTCTCATGTGACAAAGGCCACAAGCGATGTACGTAGTAGTGTCATATGTATACTCGCAATACGATATTATATTGTTGATGATGATTGAAGCAGTACCTACCACCTCCCATAAAAAGGATCAGTTGTTAAGCAAAGATCAAACAGCTTTCATCGAAGCTCAATTCAAATTCATCTTCATTATAGCCTATATATAATATATTTATATATAAAATGTACAATTTCTATCAATCATCTGCATTTATTCAAGTGAATTAGTAACACTACTGCAAATAGATAACTATGAAGTATCTCACGGATATCAAGAAGATTTAAGATCAACTTAAATCTGAAGATTGCTTCTACAGGCAATCACAAATTTCAAGTTTATGCCAATCTACAATCGTTATTAATAGTTGATATATAAAAGAGAAATAGCTCCCATACTTTATGCACATATCAGATTCCATCAACAGAGCTCAAAATCTATATTCAAACTTTAGGCGCTTAAATCCAAAAATTAATAATTTGAACAAAATTTCCTGAAATTTTATTCACATAACAGATTTCATCAACAGAGCTCAAAAACTACATTTGAACTTTAGGCCCTTAAATCCAAAAAATTAATAATACGAAGTTTTTCCATTTTTATAATTTTATAATGCCCAAATACTAGAATGTTTTTACTATCACCAGTAATAATACCCAAATCAAATCTACAATATTATTTGATGATTCCTTTTTATGGGAGGTGGTAGGTACTGATTCAATCATCATCATCAATATCGTATTGCAAGTATACACATACACTTGTGGCTTCCTCCGTCACTGTCCCTGATGATTAATGACACCCAAGTCCTCCCACTCATAGCTGCTTAACATTCTTGTTATTCTAAGCAATGGATCGCTCAGTGGCTACTTTTCCCCTGATCGCTCATTGGAAATCGCTCATCGGACGACACCGGAAAATGTTGTGCTGTAAAATGCAATATCCTTATGACCAAGAAACTTATAAAAAATAATTTTAAGTTCCCAGCAAAAAAAAAGAGTTAGATTGGTCTCAAACCTGTAACCTTTCATTCTTGAGTCACGCTTGCTGTCAATTATGCCACGGATTCACTTGGAGAAAGCTCTGTTTTGTTGGGCATGAACTTTGAATTACAAATTGAATTGATTTGTTTCAATTATTAAATAGAAATAAATTGATAAATAAAAATGAAAATCTTTATGTAAAATTGCAAGTTAATCAGCTCATTAGTTTCTAAGGGCCGGTTTCCGAGCTCGGGATTTAGCAAAGTTCTAGACTTTAAACAGCTAGAGTCAGAAAATTGACTTTCCGAAACGGGGCGTAGTCATAGTCCACGCTTTAATTAAATTTCGAAAAACTAGAAAATTGAACACAAAATAAAATAAAGAGAAAGTTTCAGCTATTTTGAATTATTCAGGAATGTTCCATTTCGTCAAGAAAAAAGTTTCCAATATTATAGAAATGAGAAAATAAAGATTATCAAATAAAAAGTATGACTACGCCCAGTTTCGGAAATGCAATTTTCTGACTCCAGCTGTTTAAAGTCTAAAACTTAGCTAAATCCCGAGCTCAGAAACCGGCCCTGCGTGATAATTCCTTAATCCTGTATTTCCTATCCCGTACAATAAATTATAAGTCAAATTGGGTATAAGCCAATAACTTCCCTTATAATATTATACAAGTGTATTTCCTATCCCGTATATGTGAAAGATAATATTATAAAAGATAGATAGATTAATACAGAAAGATAGATTAATATGTATAAATAAATATCGGCCTATAACCAGCCTCGATAAATTAGCTTCATGCTTGATTTCTAGTTAATCAGTTCAGAAGTTCAGACGTGATTATGAGTTTATAAGATTTTAGATACATAGATTGAGCCTGTCTTTTTTCAGCGTTGACTATTAATAAAAAAGCTTTATTTACAACTAGCTTACCCGGCGAACTTCGTACCGCCACAAAGTAAATGTATCTCATGTCACACTTGACTGTATTTGGTGAATCATGAAATTTATCTGACAATCAATATTTTCATTTACATCTCAATACGAACTTCCTATGTGCTTAGTCATGTAGCATTCATTATTCCGAAAACATATTCTTCTCAATCAATTGGTAATAATATCTATTAGTAAAGTGTTGAATTAAAAAAATAGATAGGTTAAATCAGTGTTTCAACGATTAATTCAATGTTTTCATGGTTGTTGATTGTCAATAGATGGTCCAGGAAACATACGATGTACGATGAATCACACAGAATTAGTAGACAAAGTTCTAAATAAACGTCAACAGTTTTATCAATGCTGTATCGGCAATATGAAAACGCATGCAGTTAATATGTCTTTGAATAAGGGTGTTGATATTTACATAAAGACATTTTTCTCTTCCATTCTTATTTATTTACAATTCCAAAATTATTCGAGCCCTGATAGAATGATTGACTCAGTGTACAGTCAGTCAAAAATTTTAATATTAAAATGAGGGGTATTTTGACAAGCTGAACAAAAAAATTAGGTCCTATGCACGCACCTTTTCGATATTTCTTTAAATGAAAAATTGGTTTTGTGGGTTGTCAAACAACCCCCCCCCCTAAAAGGGAAACTATTCAACTTATCCTATCATTTAGTAAAATAACAATGATTTCTGCGTTGAATAACATGTTTCTTACCAACAACAATCGAACTCTTTGTGAATTTAGATATGACCTACACTGTAGACTTTTTATACAATTCTATTAATTAAATACATGAGAATTGAATTATTTATTTCAGTCAATTCAGTTGATGGAATTGATTAACAATAAAAAAATGATTATAATTTTAACAGTACAGAATAAGTTGAATGAATTGTCGTTGTACTAAATTCTTGGTCAACAATATTTCAATATTGGTATTTAGCCATTCATTATTTTTCCAGAAGTTACTTTATTTGAATTAGAAAATATTCATTAGGTCCTATCAATTTATCTTTCGTAACAATTAATTGTCCAAAACATGAATTTAATCAAAATAAATAAAGGCCCATATACTTCTGTATTCATGTTCGCGAACGTGTTCGCATGTTTACACTTGTGATGGATAGCCAAAATTGTAGAGCAAAGTGCACGGCGAACATGGAGGACTCTGATTGGCTGAAAAGTTCAGCGTTCGGAGTGCGATACGGCGAACAGTTGAAACTGAGGCGAGCGGCACGGCGAAGGGTTCGGAGTACGATACGGCGAATGTTTAACAGCTGATTTTTAACTTTATGAAACATGCTCATGTTCGCTGAAAGGCACGATGTTCGGCGGAATGCACAATTTGCTGCGCGGTTCGAGGTTCGGTTCAGCATGTGTGGTCGCACCTTTAGATGTTACAGGACATTTATACAGATCACAGGCCAAAGCAACATAATAATCTAAACTATAATAAAGGAAAAAGTTTAGAAAAACTAAAATAAAAATATAATATTTATCTAAACTATAATAAAGTTAAAAGTTGGCTTATACACGTAAGGATTAGGAAAATTATGTTTGACACATAATCACGTCTCAACTACTGAACTGATTTACTTTAAATTTTGCATATAGATTCTTAACTAACCGTGGATGATTATAGGCCTATTTTTGATTCTTCAAGATTTGATTACATCAATTTTTCAGTTTGTCAAGTTTTCAATTTGTCATGATCCAGTTGTTGTATGGAAGCAGCTGAACATTTCTTTTAAAAGGGAAATTAGAAGATAGGTATGATTGGGAATCCTATTCGAATAATAAAAACAGGTTTCCCGTCGACCCAAATTTCGTCCACCATTTTTGAGTTGCCATTTTGAATCAAACTCCATTTTTTTTAATTGGAAGGTGGTCATATGATATATGATTTCGATACAGAATTTCAAGAGAAAATATGGTGAAAACCGCACATCGATATCTCAAACCTTTCAAAAGTTATTCTAATTCAAAGATATAATCCATCTATCTATCATCTTCTATGCTATAATGAAGGAAAGAACTGGCTTATACACGAATACACCTGTAAAGGATAGGAAAATTATGTTTGACGCATCATCACGTCTGAACTACTGGACTGATTTACTTGAGATGTTGCATATAAATTCTTAACTAACCGAGGATTCTTATAGGCCTATTTTCAATTCTTCTAGATTTCATCATGTCAAGTTTTCAGTTTGTCAAGTTTTGAAATATACCCTTGCGAAGCACGGGTTACCAGCTAGTAATATTATAGAAGATAGATTGTAGATAGATAAATGACCACTCAAGCAAAGTATCACAAACTGGAAACTTGACGAATTGAAAACTTGACGCACTGAAAATCTAACGAACTAGAATCTTGAAGAACTGAAATGTTAGGCATATAATCATACTCTGTGAATTAAGAATCTTTATGCAAAATTTAAAGTTTAATCAGTTGATGATGCGTCATTCGTGTATTTCCTATCCCGTACATTTATAAGCCTATTCGTTTCATATAATATATGGAAGATAGATTGTAGATAGATGACCACTCAAGCAAAGTATCACAAACTGGAAACTAGACGTATTGTAAACTTAAACTGAATACTTGACGTAGATAGATTGTAGTGATATAATTTAAATTTATTTACAACAATGCTGATAGGCTTTGAGCGTTCATGATTGTGTTTTTTTGTGATTTGTTTTCAACTCTCTCAAAATTAACTCTCATCGATATAAATTTTACCAAATAGATGAATGCATGATGAATCAACATGAGAAACACTGAATTCTGACAAAAATATCATGATAAAAGCCGACTCATAAAGAGGTCCCAGTCAAATGTGATACGCTTTTCATTCACGAGAGAGATGTGATAGCTCGATATTCGATGTCAGGAGCATGGTCGAAAATCAATATGCGAGCAGCAGGAATATACTCTAATTTGCTAACGAAGATACTACTGCTGACAGACGATGTGAATTTGGTGACGAGGAATTGCCAGTTGATATTAGTTCATGTGACAGGCGTTTCAGACGAAAGAGACATATGTATGGGGAACGGTTTATCTATAGTCATAGACATATCTATAGATGCAGAATAGGTATGAGGAGGGAGGGGTCTGAACGCAAACATAAAGTCGAATCGAAACTGAGTTTCGTGTGTCAGAATTCCACAGAATATGGGGAATGAAAAGCAGTCAGATCTTTGCTCTTCCAACATGTAACATTCATTCCTGTCTTTCCACCGTGACAAGTGTTCTAACTTTGGGGAGATTCAAAAATTCAAAATGTTCAGTACATTTTCAGCTATACACTCAAATTTATACAGTGTTCAAATCTTTACAAATTTGGAAATAGAAAGCTTTGAAAAATGTAACTAGTAACTTATCAAGACAACAATTTTACAATTAATCGCATTGGTTTGATTCAAGCCTAATTATTGACCAGTAAAGTCTATTGATGCTATTCCAACAAAGTTTCCGCAAATGACAAATGTGAAAATGTTCATATATGTGAAATGTGCTTCTTTCCTTCAGTTTTTGTAATACAAAATTTCCGATTCTCTGACATTCATCTGAAATACTTTGAAGATGTTGAAATATACTGTTTACACTTACGATTTCTCAAGTACGATAGTTTCATAATACATAGAAATCAGTTTTATTTAATCAGTTGTTGAATAGTACAGTTCTTGGCAAGAAGAAAAAAATGATTTTATGATTTGAACAATAACGAACAATTATTATAGCATTACAATTAACGAACAATTAGAATTGAAGTTTTAATTCAAGTTGTTGGTGAGAAATTACAGGCATTAAAAATCGTGATGATATGGTACAAACCGTGTTGATTTTGGATGGTATTGAAACATCTCGCAGATAATTATTGTGAATGTTAGAAAACGAGGAATTCATTCAAACCCCTCAGAAGACGAACACGTAGGCGACTTAAAAATATAGAATTTGTAATACCGTCACTTCAATAATTATTGAAGAGTTTCTCTTTGTTCGTATAAAAACAAATAAGTTCAATAACGTGCAATTGCGTTCTCAGTAATTTCGAACTGAATAGGTAGGCGAGCGAAGTGAGCCTGCTAGTTTATATTGGCCTATCTCCTTCCAAGGGGCAAGAGTGTATTTAAAATACACATTTGACTCAACTAATCATTAAATTTGTACAAAATTGGGTTAATTGAGAAAAATATAAAATAAATAAATGTTAATAATTGACCAATAAAAATGAATGGGGTTTCAATCAATAGATAAAGAAATATATAGTAGCTCGTGGGGTAGGTTTTGGTACCTCACAGAAATGCTCATGCAAAAGAATGTCGTCCAGTTTGAATATAAACACTTTCCCAGTCTGAAGAAAATCAATGACGAGAAAAATCCTCCACAGCACTGCAGCAATAACCAAAAATACGTTACAATTTTTCCAGACTTGAGACAACAGTTTGATCAACGATTTAAAAATGTTAAAACCATATCGAACAATTCATCAACTCTCTTTTGCAGAGATCAATGCAGAAGATATTGCAGCTTGTGTTGCAAAACATTTTGGTGGAGATCAGGCTTCAGTTGAAATGGAATTTGTGGATTTTCAAAATGATCTGTCTCTCATATCACTTTCTACAACTGGAAATTTGGCCTCAAGTCCTCAAAGAGAAATATCCAAATATTATTCAAGTTGCATTGAGGTTGAAAGCTATGTTCAGCTTTACTTACTTGTGTGAAGCATCTTCTTCAAGTATGAAATTCATAAAAAATCGTTATAGGAACATACTGACTGATGGACATTTGGACATCTGCATCAGAATGGCGGCTACAACGTACACTCCCAACATCAAGAAAATACTTGATGACCAAAAAGAGTTCCACTGCTCTCATTGAAATGTACATTTCAACTTTTGTTATACTTTTTGCTATGAGATAAGTAGATTTCAACACTAGAAATGTATCTTTATAGGCAATAAAAGTGTGAAAAATTTAATTTTGCAACCGTACTTTCTCAATTCTAATATTTCTTGGTAGCTCACTGGAAGATTTATAAATTCTATTCTAGCTCACAGGCTCATAAGTTTGGCGACCATTGGGCTAGAGTATATACGTCAGTTGGGGCCTGGCGGCTAGCTAAAATATATTAGCCTACAAAGTAATAAATTCCTTTCAAGATTTTTCACTCTTTTTTATGCTTGACTCATTATAATCACTTTCAAGCACATTGAAGGTTTGAAAATGGAGCAGTCTTTATAAAAGACTAGCAGGTAACCCGTGCTCCGCAAGGGTCTATTTTACAACTTGACAAGCTGAAAACTTGACGTAATGGAATCTTGAAGAATTAAAAATAGGCCTATAACCATCCCCTGTTGATTATGAGCCTATATGCAACATTTCAAGTTATTCAGTCCAGTAGTTCGGACGTGATGATGAGTAAAACATAATTTTCGCCCCACTTGGATGTAATGAGCTGGTTTTCGTGCGTCTTATGGAGGCCGAAAATGATTGTTTTCTGACCAGGCCGGTAAAAGTTTTACGGCCCTAGGGCTATAAAATAACCTTGAAGTCAGCTGATTCTGATTTGATGTGAACGTGTTTACAAAATGGTTTATGAAACGGAATCAGTTTATGCTTCTAGAATTGAATAAGTATTCTGCAATAAGATACTATCATTTTATTTGGATGAATAAAATACAGATAAGATATATTATAAACTATTCAAATTCGATTTTCAGAGTAGGATAGAACTTCTAACCTAAACTTCCGAAGTCAACGACAACAAGCATTGTTGACGTTGACATTCAGATTGGCCAAATTTCAAGTGTGCTAAAAGAGCTGATCAAAAAACTTTTCATTATTTGTGTTTATTATTCAAGAATCAAAACATTTATTGTCATTTGGAAGAATAAAAAGTATAAACTCAACCTCTTACATAATTGAACATAATCTTTTAGGTTATTTAGACAAATAAGAATAAAAAATAAAAATACTTGGACAATTTCCTGATATTCAGATTACCTCAGATTTGGTAGAGCTATGATCTTCCTGTTTTGCTTTCGGAAGTGCCTAATAAACAATTATTCTCATATTTATATTGTTTATTTTTCTGTGTGGCGAAAAATAACGTTCTCACCATGGGCAAAAATGTTTTTCCGGCTCTCAATCTTTTCTAGTCCTCGGCCTACGGCCTCGGACTTGAAAACCGATTTCGAGCCGGAAAAGTCTCATTTTCGGCCCTAGGTGCGAAATATACTATTCCTATCCCGTACGTGTATAAACCTTTATTATAATGTAGATATGCCAAACAACTTTTTTATACATCTCGGTGAATAATGGACATTAAACTACTCTAATCCTAATAGAACTCAGTGGTCCAATCAACTACATCTTTATTGTTCATGTAATCTACTATGATTTCACGCCACTTTCCAGCACGTGCGATCACATGAAGTTGACTTGTGCTTTTCCAAAGAAAAGATGAATTCGGCATTGTGGAAGATAAAATATTCCCAGCATTAAATTATATGATGCTTTGACGTTCATCAAACATTGCATTTTCGCAATCTAATCATCTAATAATGTTTATTTTAGTATGGTTCCGATTAATTCTAATTATTTGAAATTCTCCATGTCTTGTTCATCATTTCCGAACATATATAAAATTGAACTCACATAAAACAGATAGTTTTCAATCAATTTTTACATTTGATCAACTTTAAAACGTAAAAAATCAATAATAAGACACACTAATCCAAGAATTATTACTAACTATCCATCAATAACTGTGGTGATCAATGATATATAGTTATGAAATAGAGATAGTAGATCTCAACAGTGTATGAATATTTATACTAATATATAAATCAATACAAAGTAAAGTAATATTAGATCAATACAATATAAAGTTGAAGACTTTTGATGCAACATCTAGTTTGAATGATTTCGTATTTTGACAGCGTCTAATTAGGGTCTAATCAATCTATAACTTATTAGTTTCAAATGAAAAAGTATAAGCCATTCGATTGATTGCTATACTCTATCATCATTAGAGAAATATCATCCGTACTCTATAAAATTATACGAATGCTGTTTATTTCTCCAATGGTGAAACAAATTTCAATAGTGGAATCGGCAGAAATTGTTTGGACAATCACACTTAGTATTTCTCTTAAAGTTGAATAGATTTTATTCAATTAGAAAAGGAAATAAATATTAGTGAATTTAACTATCAAAAAGTGAATGTACTAATTCTCAATACACTAAAAATTGACTGTGTATTTAAGAAATATAACTAAAACTAATATGTTCATATTCAGCTACAGGGACATAAATCACAACATTGGAAGTAATACAAAATTATAAACTGAAACTATAACAAAACTATCTACCTTCCAAATAAAATTGAAAGATCGGGAGAGCTTCTTCCAGGCGCAAATAATTTCTGGGAGACGATAACTTTTTTCAATTCACAATTGTTTTTATTTAATTCAATAATTCTGTCATCAACATTTAATAAGAGCTTGGTTTACAACTTCTCATTCAACTTTTGATTGTTGTAAGCGCTAATTCGGATTGAATGTATAATAATTCAGATAGCATTTTGATAATTTGAACATATTTTTCTAAATAAAAAAGAAAGTCCTGATATCTACCAGAGTACCAGTTCATGAAATAGTTACCTATGGAAGCCTATAAATCAACCTGTAAATTACAGCCTTTGTGTTTAGGAACTTACAACTCCTAAAGTTGTAATTCCCCATACATACTTGTTGAAAGTGATAAGCAGCTTTTTAAAACTTTACAAAGTCGTAATGCTCAAGCTGGTAAATTTATTCTAAACTGAAAGCAACACTCACATAATATTTATTGATTATCCATGAATATTATAAATATTAGAAATATGCATGCTCATAGAAACACAATGAATTATCAATTATAAATTAAATAATTAAGACAAAAATAAAGCTTGCTAATACAGATTACTCTATAGTTTATAGTACTTAACAAACTTTTAAAATAATCATTTCCAAGGCAAACAATTACAAAGGAAAAATGAAAAAAAATGGAAACTGTTTATGTACAGTAATCTAATTAAACCCAAATTAATTTTTGCTTTCCGTGGAATAGTCACAGAAATTTTCACTAAAAGCAAAAATATCACATGCAAGATTTTAACCAATGATGCAATTATTTCTACCAGTCTACTATTTACGCGTTTATCACTATTAATCAGTACTAATTCATGAAGGAATATCTTTCAAATAGTTTACAATTTTTAGAAACACGATTTATCGATAGGCACTACTCACACTTAAGCGACTCAAGTAGTAAAGGGAATCGAGACGCAGTCTCTTGGTGACGCTGCATGTGCTTTCAAATCGACTCGAGTATCGGTAACTCCGCGACGCGAGCGCGACTGTGACTGAGTCGCTCTCGCTCTACGACTCGACGTGGTTGTCGAGAAGCGAGTTGGGAATGAGCATGCGCAGTGTGAAAAACAGACTCGAGCATTAAGTGGGGTTAGAGTTTGGAGATAGGATGATACTGATCACTCTTTACTCAAACTTTACACAAACATTCGCCTCTTTTTGGATTGGATGCTGGTTCAAGTGAATGTTAGAGAAAGTCGAATGTTTGATGGTTCTAGAAGGGGGCCTTGTCTTTTTGGTCATTCTAAACGTGATGAAGTTACGATTGTTTACTAATAAAGTATTCAACCACTTCATATATTAGGCAGTTAAGAAGGGATAGCTGAAATATTAGCCTGAATAAGACTGGATATTCAACCACTTCATATATGGAGCAGTTAAGAAGGGATAGCAGAAATATTAGCCTGAATAAGACTGGATTTCCCGAACACGAGAAGACATTAATTTACAGTGAGGACCTGACAACCTGATAGAACGCATGATATGCTTGAAACCATCCACTTTTTTGGTTCTAACGTGTGACACTAAATTATGAAATCCCTGAAACCACTTGAAATCACTTGTTTGGTTCTAACGCCTGAAACTTGTTTGTATCTGTGACACGTGTTATACTCGAGTTCAAAACCTAAGAGCTGTGTGACACTAAACATTGCCATTATGTGAGGGACAAAGATTGGATAACTGATACACACTCTTCACATGGAATGACTTCAAGTAACAATATTCACGACTTTAAACTGAAAAATCATTCGCGAAGAATTGAAAAAAGTTGATATTCCATCATTAAATGAGTTCCTCATCATTTAACAGCTTAAAAATGATCGCTTACAACGAAGATAATAAATTGCTTTTCATGTATCTATTTTACGAGTTTTCTATTATTTTCTGAATTGAATAAGTTCCAGAGGATAGATCCTTCCAGAGCTGGACAAATGCTTTACAGTGATAAAGCAAACTTATGAATACCTAACTGACCAAGATTATAAGAGAGATTGTAACAGATGAGTTGCAGCTGTTAAACTGCAAACCAAATTAGTTAAATAGGACAGTGCTGGTGTTTCATATCGCCAGGTTGTTAGTTGCATTGAAATGAGAGGAGAAATTCAAATAATAAGCAATCATTGAACTTTTCTAATAACATTATGCTTGAAATCACTCCAGTGTAGATGCGGCAATTTAGTTCGATTTGATCCCACGCACGTTTCAAATATGGACAGTGCTTCCGTGAAAAGGATTTCACATATGATTTTAAATATATTTTACGTCATCTGAATATAAGCTTCCGTGAAAAGGATACATGTTCAAGGAATATATGAAATTTGATATTTTTTTGTTGTCAATACTATAGCTATCTAGTCTGGAGACTAATGAGCTAATTTATTCTACCCTAACATACTACTTGAACATTTTAACAGCGAATATCTCATAAGAAATTCTTACTGATATTGTTTATTCAATTAATATGTACAGTTGTTGACTGTACTATAGAAGCTAGATTCACTCAATCACTGCACTGCTCTTTCACTGGACACTACTTGAACAAGCACTACACTAGTTCATACGGTTTCCTCCTTTTGAAATTAGATGATCTTTGTTTGTGTAACATAAAAATAATAAATACTATCTCAAGAATTTATTTTGTACTGCTCATTTGAAAAACTTCCATCTCCTGTTATTAACCCTCTACATGCTACTTGTTTCAAAGTTTTACTAGCTTACAAGCAACATGCAGGCATGCCTGAGCATATAACATATTTGGTAACATATCAGGCGAAATGGTGATTGACTTACCTCTAGAGTTGGATGGAGACCAACTATTGCTTTCAACACTTCCCTGTGACGATCCATCGCGACGAAGCTTGTGTCTCGTCACAGTTAAACTATTGCTACTACTGTTATTATTACTATTTATATTATTAATATCATTGTTGTTTGTTGGCGTTGGCGGCGGGGGCGGCGAGGGGGGAGGGGTGGCCAGATCGGGGGGTGGACTGCATACTGCATGGCTTCGAACCAGAAGCTTCACTTTCGATTGTGACTGTAACACACAAAGAAAAAGGATTCCACTATAAAAATGCATAATATTATAGCATCAAACGTTTACAAACGTTTATTCCGTTATTCACATTAATGAGAACCAGAAGTTCTACTTTTGATTGTGACTGTAAACAGTGAGTGACCAGGGGGGGGCTTGGAAGGAGTCTGCGTCCTTGAAATTATTTGTGGGGGGGGAAGGTAAAAGAAGTCGACTGTTTAAAATGACTATTGACGAGATCTTTTTTGGAGTAGAATCTGAATTTTTCGAAATTTAGTGGGGGTCCGTCAATTGGCTTAGGGAGGGGGGTGTTCACCCCTCCTGTTAAACAAAAAGAAACTATTTCATTTCAAGATATACATAATATGCATATCCTGTTGCTCCTATCCTATCACCATATAAGAAACATTATTTTATCTATCATCGGGTTTATGAAACTGTTGGATAGACTATCAATGATAATGAAGCGAAGATTGAAGAATTCCAAGTGTGGTACATATATGAATTTAATTGCGGGTGATTGTCTGGCTGTTTTTTGCAAGCTCATATGTGCGAGCTGGTACCTTGAAATGGAGTATCAAAGACTATCAATCTATGAGGAAAAATGGTTTTGTGGAAAATGTGAACTACATATTTCCAATGGTGAGTTCAGAAAGGAAGTAGATAACTTAAATAAGACTATTCAGTTCATGCAATCAGAAATGAAAGAGTTCAAGCAAGCTTATGATAAAATCAGTAAACAGAACAGCAACTTAAGTGAAGTATGTTTAAAAAAAGAAGAAAAAATAAATGAAATACAGATAGTACTCGATATTTTAAAATCTGAAAATGAGCAATGGATAGCCACTTCTTCAAAGAGAAATAATTCAATGAGATATAGTGGAATGTCACCTCAACAATTGAATTAATGGAATGTTTTCTCTCCTGTGATGACAAACAATAGATTTTCCTGTTTGGATGAGTATTCAGAAAATAATGACTCATTGAACAGTTACAGTGATGTTTTGAATGGGAACAGAGGGGTGAATACATTCCTAGAATACATATGATTAAAAAAAAGGTTGAAAACACAACCAAATCTCATGAACAAGGGAAAAGGAATTTTGGAAGAATTCAGTTATTTGCAGACGAAATTTGAACAATATTATCAGTAAGATTAGTGAGTATTAAGTTGTTTCGACTATCAAATCTGGAGCTAAATTTGAGAATGTAGGACCAGACATTTGTGCTGATATTCGATCAAACGACTGTGTAGTGTTGCTGGGTGGAACAAACGATGTTGGTAGAAATGAAGCGAAGGGTTTTTTTGATTTTTTGATTAATCTGCGGAGAAAACCGTAAGAACTTCGGCGATCGAAAGTTATAATTTGTTCTGTACCCTATCATCACGACTTGGCAGATTGGTCATGCATCAATCAAGAAGTAAAGAGAGTTAATACGGAGATTGCTGAGCTGTGTAAATATTTCAATAATTGTCAATTCCTGGATGAGAGTAATGTGGGCAGTCGGTTTTATACAACTCATGGGCTCAATCTCAACTATATTGGGAAAAATTGTGGGCAGATTTTTATCAAGAGTACAAAAGAACTGTGTTTCTGAGCAGGCTATCCCTTAACATGGGAAACATTTATCAAGTGATAGGTAATAATGTATCGCTATCAGAGCCAGAGTTTAGTAGCCCGTTTCAAATCAATGCAGATGAGAATGCTGACTACCAGCAGAAAGTTCTTTTTTTGAAATTACAAGGAATCTCAGGAAAATTTTACATTCTTTCCCACTTGGCTGATCAGCACGATTTTAGTGTAATTTGTTTTAGAGAACACTGGAAGCGGAATGATGCTTTGAGGTATGAGGAAAATTGATAACTACGTCCTGGCTTCAAGTTACTGCAGAGAAAACCACTCAAGAGGAGGAGTAGCGGTGTACTTGAAACAGAATTCAAACTATGAAGAGATTAACTTGACTTGGATATGCGAGGAACATACATTTAAAGCAGCAGCTGTTCACCTGAAGGAGCTCAAAATGATCTTAGTGAGCATATACAGATCACCATCAGGAGACCCTATTCTCTTAAAAAAGTTGGAGCATCTTCTTTTCTACCTTTTCAAGTTTAAGAAGGGAATATTTATTGGTGGGGACTACAATGCTCATTTTGATGTAACAACAGAATAATTCAGTGTGCAGAAGTTCAAAAACCTCCTAAGCGAATTTAACATGACATACTTGAATATTTTGCCTACACGAGAGAATGCATCATCACCACAGTCGATCAACAAGACATTGATTTAAAAATACAGAATTTTGATTTTTCAGACCACTCTGGTATTTACTTGACATTTTCAAATAATTCAATGAATGAAAAGATGTCTACATTAAAAAAGTTTGCAAGGAATGTATCACTAAAAACTTGATATGTTGAAGAAGTGATTAATGTTAGTGGATTGGAGGAAAATACTTGAGAGTATAAAGGAAGCCCAATCTGCTTTTGATAATTTTTTGAAGTCTCCTAAAAATATTCAATGAAATATATTCAATGAATTCACAAGTATACCTGTAAAAGAAAACAAGGAAAAGTAGGAAAAAATCAAATTGGTACACCACAGAATTAGCTGAATTAAAGAATACAATGATGGCTTTCAGAACTGTTTTCTTACTGAATGAAAGTGAATGAATTATCACAACTGGCATACAAAAAAGTAAAAAAATCTTCAAGAATAAACAGAATAAGGCAAAGCTTAAATCATAATGCTGGTTACATTGAAAAATCTGACAAGTCAAAAGCTGCATGGACCCTTGTTAACAAAGTGAGGAATGGAGGTTTCAAGTCACAAAGCATCGAGATTCCACCAGAAGAGTTCAACAACTACTACCTCTCATCAGTCCAGGATGGAGGAGACAGCATTGAGCGACCTCAGTTGACAGCTAAGGACTTCATGGTGCGCCTGCCTTCTCCACACAACAATTTCAAATGGAAGGAGATTTCATGTGCAGACATTTTCAATGTTATAAAAAATATGAAAAATTCAAAGAAAAAAATTTTTTGCTCAATATTTTCAACCAGGTTTTGAAGTGTGTTTGAGTCCATTGTTGTGCCAATTACTTATTGAATCAATATGAACTTGAGACAGGGAGTTTTTCCATCAAAGTTGGAAATTTCAAGATTGGTGGTACCATTGTTCAGTGAAAGTGGGGATAGGTTATTACCAAAACGACATCGTCCAATCTAAATAATGCCAATTTTTGAACAAATTGTGAAGACCCAAATCTGTACCTACTTTGACAGTTTCAATTTGATAAGTAGCTCTAAGTTTGGCTATAGAAAAGGCAAAAATATTACACAGGCCGTTTTAACTATTATCAATGATATAATACCGGCTTTTGAAGATAAGTGTATGGCTCAAATTACAGCAAAGTGTTCGACTGTGTAGATCACTAAATTCTATTTCAAAAATTGAATCCCTTGGGAATACGTGGAGAGTGTTTCAATTTTTTCAAGTCATATCTGGATAACAGATCGCAAATAGTTCATGTGAATGGGAATAAATCATCTGCTTCCTATGTTAGGTTTGGTGTGCCTCAGGGTTCAGTACTGGGGCAACTGTTGTTTCTAGTGATGGTCAATGATCTACCTAATAATATAACTTCTTCAAAAACAATCATGTTCGCAGATGATACGACTTTTCTTTCCATTGACAGAGACTTACAAACTCTAAACAGGATTGCCAATGAAACGTTAAATCAAGCTGTCGTATGGTTCAAAGCTAATAGTTTTGTCATGAATGAGTCAAAAACACAAGACGCCATTTATTCATTGAACACGAGATCCAAGTTTCCAGAAAAATCAGATTATTAGGGGTTCAGATTGACAATAATTTGACATGGAGTAACCACATAGATTCAGTATGTAGTAAGTTTTCAAGGATTATTTATTAAAAACTTTGAAGTATCATGTACCAGAAAGTTATTTTATAAGTATTTATTATGCTCTATTTCATTCTACATTGAATTATGGTATTATTCTAATGGGGAAATTGTGCAAGAGTATCCGAAGTCTTGGTACTACAAAAAAAAGCAATTAGAATTATAACCAATTCGGAGATGAGGGCCCACTGTAAGCAACTTTTTATTAAACGTAGAGTAACGACCGTTATTTGTTTATACATATACATTCTGCTACTACATATCAAACCTGCGGAAACAGTTCTAACCAGCAACAAAAACATCCACATACACCATACAAGAAGCTACGCAAATTTACATATACCACAAGTACGGTTATGAAAGGCCTTACGAAGTCATGTAAATGTAGGTTTAAGACTCTTCAATCACCTTCCACTATAGATCAGAAATTTCCCGTTTTTGAAGTTTAAAGATGCGCTTTACAATTTTCTAATCAAAAATTCCTTTTAAAAGATTGAAAGAGTCCTATGAGAAGTGAATATTTGAATGTATTTTGACTTTATAAATTTGATTTTATTGTGACTCATATGTATATTGTATATAATTATATTAAAATGTATATTATAGATATATATTATATATTAAATGAATATTATAACTACTATCACGACAATGTCTCATGAAATCATGTGATTGTTCTTGGACAAATAAAATATTCTTATTATTATACAATATCAGCAAAAATTATTATATACTCCAATAAAAATGTTTGTATAAAATAATTGTGTATTTCCAATTCGGAAAGTGGTTATCCTAGCAACAGAACCATATATAGTCGCGCAGATTAGATATAAGTGCTGCATACTCTTTTCTAGCAATTAAAATCAGATTCTTTTCAAGGTGGACGTTTGAATTCCACCTAATAAAGATTAATTTCATTAAACATAATTTTGAAAGGGTGGCTAATTGAAGCCACTAGTTCGATCTTAATATCATTAATACACTAGATATCTTATCCCACCAGAGGGATAAATATGCAACGATGAAAATTCAACCAGAGAGGAGTTAGTATTAGTAATCCCTTAGTTAGATTTTCCATTATCTCGGATTCAACACAGATGTCGGAGTCGGTGTTATATTGCAATCACGCTAGAGAAGATGCTTTCATGATGTTAGCATTGACAGCTGTTGGATGTGTAAAATCTATATCGCGTTGTATCATATCTCATCGCATCAAAATCAGAGAGTATAGAATGTAATAAAGTATAGAATGTAGTGGTCAAGATACGATGCAGCATACACAATGCAATATATTTATGGTGAATTGGTGTTGAATCGCGATGAAGCTAGTGAGAACTATAACTCATATAGATGTTACCTGTGGATGTGACTCCTGAAGAAGATGCTTCCATAACCTTTGCATTGTCATCTGTTGTTATATATGTGTCAGATCTATATCGCGTTGCATCCTATCGTATCGTAATAGTGGAAACCGGGTCTTAATTTTATACAATTTTATTAACTTTCTTTGGAGTTGATGCCGACATGGACTAATCTTTTTTCATTCTCATAAATGGTGAGAATGGATAATCAGATACAAAATTTTATCTGGAACGTAATAATGCTGATAGATTTCTTCCTAATTGATGAATGATTGATGGTGGGGGATAGATTGATGAATGACTGATTATTGGATGATTATTTAGATGAATGGCCCTCCATTTCGAATGGGTTCCGAACCACCGGGAAGAGATTACGTAGCTCCTTATTGTCTTTTAGCAGAGTTGGCCTGAATCAGAAATGTTCCATCCCTAAAATTCGTTATGGATTGCCAAACTCCTTAGTTCATAGTTAGGAGAGCATTCAATTTAGGAGAGGATTTTCGTACGGTTGACTATTAATAGTGAGCTCTCCGGGTCGGAGACCTCGCTCATAAACTATTGTATTGAAATCCGCAACTTGTAATCATTGCCAATTTAGAATATTCAAGACATATTACAAACTCTTTATAATATGACATATCATAAAAAATATAAATAAAAAAATCATTATTCATACATACAGAGTGGGTGAAATGTCCGAGAACGGCTTAATATATCATACACAAAGGTAATTTGACAGTGGGTGTGATAGGGATCCCACTCACATTGAAAATACTACTTTACTATGACTTTAAAAATCTGGTCCGCCATTTTGAATGTAACTTCATTTTTTGAAGGATAACTCCCAATACACAAATGAGAAGTAAGCTGGATGATAAGTGATTACAATTTTTTTATGCACTTCCAATGTTATCCTGTTGTATCCTGAAAAAGGACGAGGAAGTGAGTAAATTTTGTTTGCCAATTACCTCAGTAATGGTTTGAAGAATATTGATTGTAGATTGTTAAAGAATTTGATTGATCAAACCAATCAAAAGTAATCGTCGAACATACACACCCACAAACGGTCGAAAACATCGACGGACAACGAGGCTCTAATCATCAGTAAGAGCTCGCTAAACTCGTTCAAAAAACGGATAAGTGTAATGTGATTAGCAACCTGAACTTTCGTTCAGAAAACCCCGTTCTCGCAGAGAGCGAATCACTTTCGGTGTGTCCTGACAAATCTGAGCAATCGCCAACCGCCACTTCTGTTGCATTGAAAACATCGTGGGATAATAAACGCATCATTCAATCTTGAAATTCGTTATAGCTCTGAATAGATTATAGTTTGTTATCTGTTCCTGATTAGTATTTTAAATTGAAATTTTGTCTTCTATCAGTTGCTGACTAAATTTTAAATGAATATATATTCAAACTCCATATCCATACTATGATTTTCCAATAATCACATTTCTCACTGTGATGATTTCCCGAGAGTGGTCTTATCTTAAATCAATTTTCATCTCGAAAAGACGAAAAGTGTTGCCTTCTATCAGCTGCTGTACATTTATGAAAATATTATGTTATTTTCTTGACTAAGAAAATCTCCCATAATAATTTTCAAAAATGCCGTTGATATTCTATTGAAATCTCTGGTAGGAATCAATTTGTAATATTCCAAATGCCTTTTTTATGTTTTTATTTCCTATCGTAATTATTGAGACTATCTATAGCATACAAGTTATATATTGAGAGACTGTCATCCTTTTATGTATGATAAAAAACGAAGGAGTCGGTAAATTTTGTTGTCCAACGAGCTTGATCTATAAAGGCTCGAAGAATATGTGTTCAAAATTTGAAGCTGATTGATCAAATCGATCAAAAGTCTGACAACGATTTTAGTCTTCCAATTAAATAAGTAATTCTATATATGAGTTTCTATCAATTCAATTCTATCTATGAGACTTATTTCACTCAAACAGTTGTAAGTAGATACTGTGTACTATACTATTTTATCAAGCTATTCATTTAACAATTATAACAACACATAATCATAAAATGATTGGAAATGGAAAATCAGGCTTTTAGCCCTTACCGAATTTGATTGGAAAATAGTCCAAAAGTGATTATAATTCCTCATCGCTTTCAAAAACAAATTAATAATATTATAATTCCTCTTTGTCGATCAACTTCTGTTGACGTGCAGCACAAAATTATAAAAATTCGATTAAAAATAATAATTTGGTTTGATTTTCTGTTGATTAGGAATGAATGAGCGAGTGAGTGAATGAATCAGTGTCATTTCGCTTTTATATATATATATATATATATATATATATATATATATATATATATATATATATATATATATATTATAGTGAGGTCCACATCATAATGGCAGTGGAGAAAGATAGGAGAAAAGCGTTGCCGATCCTCTGTCTTGTCAATGCCTTCAATGAACGGTAGCTAATACAGATTTATTGATGTAATATTAACGTTTCATTCTCGTTTAAAATAATTATATTATTTTTATTAAGCAAGAAATTATAATTTTTCAAGTTTTATAATTAATTTTCATAAATGAGATGAGATATTTTGTTAATTGATTATTAGTCTACATTGTTAAAAGACGATCTGGCAACAGAGCAAAGCGAGAAAGAGATAGCGTTATCCGCTTTGTTGAATGATAGATAAGGATAGCAATACCATTGCTAATGAAACACTGCCATTATAACGTGGACCTTACTAAAGATACACAATTTATTTCACTTTTAATAAAATCATTCAAGCACAATTCTCAGTTTTCTAATATTTACAATAGCAGATATTTTCAGTTTTCTGTATCAGTTTTCCGCGTGGGGGATTCATTCCTCCTCACGCAGTTCGATAAAAAGGAAGTTGAACAGACGTTTGATTGAAATCAGAGTCCTGTTTTCTACTCTATCATCATTGATGAACAACGCAATGTTTAAATAATTGTTCAAAGAGTTATTGGAAGGCCTGATATTAGTTTTCGAGAGAACAAAAACCCCTTCGTGACTCAAAATTACTCATCTGAGTTATTTTTGAAAGTGAACTTTCTCAAAAATATTGATATTCCCACAGAACAATTTCAATTCTTTAAATGATCAACAATACCGAGAAGAATGTATTCTCTAAATTTCATGAATTTAACTCGATCTGTTCCAATGGTTTGAAATCTAGGCGCTCATATCCCAAAAAAGTAATTACAGAAAAAATGTTTTCCTGAGATTTCTTCCATTTCGATAACTTGATAGTATCCAAATCGAAAAACTTGAAACCAAATAAGAAACATTTCACCAGTAAAACGTTTACAAACCCCTGTTACACAACCTTACACCCTACAGTGAGGTCCACATTATAATGGCAGTGTACGATTGACAATACTGTTGCTGTTCTTTTCTATCATACAACAAAACAGATAGCACTATTTCTCTCTCGCTTTGCAATGTTGTCTATTTGCCAGAATATTTTAAATTTACTCTTGACAGTGACTGTACAAAACTGAACAAACCATATTCTCAGCCGCTTTTTTTTCTTCATTCTATCAAAATACTTGAGTACACAAGTCGTATAATTGATTTAAAATGTATTTTTGAAACAATGAAATAATTTTTAAACATTACCTTATGAGAAACACAAATTAAAATACCTGAAATGACATTTAAAAAGTTGATAACTAACCTAGACTTCATCCATGCTTAAGTTAGCCTACCCGTATAGGTTAGACCTACTCGTACCGGTATAAATTAATAATATTGAAAAGTTATTTCAGAATTAATCCATTGAAATTACTTATTTTTAAATAGGATTCCTATTTTTCTATTATTTTTAAAGGTAATTGGAATAGAATACCTACCAAATAACTCAATTTCTGTTGTTTTGAAATTCAGATTGTTGTATCACAGCTTTTTAAATCAGCCGCCATTTCAGGTTTGTATAAAAATAAAATCTCAGTCTTGAAAGCAAATTTTTGAATCAAATTATGAGAAAATATATTTTTACTGATCAATTTGACATTAAATTGATTATTTTATCAAGGAAATGATAGTTATTATTAGATTAAATTTAATGGGATGAATTGAGTAACAGCTGTGTGCAGTCAGTGGCAAAATGGAGAGACTTGGCAACGTTGTTCTCCTATCTTTCTACACTGCCATTATAACGTGGACCTCACTATAGCATTGTAATATCAAACAGATATAGAAAGGAGATATAGTGAGGTCCACGTTATAATGCAAGCATTTGATTAGCAATGATATTGGTATCCTCGTCTATCATTCAACAGAGCGAATAGCGCAATCTCTTTCTCACTTTGCTCTGTTGCCATATTGTCTTTTGACAATGTAGAATTATTAATTAATTAACAAAATATTTCATCCCATTCAATATATAATGTCTTGCTTAATAAACAATAATCGATTAATTTAAACGAGAATGAAACGTTAATATTACATCAATAAACCTGTATCAGCTACCGTCTATAGAAGGTAGTCTGTCATTGACAAGACAGAGGATCGGCAACTTTGTTCTCCTATCTTTCTCCACTATTATTGAAGTGGACCTCACTATAGAAGAAGCAAATAAATAGGGAGAAATAAAAGTAAGAGAGTGAGAAAAGAGTACGTGAAACAAAGAAAAGATGAGGTTGAAAGGAAGAAGGTAGAGCGAGGGGATGAAATCTTTGTTTGCAAATGAAAATTGTTTTTCGATTAGGAGGAAGAAGGAGGGAAAATAAAGTAAACAGGAAAATTGAACAAATAGGGAACTGAAAGGATTTAATAGAGTGAGAGATGTAAAAAGGGTGTAACTGTTATAAAGAGCGTGAAGGTAGAGCTTCATGGAATTGAAGAATGTAATAACTTGGAGAGTAAAATGGGAGAGAGAGAAATGAGCGAATCAAAAATAACGAGAGAGGAGTTGAGTTTGAGTACTCCTCTACCTCCTCTTCCTTTTGCACCTTCTATTCTTTTACTATAGTGAGGTTCATGTTATAATGGCAGTAGAGAATGTGGAGAAAGATAGGAGAACAACGTTGCCGATCCTCTGTCTTGTCAATGCCTTCTATAAACGGTAGCTGATACAGGTTTATTGATGTAATATTAACTGTTCATTCTTGTTTAAAATAATCGATTATTGTTTATTAAGCAAGAAATTATATATTGAATGAGATGAAATATTTTGTTAATTAATTAATAATTCTACATTGTCAAAAGACAATATGGCAACAATAATTTTCATAATAATTAAGATGAAATATTTTGTTAATTGATTATTAAAAGACGATTGTTAAAAGATCTGGCAATAGAGCAAAGCGAGAAAGAGGTAGTGCTATCCGCTTTGTTGAATAATATACAAGGATAGCAATACCATTGCTAATCAAACACTGCCATTATAACGTGGACCTCACCATAGAAAAGAAGTCTAGATAGGAGAGATTTCATGTGAAAGTATTTTTATTGAATAAATTGAATTGTATAAACGTGTATCCAGTCATTGATCAACAGTTTCTCAATGATGTTATCATTGAATGAAAGTGAAAAATTGATTTATAGATTTGAAACTGTTACCTTGTGGCTTGTGCAAGAAGTTTTTGTTTTTTGAAATGTCAATTAATCTTGATTCTCATTTATTTATTGTAGGACAATGCCTAGATGACTACACTGCAACTACTACTGTTCAGCATTACTGTCCATAATCAACATCTTACCAGCCACTTAGCATGTGAGTGATCATGTAATTCATTCAATATTATAGTTTAATTAATATTTTCCATTGTCGAACTTCTCCCGAATAATGTGTCATATTAAATTTGGTGCCCGAATTCTAAGCGCCCTAGGCATTTTCAGGAAGGAAACACTGTTTATAATCCTTTTCCTCCTCATATTCATCTACATCTACCCATTATTCCTCTTCTTCTTCATTATTCTCTTTCTATTAATTTCTACTCTACCTATTCTTCACAAACCTTCTTCCCCTGAATCTATAATCGATCCTTATATAGCATTTTCTCCCCTTTCCAGCTCCCCCCCCCCGCGCAATTCTCTCTTACTTATATTATTTCAGGCGCTACTCTGCTTCCCAAATCAACCTTCAAGCATTAATATCCACAAGTATGCCTTCCTCAATTTTATGACGTAACTAAAGATATCATGCAGTAATAAATAACTTTTGTATTTATTTCACAAATTATACTCTCTCTCTCTCTCTCTTTAGGGTTGTGTCGCAGAGAGGACCTGGAGTCCTAATTCCACCCTTAATAAAGGCAATTAATCAATCAATCTCTGTCTCTCTTGTAATATAAATAAATATTGTAGCATGCATGAATAAAAATAACTCTAATCTAATCTAATCTCTCTTTCACACACACACTCTCTCTCTCTCCCGCACTCTCTGTATTTTCTCTCTTCTCGGTCTCTCAACGCCAATTTATATATTTCACTACTTTCTACTCCAGATGAACTAATCAAACTCCAATATTTAATCATAATAAAATAGTAATTTTCCAAAATGAATTTATAGTACTCTTCATTTTAATATCATATGAAGTATACAGATTGTGCTGTAATATATCATATTCTAAAATTATAGGATTTGTAATTAAACAATCAAGTGTGTGTTTGAATTTATATGATTCTATTATTGTAGACTAATCGAATAAAAGATGCTGTGATTATAATGCGAATGAAACAATAATATAGGTTACTGTATTTCATTGGTCAGACCCTTATTAAATCAAATAATGTTCAATACCATTCCAAGCATTCTAGTATCTCTAGAGGTGCGTACAGATTTAAGCGCCGCAAAAACGAGCAATTCACTTTCAATCAGCTGATGCCAAGCTTTTTATATCTGTATCTTACAGTTTCTGTACAAGTACAGATATAATCAGCTGATGAAAAGTGAATTTTTCGTGTTCGCGGTGCGTAAATCTGTACGCCCCTTATGCGTACAGATTTAGCTTCATCCAATGAAGCATCAAAACTCATAGAGTTTCAAACATCCAATGAAACTCATAGCGTGAACCAAAGCGATGAGCAGACTCAGTGATGCGTATTAGTAAGCGAAAAAGTGAAATTGAAAAAAATATATAATATTGCAACTAAGTATTGGAGGCTCCTCTTGGCTGTGAGAGGAGAATTCGAATAATAAATAGAATAACAGAGTTGGTATTTGATTTTAGTGACTAGTCCCAACCAAACAGTAAGTAATCATTCATCCATGTACAGAGGCATGTTGAAGGCTTAACGATTTGTGCATGTGCAGCCCACGTTGAAACAGCATAGCAGACGTATTAGAACTGATTACTAATGTGCATTGTGGCGTGATTTCAAATCTCCGAAAGAGAAAATTTACCACAGACGGCGGCAAAGAGGATTACTATTGTCAGTTCTAGGTACCGTAACAAAATATTATCACTTCTGATAACGATTTGGTAGGTTTTATTCCATACAGATCACCGACTATGACCTGTAAGGTAGAGAGAGAATCAGAGAGATAAGGTAGAAAGGGAGAGAAGGGTTGAGAAGGGTTTGATTCCCGACCCAGACAAATATTTCTGCGTGGAGGCGTTCACCTCGCATGTTCTGACCGGTCAAGAGCACTCATCATCAAGCATTGATTTTCGTTTAACACCAGACAATTCCACAACCGTCGACAGTAATTTTGAAATTTTATTCAAAGTTAATATGTTGTTCATTGGACGTGAGTAACAGATTATAATGGGTCGTTTTTTCAACTATGTCAGATTCATGACTTAATAGTTTTTCCACTGCTTCATTAATTTTTCTAATGGAATAGCTTGCATAAATTTTAAGGTGATCTACATATAATGCATGCATATGCATTAAGTGAGAAGAAGGTGGTATAGAACAGACCTTGAGGGATCACCATGTATAACATTGTGTAGGGTGAGAAGGATTAAGAATGAGTGAGAGAGGTGAGAAGAAGGAAAACTGTAAAAGAGAAACCCAGTGAGAGTTGGTTTTGTGAAACAAGGGAATGGAGGGAGAGCGAGAGAGAGAATGAATGAGTTGGGGGAGGATGCGATGACCCTAAAGATCTGCAGACACAGAGAACTTCACAAATAAAATCTGTAGAACCTCATTGGTGTTGTACAGCACTTGACTAAGATTCACCACAGCATTTTTATTTTTAAATGTGGAATGAAAACATACTCATTGTTCGATGCAGAAAAACAGTTATAAAGCGTCCTCGTAGACGAGACTCAATACTAGAGCAATCGTATTACTAAAATAACATGGTTTAGTGCAAACGTTTTGCTTCTAATAAACCAGCATATTCCAGCTTCATAAATAAACCCATGATTCTCTCATGGCTTTGGCTAGTGAACACCACTAGCGTTCCATGGCTAACAATAATAATTATAGATCCTGTCTTAATGTCTAAAAATGTTTACGAAATAGCTTGTACTCCCTATAGTCTGATAGGCTAGCCTACTCGTATAACGAGGACTGGTGCATTTTAAAATGAACAACAATTTGAAAATAACTAACATCCATTAAAAAACAATTAAATGCTTTGTTGCCTGTAAAACCATAAGCTAACGTGAAGCTAAAACTTCTATTATTATATTCGTATTGCAGTTGATATTACAGAATAAATGAGCTGATCTTTTTCAACAAGACTGAAATTAAGGTACCTAAATTGCGTGAGTCTTGAGGCCTTATGAGTGGGTAAAACAAGATCGGTCAAGTTTTTTCAACTTAAACCATTACAGCTGAAGAACACTAGATGTCATAACCACATGCTTTTGAGACAGCAAGAGACTAGTTACGGTTGTTTCGTGTTTAACTGATTTAGAAATGCCTACAAAACAATACTACACTATTCAACTGCAGAATCTCCTACACTGTTTTTGTAGCAACAAGACATCTACTCAAACGTGAACGTGGTGTTAGGAGGTTCCTTTTTCTTCTGTAGAAGGTTTGTCATTGATTGAAACTTTTGAGACGTACTAACAAAATTAACAGTCAAATAAAACTGGATTCAATCTCAATTTATTGAACATCACAATATTACATTGCATGATCGACAATAATCACAACACTAATGGGAATGAAGATATACTTGACGCTTGGACATATGCAGTAAGGAATCATTTCCGATAAAAAGTAAATATTAAACATTAATAAATTGAACTAATGGATAGTAGAGTAGGAACAAAACCAATATTCAAATATTACAAATTAGATAGTAAATGTTATCAAGCATCTAGAACAATTCTATTACAATTGAATTCTTCACATCCTCTCTTTGTAAACAAACACTAATCATTGAAATAGTTGAGAGAAAAAAAGAGATCCTTGAATTCTCAAAATATTCATACTAGAAATCTAGAATTTGATTAAATTAGATGAAAAATAGAAATGGAATGTAACACGATTAAGCATATCTTGTTCGAGGGTGTATATAATAGGTTCGAGGTTTATAGGTTCATCTAATTAATATGTGAGATTGAGAATCCAAGAAAAATTCAAGGAATAATCCAAGTTTCGACGGAGCTGTTGAATTTTTGCAAGAATTTGAAGATAGGAGGAGAACGTCTGAAGCATATGGGCCGTTGTAGAGCAGGCACCTTCTCATTCTCCACACGCACACTTGCAGACGGCTACAAATAAAAATCGAACTCATAGAAATCATGAAACGACGATAGATTGGTTCACCAACAGTATAACACATCAATTTTTTGTTGATTCGTTATTTCAATCAGTCCTATTTATTTTACTATTCGTGTTTCAGTAAGTCGCACAATCTCTAGATATTGTACTGTACAAATAGGCTCCTCTTATGATCAATAATGGCGTCTTAGAATGCACTATATACCAACATGTAACAAACTTGTAAGGAATATTATTCTACACACCAAGCATACTATCATATAGAAAGTATACTAAAATACTGTAATCAAGTCCAATAATTGGGCTTTTCATGAATCAGGTGGGGGAAGTCAATAAACTGCAATAAATTCTTATTCGACAGGACTGTGTAAATAAGATATTTAAATTTAATTGATAAATTCAATTATGAGAAATTCATAACAAATATATCAATATAAAAATAATAATCTATCAATATATTTTATAAAATTGAAATAATGTTACTTTATAATAAATTCCCGATAATATTTTTATAATACATCAATATTTTCTAAGAACTTGAAGTTCTTAAAGCTACTAAATTTGACAACGAAAGATCAAATAACCCAACCGATCACTCAGCCGAAAAATGAGAGTGACGTTCAAATCTTATAAGTTCTCAAAAATACAATGCTAATGATTGTTAATTGGTATATTTATGGTGAGTTCATATTCGATTGTGATTGGTTAGGTCAATTGATATTCGCAGTTCGTGAGGGAATCAAAAATTGATGAATGGAAATCACACTATGAAAGCCTTTCCAAACCCTGTGGATGGAGCAACCCCATCCCCTATTATCCGACATTCCTCCCTATTCTTCATGTTTCTCCCATTCCACCATCCTTTCGTTCCCTCCCTTCTTCAATATATTATTCATTGAGCCATCAAGGAGCTCCTACGTGATCGCTTCAAACAAATATCTAATAATGCAGAATATGTGAATATGAAATCTAATTTACATGAATGTGATACAAACCGTATTAACTGCAAATATAAAGCCGTAAAATAGAGTTTTCAATTCACTGAAATATGGAAAATAGATTAGCACAACATTTAGACAATAGAGATGACAATTTCAAAGAATTCATTTCAAGTTATAAAATATGGGCATGCTAGTTTATAGAAACAAGACAAACTATGTTATTTTTAGTTCTAATTATTATAAATTATATAATGGTCTATGTAGTACATTCTATACATATAAGTGAGTAGCAATCACAGTCTAGCAGTATTCATCTTTCAACATTGATTACAATAAATATACCAATATTGAATTTCCATCCACATTGACAATGCTCAAATTATCGATCGAAACTGTTACGACATTATTGAGTATTCCAATCCATCATATTAAAATAGGTAATATTTCACAAAATAAACTATTACAGGATTAATAGTACTTTGAAAAGCCAATACATTCATAGGAATGTAAGTATTATCAGTGTGATCTGGTTTCTCCTAAGGATTACGTTTCTGTTTTAAAAACCAAAGTTCACTTCTTCGGAGATTGCATTCTAATCTACGTTTATGCAACCGGCGTTCGTGTTGAAGCAGAATGTATTTTTGGCAAATTATCAAATTCCAAACACCTAAATCACAATTAATCTCATAAGAAAACAGTTTGAATATAAGTGAAGAGTAACACATTAAATGAAAATATTGTGTCGTTAAAGTTTTAACATTATGTTATTTTGAAAGTAATGAAATTCCACTAATACATTCTAATACAATCAATTTTAATACTTTTCCGTATCAAGTATCAACTCCCCACAACATAATAGTAAGGAGAATCGTCTATTTAAAATATGGATGACTTCTTCATGTCTAGCAACATGTAGCCCATAATAGAGAAAACTCAATTGAGATGGAAGATTGCATTCTAATCTAGGCTTACGCAATCGACCGATATTGTCAGGAGAAAATGTTTCAAAGTTATAAAATTCTAAATTTTACTCTAATAATTGATAATTCAATATTATATTATTAAATTATAAAATTCTAAATTTTACTCTAATAATTGATAATTCAATATTATATTATTAAATAATAAATATTTCATTTCAAATACAGAAGAGACAGGAAACAAAGTAATACATTAGAACAGCAAATAGCATCACAGTGAATGGGAATATAATGACTAGTAATGTATAGCAAATGTTAGTACAGTGTTATTATTTATATGATTCATGCTTACCCTGGATTTGTGGCCAAGCCCTATGCTGTTGTTATTGGTGATAGACTGAGTTGGATCAGGTGGCTTCGCTTCGTTATTTTTCTCCTTTGCTGGAGCAACAGTCTCAATTTCTTCCTCCTCATCCACTTCGGTCTAGAATTTGAAATTGAACTAATCAATATGAATTCCATGCAATTATTACTTAGGTTAGTGAGTCTTGCTCAAACTGTTTCTCCGCATAATCAGGAGATTTTGGAACATGAAAGAGGAATTTTCAAGTCTCATTCAATATTTACGAAAATCGAAGGATAACGAGTTATGGAATGTACGATTCATTGATGTTTCTAGTTAAAATGTTTATAGTTAAAAAAGATCGTAAGGGAGTAGTAGATTTCGCAAACTAACCCTGAAACACTAGAAGACTTAATCATACGAGATTTGGAAGGGCATCCTATTCAAGTTTTATTGCAACTCAATAAGAAAAATCTTATGAGGTTACAATTGAAAAAACTGATTCTTTAGGAAGAAACAACCATAAACGCCAGATGCCAGATGCGAAATGGCAGATTAAAATTGATTGGAAGAGACCGGTGTTTGAAAGGAATCAATCGCTCCATCACTCAAATATCGCATTGAAAAGAGATAAAAGTTGACGAAAATAGTTTCAAATGAATACAAATATAGATTTTTTCGGGAAGAAATAGTTATATGAAAGTTGAAAAATGCTCCAGTATTGATTTTTGGGAAATACAACGGTGTTTCAACGTTGACAATAGCTCAATCACTCAAAGATCGCGTTGAAAAGTGGTAGAAATGTTAAAAAAGCTTTAAATTTATACATATTTGACGAATTCAGAAAGAAAAAGTAGTATGAAAGTAGAAAACTGCACAAGTATTCAAATATTGATCTATTTGAGGGAGAGAAAGATACCTGATATTATCTAATTGCTCATAAGATCGCGTTAAAAAGTGATAAAAGTGATAATTTAAGAGTCTTAAATTAGTAAGAAAATCAATCTTTTCAGAAAGTAAAAGACGTACAAAGGTAGAGAATTCATAAATGTTTATTTTAAGGGAAGAAACCGATTTCTGAGGTTATAAAGTTGTCAATCGTTCAATGGCTCAATTTTATGCATAAAAGTGGTAAAAGTAGTGAGGAAAAGTCAGAAAATGATAAAAAATCTTAATAGTTACCAAGGTAGGAAGCTCGAAACCTATTCCATACCACCACAATCGCCGGTGTTTGAAATTGGAGGTAGGACGCATCTTCGCGCCTGTTAAAAACTGGACTGGCATCTAATGGCTAACACGATCCTGCCTACGCTGGTCACTCTCACTATCTCTACTGCGCATGATCTTAGAAAAATCGGATAACAAAATGAATAATATTCTCATATTTTTGTAATTATCGTCGAATTGAATTTTCCGAATTTACACTTGAAATTATTGATCAGTCTCGAGTATCGTCTGTGACGTAGAGTTCAAGCGCCTTTATTTTCCTTGTCTGAATAATTGCAAAGGGTGCTCGGAATACAAATAATAGAGGGCTTATATTTGAACAGGCGATTCAATTTTATTTTCTGAGCGTGTATTCTTATTCAATCGAGAGGAGAATAGATCAAATGGTGATGAAGATAACTAGGATTCCCGATTGGAATGTATGAAGATTATGAGAATGAACTGATTCTGCTTTTTAATAACAAATGAACCCTACATTTCTTTTCTAGATTGAATTGAATTCATTATGAATCGCTTTTAATCCCAAATTTAAATGATTGAATTATGGATCGAAAAGCTAGAGAAAATTTAAGAAACTATGTAACAAAACAAAGCTATCAAGAATACATAAATTATGATAAATTTTCTAGATAGAATAACCATTAACTATTAACATTATAATACTTGATTTTCGAAGGGATGGAATGTTAAACAAATTATTAATTTCATTGCGTTTATTAGAATCTGAAAATATAAAATTAATGGCACTTGGAATTATTAGTAGGTTTTAATTATTGTCAATTATTTCCAAGTATTTGTCCAATTACAAGTCCAAAACTAACAGCTTTTTTAAAAATGACAACTACGAAACGTTTTTCACTTCACAGTAAAAGCTAATTCTAAGTTTGTTCTCCAACATCAAGTTCTCAAATATCAAGTGATAAATGAATATCATTCGCGTCTTATTCACATGTTTTAGTTATTTTCATTTCATAACACTAAAATTCCCTGATACGTCTCCCGAAAAATTCAACTAGGAATACTTAAAAACGTGATTTATTGATGATTTAGACATGAAATGATTTCAAGTTTTTGTAAAATCAAGTTACTTCTATTCAAAACTGACTAGAAATAAGAAAGCAGCTCATGTCTCACAAACAGATTGATTGATAGGGATAGCGGAAATAGGTTCATTCACTCATACATTTAAAAATATTCCCAGTACTTCTCAATACTTCTCCAGTACTCTTGGAGATGTCGTAAACATAAAATAGAAGCTAAAATAGCAGTTTCAAACTTCACTAGCACAAACTTTCGAAAACTACTTATAGTATTTATGCTATTAAATCGAAGCTTTTCAGTTACAGTAAAGCCTCTCAACCCCTACTATTCCGAAGGCATTAAACTGGACTAATTTAGACATACTATATCGAGAGCTAGAGGGATATCATAGTTTGGGTTACTACAGGATCACAAAGTTCACGTTGTTGGAATGATAAACCTTCTTTCAAAGTATTCTTTAATACCATGTTTGACATAAGAAGACATTGAATCCACATTTCAACAGCTATGTCTCGCAAATTGGATGCGTGACGAACGCTCGGTACTCCCATTGAACGGGTGACCATTTAAGACCGGCTCCATCAATTTCTCAGCTTTGAGCTTCAAAATCACTACCAGGTGGTTGGAGAACTGGCTGAAACTATAGGTCTATTTGTCTCAAACCATCCTACATTCCATTATCCAAGTAAAAGCCTTAAGAGTATGTGGCCATAGCCACGGAATAAAGAAGTATCTATCATCTTACATTGTAATGTTTTTTACTTTATGGCATAACCCTCAACTCTCAGTTAGATACGTGACGAACGTTCGGTACTCCCGTTGGTCGGGTGACACCTTGAGGATAGCTCCACTAATTACAAAATAATAGCTTCATAATTCCTCCCAAGTAGTTGAAATCCACCTAAAACGTTGGGTCTGTTTTATCTGTAACCATTAGACCATTGCTAATCTCACTAATCTATTATCAGATATCCTTTTTCAAAAATAGATTATTCTCATAATCATTCACCTAGTCGCCCTATGGGTATTATCCTCAGACAAAAAAATTGTCCAATATTCACTATTTCATCATGCAGCTACATAATAATCATCATATTCATTATAACCAACATAATTATCATCATCATCATCAACGTCGTCATTGTAGTCATCATCATCACTTTTCATCTACCTCTCAATGTTTACCTTCAATTCAAGGGAAAACTGGATAACTGATTCAGATATTCATACGCACAGCACCAAGTTTAGGATACTGATAAGGGTTAAGCAACATAGGACTAATTTTTACGGAAAAAGCATTATTCAAGTAAACGAATTTTCAACTCTCTGCCCAATACTGTAAAAGATGCTCCTCCCCTGAACGTTTTCAAGAATAGGTTAAAACCATGGCTCATTGAAAATTGCTTCTATAGTTACCAGACACTACATAAGAGTATTGTTATTCAGCTGATTGATTGTTTCATGTATTTTATTAGCGTGTGTTATATAGGACATTTGATTGTGGTTTTTTAATATAAGATTGGAATGTAAATGTATTAGTATTCACTATTAGTGTTTGCTTTATTGTATGTATTGCATAGTTTGATTGTATTTATTTTAATCATTCAGAATTGCTGGATTGTATTTTTAGATTGTAGATTGTCAATGCAGCGGACTGTGCCACCCGTGAAATTGATATGAAGAATAAATATAAAAAAAAAATTTCATCTCACTTCCAATTATTCAAATAATACAAAAAGTAGTGAATGAGCTATCAACTACTATGAAGGCTTCTCTAACTGCAAGACAATTTCATATTATTTATTTGTATCCTAATATCTTATCTGTTTTCTATTTGGTATAGTCCATAATGTAATACAGAGTGCGGTAGGATTGAGCGGTTTAAGGAGCTACAAAAAAGTGACTCAGGGTAGTTGGAAATTTTTTTTCATTTTCTAAATGTGTGAATCTACACATTTCATACTGATTGGGCTTTGAGAATAATGTCCTGAAGATGGCTGCAGGCAATTTCAGTAGTTTTCAACAGTTCTTGCAAAAATGTCACGGGGTATGGTATTATCAATATTCCGTTGTTTTGCAGTCTTTCATGGATAATTCGATGAGTTTCTTCAGCCCAGAAGCGGGAAATTTGCTTATTCACTTATATATTGCCTATTGAGATGAAAATGTGCCTTGTCACTACTAAAGAAAGCTGCATTTGGAGGTACCTGAGCAACCCATTTTGCTCACACAAATTTTGTCGTTGCCGTTTTATGCTGGGCGAATATTTTAAGCAAGCACTATTTTCAAAGGATAAATCTTCAAACCGAAATGCAGAATCCTTCTCAATCTTCAGTCTGAAATCCCCAGTGCAATAGAATGACGATGAGCAATGATCCAAATATCGTTGGACTGATGCTGTTCTCATCCTCTGCATATTTTCTGGCGTTCTATGGTATCTTGTGAGTCTGGTTTTAGTGAAATACTTGTTCGTCATATGAAACTGCACCAAGGGAGCAACGCTCCCGCAGTATATGACACGTCAAAGTGTAATCTAATTAATCTAATATATCACTAATATCCTTTATCTTTCAATAAAAAAGATACCAGTTAACTCTAACTGGCTAACCTTGGTATAGGGAAAAAACTCCTAGATCTTGTAAAGGACACAGTTGGTTTGCCCAACTAACATACTTGGGACACACAATAAGCTTCGGTTGACGTGTTAGGTTCTTTAAACCTTTGAATCCTTCAATCCGTCCCTTCAAAGCATAAAATAGCATAACAACTGGCCAACTCAGGACCGAATTGTGTTAGCATTAGGAACGGCGATGTTGTATAGAATTTAAATGTTGAACTGTCGTCAAAAAGCTCGTTGTGCAGCGATCACAGATTAATATTATTTTCGTAATAACCGTGACCGGCAAAACCAGGACGAACACCGGTCCAAATCATGTTGCCTACTTAAATGTGGTTAAATAATGGATAAAATTGACCACTCGCAAAATTACAGTTGATGTGACAATCGAAGCAAACTGCACTCGAGAGTGCCGGAGTCAGCTCTGGTTGTCCATCGTATTAGCCAGGGAAGGGCTAAAAACAGTAAAGTTTTCAGAGTGTGAGAAGCGACAGCGCTAGAAGAGAGTTCGATTCTGCCGCACCTTGTATTAATAACTTAGAACACGTGCAGAGTAACTCGTCATTTATTAAAGCATCCATTCATTCATAACTTATACCAATCCTTGAAAACATTAATTGTCTCACTGACAACTCAATCAGCAGTCATCATAGCACAGGTAGTCTAGTATAAAATGAGCGCTGCTACCCAGAGATTGTCCGATGGTGTGATTAGCATGCCTCACCTGTAATAAGGAGGTGTTAGGTTCTGATAATCGCTCGGACGGACATTTTAGTATCGTAGTCTTTATCGATTTTCCTTCCATTTATTCTCCTAGTTTTCATAATATTTCCAGTTGCAGAAGCCTTCAGGGTAAAGCATACTACTTGTAATTCATTATCATGAATAATTATTATTCTCTAGTTCATACTGTTTGTGAAATTCAGAGGATGATGGGCTGTATTGCATATAAAATGTAGTCGAATCTAATCAGAAATCAAGATATTGAAATCTAAATTAATAAAAATATCCAATTATCCTTTCTATTCTTGTTTTATTGAACCTGGAGATAACTAGGTTCGTAATCTTAAGAGACATATTAAAAGTTTTTAAAAAAGATCAAAAACGTTTTAAACAAAAATATTTAAAATTTGAACACCTACCTGCTTGGAAAGAGTCCGCTGAGGATGCGCGGACCTTTCCATTGCTGGTGAGCTAGGTCCGTTTTGAACGACTATGCTGGGAACTGGAACAAAAGAAAGAAACCATTCAGTCTTTGCTGCTAAAAACAATAACTGATGAATAAATAACGCCACATCGATTGTGAATCGATGATAAAATTATTCATGATAATGTAACAACACATTCAACATGATACAGTTTTCTGTGGCACTCAAAAAGCATTTCAAATCAATTTGATTTAATAATATTATTATTATGCGAAACTAATGATAGTCACTAATAATAAACTAATAATATTAATAAACGTTATACAGGATTTTAAAATAAACTTTCGTTGTTAGCATTAAACTGGTTGTTATTCAAGTGATCTTTCATCTTCTCTTAAGCGTGTTTCGCAGTTATTCACGTTACATTAAATGTACATTTCTTTCAAATACAGAATATCCGTCATTACGAACCGCAGTATGTTATCTGCAATTTTGTATAATATCGTATCCGCAATTTGTGTATTCATTGAACATTCTCAGCCAATCAGGTGCAAGGATTTTCACCAATCTAGGCCTGATATGGGTTACTATAAATTCGTGGATTTTCTAAATATTTTTAATTTTGAGACATTGTAAGATTGAGTATGTAAGATATTAATATTATCGTTAGTCTTATAGTTTTTTCATTATACATAAAATAATTATGAATATTTTATCATCTTTCTAGAAAATAAGAAGTTTTATTCAATTTAATGAAATGTTATATATACTTAGATGTTAACTCTTCAAGAATCTGAGATATTTAGCTTATCCCTTCCAAATATTTCCTATACTATTATTTTAAATAGTTCATGTAAGAACATGCATTAATGTAGTTGATGATAGCTTGTTGGAAAAATATGTATTGTTATCACACTCAAGTTTACAATAGAATTATATTGATATAAAATAGTGTTCATTACACAGAGTATTATTATTGGTATAACAGGTATTGGTTTATACGAAAACTGAGCTATTCACGAGCTAATAACCCTTAAATAACTAATAATAAGCTAATCCTGATGCAAATATCGCGAATATTTATGCACCGTAAGATAAAATCACGAGTAGAAAATGCTGTCCCTTAGAACACAAATTATAAAGAGTGAGGAACGTGAATAAGTAGTGAGAGTTAGCCCTGGCGAATTGACATGCGACTGACTCATCAAGACAACCCCTCCTGCTCTGACCTTTCGCCGTATTCTCACGGACTATAGAAAGGCGTTAGCGCTAGGTCATGACTAATACGAACTCGAAAACATTTCAAAGGTATGTAATTTTCATCGAGATAGAATATTCACAGTGTAAATCTGAAAAGCGTTCTTATTCGAATGTTGAAGCCGATGAAAGATCACAGGGTGAAGAGGGTGCGGGAAGGAAAGAAGTGAGGAATTCTCTGAGAATTACTTCATTCTTCTTTGAGAAGGGAATGAATCAACTGCTCTTCGCATTCAAATGAAATACACCTCTCTTATCTTTTTATTTGAAACTCTCCAAGGAGAAAAGTTGATTATTTGATGATTCTTTTTACATTGTGAGTGGGAAAGTTGATTCCCGAATTAAATTTTGAACGAATTGCACATAAACCTTTCATTCTCTGTTTTTCTTTTTCAAGATAAGTTTTCATAAATATATAATGAAAGACAATTGGCCTTCAAAGGTTGAAATGTTACGAAATTTGTTAAAATAATTATTGTTAGTATAAATAGAAATAAAAATAAAATTCTCATTACCCTTTTTTTGAATTATTTTATCACAACATGTTTCAACATTGATGCCATTTTCAAGTGATATGAAGTAAATAAATAAATACTGCTGGAAGATTCTTATTTTTGATCATATGTTAGTGTATTCATATGATTTTATGAACTAGGAATTTCATTTTAATTTATTGTTAGTAATTGGGATAGAATAATTCTCATTGAAATTTCAAAATTTATGATCATTTATAAAATATTTTATATTTTTGTAAATGTAATTTGGGGATATTCATAAATATATTATAATATTATATAAATAATATGATAATTCATAAAATAATTTATGGAATCAACTGCACCACTGCAGAATAGCTTCGACTTACGCAGCAAAAGGAACTGAGCATATTTTTATTACGCATCAAAAAGGTTAACACACAAAACGACTGATAATTAATATTTTAATTTATAATTATTAAAATGTAAAATTTTCAAATGGTTGCTACACCACATCATGTAAATCATGTTTGTGAATGGGTAAATTGAATTCACTCTCGCTCTCTTACCATCGAATAAGGAATAGGGAAAAAATTGTTCTTTACTCAATTCCCATTGGCCGACGTCATGTCAACAAAATCGTAGCTCTCTCATTGGTTAGCTTGTGATTGGATGAATTTATTCTCTTTCACTCAACTTTCATAGGCTACTGCCTTGTCAACAGAATCGCTGCTTTCTCATTGGCTGCTGCCTTGTCAACAAAATCGCTGCTTTCTCATTGGATAGCTTGTGATTGGGTTTATTTATTCTCATTTACTTAACTCTGATTGAGTGTCGTCATCACAACAACATCGTTGTTCTCTCATTGGTTAGCTTATGTTTTAATAATCTATGCTTATGAAATTTTCTCTTACTCAACGCCATTGGCTGTCGTCGAGGCATCAAAATCACTGCTCTATAATATTATTGGTTGAATATCACAAATTACAAGCGGTTTGTACCTAAACAAAGGTTAACGGCTTTATCTGTGCAGGCTTTTTTGTACATAGAAAAAAACACTGCTCTATCATTGGTTGAAAATCACAAATTATACGCGGGTTGTAACAAAACAAAGGCCATATCTATCTGTACAGGCATCTTTCGTATTTCTTAAAAAATAATATTAATTAGGCGACATCTCTTGGCTGTTTGTCAAAAATTTTTATATTGAATAGAAAACTTGAAGTAATTTATACTAATCAATCAATTAGAATACCGTATCGAGATACAGTACCAGTTTAGGTTGTTATCAATAACATCAATACCTGGTACATTGACACTAAAATAGATAGTAGAAAAATATATAGGATTCAGCAATGTATTTGATAGGTAGATGAATAAAATGATCTATCAAAGTGAACTTGTCACATTGGTCCGAATAAGTCATCTTACCAGCAGTTCATCCAAATGTCAAGGTGATAGTTGCTCATTCACCAAAAATGATAACAAAACACAACGAATATTCTCGTAAAAAGTAACAGATGAGAGTTTGGAATTGAGCGCTCAATAAAGTACTGGGTGAGGAAGCGACAAATTGCAATAAAACAAGCGCCGCTCAAAGCTGTGAGTGTTAGTGTTCAGAATGGTGATAATTATTCAAAAGAATATTGATTTCTGAATGTGTTATTAAATTTTGAACTGCATATGAATGTCTATCGTACTTGAACGAATGTTATCGAACATCGAATTGAGTAAATGATGATGCGTCTCTCTCCATAAAAAGAACGAATGACCTTTATCAATGAATGACCTATGTCTGCTGATCAAATGAACCTCTAAAATATGAACTTGAATGAAAATTAATAAGCATCAGTATCATTCTATGACTATTCATTTTATAATTTTGAATAGATATTCACATCTACATTGAATTATTACAATCAACAAATATTGATATCACATCTATTGAATAACAATAAATAAATAATTAAAATTGATTTTCAATTCTACTGATTTTTCTTTCCAAGTCTTAGTTGTTGATCAGAAACAGCTGTTAATATTGATAGGTTTTCCAAAGCCACTTTTTGTGAATTCATCAGAAATGAGAGAATATATGTATTTGAATCGAAATTTGAAGTTTAAACTATAAGTGCATTACTTATGTGTACGACCGAAGACAATTGGAAGATAAATTTCTAGAATTAAATTCTTTTTTCTCATTGATACGACCTACTCACATATTGGTCATATTTATTTGAAATAATCTTATGTGCTTTTTGAGAGTAGTTTTGCAATTTTTGAACGAAAATTCAAGTGGTGAGAGCGAGAGGAGAAATATCATTCGTGAAAACAAATAATTGAATTTGATTTGAATATAAATCTATGTATGATAAAGAAATAAAATATCGCGAGACAACGTGTTTCGAGTGAATCTGTATGTTGATGATGGTTGCACGGTACTATGCAATATTTACCTTTTTCCCTACTGGAAAAACTAGAGAGAGACGGGATAATCGCACTTGAGTGACGTTATGGCTAGTTTGATTTCGAAAAATCAATAAGCTACATTTGCAAGGCAGGTTCCGGGGAACAGCAGCTAAATAAAAGCTCGGGTGTAACCGAATCAAATAGGCAACCAATCCCAGCATCCAGGGTTCACTTTACCGATATGATTCGCGTCTGATTATCATTTTTTACACCTTTTAGAGGTTTTCTAGAGGAAATTATTAGAGTCTCTACAAACATAACAAGAAGTGACGATTTGCCTAATTTTGTCCCAAAAAGCTCTTAATTTTTAAAACTTAATCTGTTATGATCTATAATTCACATATTTCTATTTGACTTTTATCTCTCCAAAAATATATATTTCATGTGGGTTAAAGAAATGAGACAGGGCCGCCGAAAACAATGATGGACAGGTAGAAGTTCTAAAGACCCTTCAGTGGTCACCTATTGTTATTAAATTTCGACATTTTCGTGGTCTATTGTTAGGTTTACCACTCCAAGCAATATATTGGTGGACCAGTGTGGTTACTTGAAGGCACTTTCAGCTATAGACCAGTGGTGGCATACAGTGATTGGATAAACACACACATTACTATCGATGACAAGTATAAATTTAGTGAAACGTACGTGGTGTGTAAAGCCCACATCGATTTTTTGACGTACATTTGTTAGCCGTCCTTATAAATTCTATGAGATCGAATGGGACTTGACAAACATATCATACACATCATATATTTGCCAAGTTGTGTTCAATCTAATAGAATTCGAAAGTACGCCAAAAAATCGTACGTTCAATAAGTATTGAATTGTATGTAACTCAATTTAGTCTGTACATACAGCTTGTGAGCAAGTTGAGTTTCATCAAATGAACCATTGGGAATAATACAATAATTAAAAATACTTGATCACTGATTTACATCCAATAATTGCAGAGAATAAAAGTAACATGGGCCTATGTATAGTGCAAAGTAATAGATAAGTTGGTGCTACTAGCTACCAGCTAGAATTGCCTTCAAGAAAGCACACGGGGCCACTAATGAGAGCAATGAAGCGGAATCAGAGGACAATAAAGTATGCTAGTCGAGAGTTTGAGGATGCACCTTTTTGGAACAATAGCCTAGTGCACAGATAGCGCGGCCCCGTCTCCTTTCTTTTACCCTTTCATGTTTAGCCAGATAGCTCTAAAGCTTCTATAAAAATTGATGGAAAGCATAACTGGTGAAATAATACATCAAATTGAAGAGAATTGAATGGTAACCCAACGTTCACTACTTATTTTTCCGATGCAGTGTTGTTGAGTAATAAGCCCGGAAAGTGAAAAACGTTGGATGAAAAACTGTCTTAAAACTAAAGAAGATATCACAAAAATCTACAATACAAGACTAGTAGGGAATTTATCTAGCTTCATTTTTATTCAGTTAGTCATGTCGCTGAAAAGCATTGTTTCCAAGATACAAGCGTGTAAGCCAGAGATGAAAAAATGCAACTTTAAAACCACCCTTATCCCTTAAGCACAAGAGGACTTTTGATATTCTTATAGTCCAAACAAAGCTGCGAAGTCGAATATTGTGTTCCAAACATTCCCTCCAAATTTCCCTGTCAATTGATCTATTGTTGTTGAACTGAAGATTCAACACTCAACACTATAACTATTGCAACAATCGTAGGGAGATGCGTAAAATAATACATGAAATTTAAGAGAATATAATGCTCTATAAGCTCATAATTAGCAAGGATTTTTTCAATTAATCGTTAAAGGCCAAAAAGATGAACAAATTGGAGCCAGAAGGGGTTTTCTTCAAAATGTGACACCTTCGAGAGCTCATATCTAGAAAACTATGGAAAAATGCTACAGATGAAACTTGTAGAGTAATTTGTGAGCTTTAATTTTGTATTCGATAAAAATGTGCGAAAGACGCATATTGTTCCAGATATATTCAAAAAAACCAAAATATGATACTTTCAAACCACCCCCCACCCCCTCAGCACAGTGGGTAGGGGTGAGGACTTTTGATATGTTCACCCTCCAAGTAAGAACTGTGGGACTAAAAATTGTGTTCAAAACTTTTCCCTATGTACCTTTTTTAGAACATTCATTGCCTGGACTATAATTAGAGAAAAGATTAATTCACAAACGAGAGCAAGCACCATCTTCAAGCCGTGTGTTCAGAATTGCTGAGTCCTCCCGTCAGATAGTTTGTAGATATAGTTTTAATCTTACTATATTGACAGATAGTTTGTAGATATAGTTTTAATCTTACTATATTGACAGACTAACTGATACGAAGAGTTCGGCAACCAACTACTGGATTTGCTGCTTCAACAAAACAGTGAGCATCATGAACAGTGGTCCAGCCATGTTATCTAATGGTGTATAATATTCCGTAGTACTAGTAAGGAGTGGCCGTAGTTTTCATTCAAATAGGCACGGACAGATGAGTGCCAATGGGACTAAATAATGAACTAAAAAAAATTCAGAGCTTCCTCTAATCGATGACTGATAGTGCTTTGCTCTCCGTTTATTCTTTGCAGAGTTATCAATTTTCAAAGTTGTGGTACCGTATTCTTTTGAATCACGGTGTATTTTCCGGAATCCTGTCTCCTAATTACTATATTACTTGTCTTAAAGTACTATAGATACTTGCCAAAAAATCACTTCACTTATAGTGTCTACTTTATTCAAATGAATAATAACAATATAACAACTTTTAGTACCCTTTATTAAAACTAAATAGGGTACTTGTAGTACCCATTCTATACTTGTCAAATTATCTTACCGGCCCGGGCAAGATATTTATCTCGGGCCACTCCCGTGTTACCGTCGGCCCCGGCTGCCTAAAAAGCAGTCGAAAGGTCATGTCACAGGCCCTGAAATTGATCAGTTGCGACCTGAAAACTCTACCGGACCTGAGCCAGCCAGGTCACTCGATAGGCCTATTATTATTAATATATTATAATATTCCATAGATACATCTGGACTTATCAAGGCTACATCACGAATCTTCTGCAGCAATGCTTCTGTGTATTAAATCTGTTATTATATAGCATCACCTTGTATGTTGATGTTGATTTATTGTCAATTTAAAATAAACATTATTATTAACTTTAGGAGTGAATTTATTTATTATTATTATCATTAAAAAGCAAGCTTTGCGCTATACATGGTCAATTCAGTAGACAATTTATCTGAATCTCATATTCGATTAGCATGTACAATATTCGCACTGAAAATATAAACTTCTAGTATATTCAAGTAACTATGAATTTCATGGTTAGAATTCAATGATTTCAAAATTATCTGCTCGCAATATCTCTGTAATATTAGCGCATCTGTTTAATGATTGTTTAATCACAAACAGTACTTTTCCAGAAATTGCTAGAAAATTCAATAGATTAGTTGGTGGTGAAAGCGAGAAAGTTTCTCAGATATAATTGAGTTTTTCTCAAATCATCAAGAGTAGTCGGAATATCATATTTTGGTCATGAAAAAGGAATTTCACGTAGAATATATTGATGAACATAATCATAAATTGATGAAATAATAAATCTTGTATTATCCACACATGAATTTGGAGGATACATTCTTTCTGTTATTTTGATATAACATCTTTACTCATCAGAACACCCCATAATTCTGAGAGAAGTGATATTTCAACAAAAGAAAACATTTCAACCATTTTTTCAGTTTTATCAAAAAAATGACTTCCCTCCTTTTAATCTTTAAACCCTGAAACTTTTTCAGCACTACTGGAATATTGGGTATGATATTATACAAATGATTTTGTGGTCAAATTATAAATTTGAGAAAGTTGCTGTTTTACACAATTAGGCAACGCTGTAATTTCTTAGGATGAAGAGCCAAGTCTGCACTTATTTTATACAAACTATAGTTCTTAAACCGTTATGTAATGTACATGAGCATTTAAAGTTACGATTGCAGTCATATGCGATTTATAATATTACACGAAATTGATCAAGTGACCGATAGGCTCGATGCACACGTATGGTTCCAGTCACATGCGATGTATAATCGCACGAAATTAACTACATCAATTGACCGATATCATAATAAATTATATTGTATGAGCTGATCTATATTGTATCTCTCTATTATAGTAGAGAACATGGTTTGAATGTTACGTTGCGCATGGGGTGAATCAGCTGCGATTCTAGTAGAATTTTGTGCTTGAAGCCCACTTGGTTATGGCTCTGGCAATTATATCTAATTATCACTACATACAAAAACGTTTAAATTTGAAACGCGCCGCGCTCCTAGTGCATGGAGGTACACTTGATCACATGTATTTCATTCCAGGTTGAAAATTATTCGCGCCACTCCATCAATATTCTGCAGGCTCTACTTTATAATCAGAAGATAAAGTAGAATAAAACGAAATTCACAATTGGAAAAATCAACTTTTTTTCATTGCAATAAGTGTTAAGTTTTGCTCATGCAATAAAGCCTTTGCGATTTGTAATTGCATCTTACTTTTGCTAATTGTCCTTCAATTCTGCATAATCATTGGGTATAATTAGTTATAAATCGCATGTTAACCGCTGGTCGCATTGTGTGCATCGAACCTTAATCGGAGAGTGCAGAATGTAATGCATATTAAGCCTACATTCTATACTAATCTGTCATTTATACTCAACTTTTGTTATTGTATGATAAAGCAAATATATCAATAAAGGTAGTATTTTTTATTCCAATTCACAAATTTACCGTATTTCTAATAAAACCTACCAGTATTTATTTTATTAATCTTCCATTATTTATTTTTTATCTTACTGAGCTGAGTGTTTTGTTTTTCTTATTGATTCTGAATGTGAATATTGTGAGTTTGAATAAATAAAATTTGAATTTGAAAGTCATTACAGAACTACATTATCTTCATAGTTTCTTTAAATTTTGTAATACATCAATACTATAACTATTCTAATTTCTTCTTTGGTTGTGATGACTGGGTTCAATCAGTGGCGGATCTAGAATTTTATTTTGGGGGGGGGGCTGAACAGGGGAAAATTTTGTGAAAGGGCTTACATTTAATGAAGTTAATTGTTGAAGTTTTATGGAGTAAAAACGTGTGTTTCACAGTAAAAGTTTTCAGGATGTTTTGTTTATTTATTTAATAATGAAATACATTAAAGTTAATAAAAGACAGATTAAAAATATGAAAAGGATTTATTTTTAAGTACATCGTACATTTAATATTTCGAAATAGTTCTACTGCCTGGAGATGAATAAATAATGATGGGGACACAGTTGGAACTTTTGTTTGGAGACTTGAAGTGATGGTCTGAGAATTAATACTGTCATTCATCGCTAGTCGCTGTTTTTAACGTTGAATCTCCAGCATCAATCCTAAATCTTAACAAGGCTCTGAATTTGCCTTCATGTTCCCCTTTTTCTTGTAAGTCCAGAGTGCCATCATCACAATTGAAGACGTAGTAGTGGAATTAGGTCATTCTTGCCAATGAATATACTTTACCAGCTTCAAACTAATTATATTTGTATAAAATTTACATTCTTACAAAAAAAAAATTTAGGCCCCCCAAAAATTTGGGGGGGGGGGGGGGGGCTTGAGTCCGAAAGCCCCCCCCCCGTAGATCCGCCACTGGGTTCAATCTTCGCAATGTAGATCACATACAAGAGCACCATCTTCGACGCCGTGTGTTCAGTATTGCTGAGTCCTTCGGTCAGATAGTTTGCAGTTATAGTTTTAATCTTACCACCGCACTACTATCTGACAGGAGGGTTCGGCAACCAACAACTGGATTTGCTGCATCAACAACACAGTGAGCATCGGGAAGTCATGAACAGTGGTCGGCCATGATATGTCCACATACTATCTAATGGTGTATAATATTCCATTGAGGTATGATGGATATATCAAGGCTACAACACGAATCTTCTGCAGGAATGCTTCGGTGTAATAAACCTGTTATTTTATAGCAACACATTATATGTTTGTTTATTGTCAATTTTAAATAAAAAATTCTGAACTTTAAGAGTGGATTTATAAAGCAAGCGATGCTTTGCACTATACATGGTCAATTCAGTAGATAATTCATCTGAATCTTATATTCTATTAGCATGTACAATATTCGCACTTAAAATATGAACTTCTAGTATATTTCAGTATATAATATGTAGGGAATTAATGTAATATGTGTAAAGAAGTAAGTAGAAATCTCAAAATGTTGGTGAGTTATTCTCACATTAATTTCGAATCGTATTTTAAATATTAATATTAATTAATATATTTTTCAATAGTATTGTATGCATTTTCATTCAAGTTCGAATTTATATTCGTATAGTTTTCAGTGGTATATACTCTGTCCAAACAGGCATGACCTCTAAGGGATTAGGCCGACCCTCCTTCTACTCACACACAAAAGCGCAGTCTCCTTTTATGTGTGTGAGTAAAGGGACGGTCTGCCTACCTGTATACTACGTAGTATACATAGTATATCAATGGCGCATCATGTAGGCCAAGCGTGTGTGCCTGCGCGTGGGGGAGCGAGGGTCGGCTTAATCTTTCAGGGCTCATGGCAGTCTGGACAGACTATAGAATAGTATAGTATAGTATAGTATAGTATAGTATAGTATAGTATAGTATAGTATAGTATAGTATAGTATAGTATAGTATAGTATAGTATAGTATAGTATAGTATATATACATTGTATTGATTAATATAGTTGTTTGAGCATTGATTGAGTATTGAGTTGTTTGACAACTATTAATTAGTATAGTTGGTTAAGCAGTGTGCACTGGAGCCACGTGTTCCACAGAATTATAATCGGAAACGTTGATAATCATGGTGGCTTCCTGTGGAGAGGGGGGAACTGTTGATAAGGCTGGGGATGGGAATAGGGATAGGATCGGGATAGGGCTAAAACGGGTCAGTAGGGCACCCTACCACATAGTGGTGTCACTCGTTTCCTCTCACTCGCTCCCTGTTCCGCTCTCTCTCTAATCAATAGTCGTGCATCCACACGTCCCGCCTTTGGGCCCTTCAGCCCTCCAAAAAGAGTGACGCCAGATAACAGCCGAAAGGGCATTAAACTAACACGCTAACCTTTCAGAGCTCAGTCCTTGGACCTCCAAGGCCTTCCTAAGTTTGTTTTTAAATCGAATACGAGAAATCTTCACACCCCTTGCGACCCCCTAGCACCGCCGCGAGGGTGAGAAGCGCGTGCTAACACTCGACACAATCGCTCCAACCTGACAATCTGTGGGGTAGCTCACAGTACACCACTTTTCGCTCCACCTACACCTTTACACCTTACTGACAATCTCTTTAGTACAAGATCAAAATAATGTATAATGAATAATGTATCTACTCAAAAAAACATCTATCAGACTAGTAGCATACAAAACCTTAAAAAAGTGAGAATTATTCTATTCTATTTCTTAATGATTCTTTATTATTCTCAGTACAACTTCGAAAAAATATCTCATAGAGAAAATGACTGAATTTGTCTAACCCTACATGCCAAATAATTAATCTCCCTTTCATTCATTCATCTATTTTCCATATCTCATCTCCATGTTATACATAATTCATAATTATCATATCCAGTTTCAAGTTTCTCACTGAAACATCACTTTGAGTTATAATTTCCAACAGCTCTATTCCACCACATCCATGTCATGTGTTATTGAAAGAATATTATGTTATATTCTACAATTATTTGTTGAAACACCGCCGATTTACGTACTTACATCGCAATATCGTTATTCGAATTGCATTCAATCTTTATTCTCATTATAAATGTTCATACTTTGTGAAATTCTTTGGATAATGAGCAATACATTTAATATAAATTAGTGTATAGACTAGTATATATTGTAATATACATGAATAAAGAATTCTAATCTAATCTAAAATTTATTTACAATGATACCACAAGGTATTAGCGTTTTCCAATATTACAGTCTATAGATAGCTACAGCCCAACCTAACAGTCTGTGATTAGCTTAAAATGCAAGGCTCAAATAGATTTGAAAAGACTTGATAGTTTTACAACATTCATCTGTAGGTGATATTAATCTCCTTCCAGCTACAATTTACGATAATGTCATAAATATTGATTTGTCAAAAACTTATAGAAACAATATTGTAATATATATTATCTTCAGAGACGCGAGTGATCACGCGAGTGATTGGATTGTATCACAGTTAATGTTGGAATTTATTATTTACACACATTTATTATGCACTTTGATTTTTCCCACACCTATTACTGCAGCTTCAACTTTTTCCATTGCTTGTGAATGATATGCTTGTATTTTAAGATAGGTAAATTGAATAGAAAGTCTGTGCTCGGTAGTACAGTTAAATGGATGATCACTTGTTGACAAATAATTTATTTTCATTGACAATTATATGATGTAATGATGAATTCTTCGAGTTCAGATGACATCAAAAAAGATAGGTTCACCACTCAACTTATGATATACTCTGATCTCTTGATCTTGGATCCACTAACTCTCTGATCACAAACTCACTCACTTGCACTGGATCACGAATACATGAACATTAAACAGTAGAATGAACAAAATGTAGAATTATGAAAGATAAGAAATTACGAAACAAAATGAAAATTCCTAATGCAACTAGCACAATAATAAATCTAAACCAAATTTTGTCCCAAAAATTTTGGAAACTAACATTTTTAAATGATCATTTGACAACCTACACTAGAAATTTCATATCGTTTGAATTGAAAAAGTACCATGCTTAACTAAATGAAATGCTACCTATTAAAGACTACTAGATTGTGAAATATCCAAAATAGTGCATATACAGAGACTATTAATTTCGTAGCCCTTAAATCAGCTTCAAAAGTAATTTTAATCGGAAAAGTATGTTTAAAAATTGAAACTATTGTGAATCACATTTATATACTGTAGAAATACATGTTCACTGTCGTAGTCGTAACTAAATTTTTTTAATTTCTTTATTCATATGGCTTTTATCGGCAGAGAAATCCTTTTGGATGTTCTGCCTTACCGTATTACTCGAGATATTATATTATTATCTCATACAATTCACATTATCCAACCTTTCAATGTTAGTCATTGATCATTGGTTATTAATCATTGCAAAGGATCTGCGAACTTTAATAAAGTTATCAATTAATCAAGAATCTCGTACATCGCGATAGACTAATTAATACATAGTGATAGACTAATGTAAAAATTAAAAACCTCAAAGAACCCTTTTTTCAACTTCATTTTAGTAATTATTATTAAACGAAAATCCAAATTAAATGCTGTATTGAATATTCACTTTCTAATATAATAAAATTGGAAAAAGAATACTTTGATTTTTTAATTTTTACATAAATACGAGTAGCCCTTACAAAGAATGTGAATAATCTTAGTATAAAATCATAATTCGTCATTCTATCGAGAAGTATTTATCATTCGGTTCCTAAACTTTTTTATGCTCATTAGTGATGGTTTAATACAACATTACAAGAGTGAAGATACGAAGATAAGCCTTGACTGTTCTTGGAGATTTATCAAAAAATGAAATGATGGAAGCCCAAAAAGCAACTTATTTCACCACATTACAACTGATTGTTGTTTACACCACAACTAATGTACTTGTCGTACATTGAAATATAAACAATTGAATTGTACAAAAACGTTGACAATTTTCGTACATTGAAATCTGACAGACAAGTCTTTATCGAAAACGCATCAAATGGAAATCGAAGTAGATTATTTTTCAACAGTAAATCGAGCTCTAAATACTCGTAATGACATTGCAAAGTGGAGTGTAAGCATGTGTGAAAGAGCGTTTTACTTACAGACATATCAGCAATCTGATAGCTCATGCAAACAATCAAATAGAACATGCGGTTGGCCGGTAAAATCGCTGTGGATTTATCAGCTCGTGTATCAGAGAGCTCCACGCTTCTCTCTCCGTAGCCTATATTGATCGCAGCCCCCATTATGTTTCTGCACTATCTAGTCTCGAGCTGCAGCTTATTTATACATAGACTGATCCCACCATTGATTTCTATCAATTATTGGACTATTCCACGGTTTCAATTGTTGCAATTTTTATTGGTCGAAATGTATTTTTACTTTACGAGCACTTGGATTGAAACTGAGAGAACTGGTATCACACAGGTAGCAAAGAATAGAAGTATCATCTACGCTGTATTTGAATTGGTTGAACATTGAAAAAAACAATTCTGTAAATCTAGAGAGGTTTTTTACTCAACTAGTAGCCTACAACATGAGATTCGAATAGAATCTGAGAGAAAACTCGTATCAGACAGGGAGCAAGCATAATAAAATAATAATAACTAACCTTTAAACGTAGGAAAATCTAAAAATTAGATAATTTCTTTATAATATCCCTCGCTGTATGAAGATTTGAAATAGATCGCACTAGTTTCGAATGGCAAAAGAGAGGTAGACAGAGATATTTTCAAAATATTACAATTTCTACGTCAATTATCAAAACCCTTTTTCAAAAATGAAAAGATGTTCTTAAAAGCTTTTCTCCACTATTCCAGATTTGAAAAGTGTTCTGGATTTAGGAAAACGTTTTTCTATCATTGAATATTTTACACACATTTTCAGAGTTTCGTTCAGTTCATACACCTCCAAAAAACAAGCATGAAATTCAAAGTATAAAAATATACTATTCTTCTTATACCACTACTGATATATAGCTCCAATGTTTTTATTCTATCGATGATTGATGACCATTCACATCATGCATAGACAGAGGATCCATTTCATAAAAAAGATGGAAATTGAATATTCTTTTGATACATTTGAAGTTAATTCTCGAAGAATGTCCACCTTGGTCAAAACTGATTGAAGATTATGAGTAATTCTCAACTATTTTAAATTGTATAACACATTGTATATCCTACACCTCAACTCCTCTTGTTATGTTACTCTATAAGCAATTGCCTATCCTACGCAGTTATTTTATATTATTTTCAAATCTATTATCTACGATAATGATATAATTAGGTGAAGGGAAGAAGAGATTTTACCTTTGTATTTTTTGGTTTGCACATTCTCCTGGTCATGACGGTGAAGCCCAATGTTGAGGCTGTTGTATTATCTAAAAAAAATAAATAATGAATCAGAGATGCTTTATCTCATAAAGGCATATCCACCATGATTTCATTAGATTTTTGATACAGTTTTCCGAACTGAATGTGCACTATGGTTTAATTATTATAAGCAAATTACAACTCTTCTGTACCGTAAATCGATCTGAGATGTGGGAGAGAGAAAAAGAGAGAGAGAAAATAAGAGTGAAGGAATACTTTTTGAAGTGATACTTAATAATAATTGTGATGTGCATCCATTCTTTTCCAATATTAACTTGACATTGGATTTAAAAACTTTTGATATGGAAAAATCACTTACTTCAAACAGTAACATTGGTTTCGACCTGGTGTGGGTCATCACCCTATTATCCCAACCAATCCTTCACAATTTCTTGATGACCACCGCCAGGTCGAAACGATCGGTACTGCTTAAAGTGCATTTTCCATTTCAAACGATTTTAAATTCAATCATAATTTTTACTGTAAACATATTGGATAAAAGTAATCACACCACAAATCTGAAACTATCCAAATATGGTGTTCTGTATTGCTGGGATTATAATTATTTGTAAAATAAAAAGCCGTGTACCTGGAAGATTTTAGGTACTATTTTGCTTATTTACCCTGAGTGCAACAGGCAAAGCCCAAATAGCTTTCACGTCATAATTATAGAGGAAGATAAAATCAATAGAAGTTCAGAAGTAAGTAAAGTGAATTCGTACGAATTTTTGTTGGTGGGGGAGTACCTTGCGGAAAGGTCCCACCTCACCTGAATATATTATTAAAGCCGAAAATGGGCCCCACACCTGTCATACTTCAGCGGGGACCGACAATATAACGTGCCCATCCGATAACGCGGGAGTGACCTGGTTAAAACCTTTTGGTGATAAGTGGGTTTGATCCCTGATCTCTGGGCTGTTACGTAATATACTAGACCACGGATCATTTTACTTTACTGGTTTAAAAGTATTCAAGTGATACAATTTGCATATGAATAAATGAATAATAATAATAGCTTTAAACTTTACGTATGGTAGTTTGACAGCAGTTTATCATTGGCAATACTTATTTTTTGTAAATACTATTATATTCTCAGGGTACACTCTCCGGCTCTCTCTATCTATCTAGTTTATCTATAAAACAGTGGTGTTGCTACATCCCTATGACATGCTTTCCACTTGACCGTAAGAATTTGAGAGTTGTAAACAAAAAAGGTTCCCATAGCCTACACTCTTTAAACGAAAGAACTGAGAAACAACATCGTAGATCATTCAAGATCAGTGAACTATTTCCAACAATAAACGCATGAAGCCCTTGGGATAACGGCATGTTTACCCAATCTCAACAACCCAACAAATCCCATGTGATCTGCAAAGTTTTTCCTTTCCGTGGTAACATCTGTGTTGATAGGCTATTACTAGCAATGCTTGACCAATTGAAACATTTATGAGGACCGTTTGTCCTATTATACGTCTCATATATGTGGATATTCATACTATTTTCTCATCTAGAATTCAAGAAACAGATTACATAATAATGTAAAATACATCACATAACCCACAAAAATAAACAATGTTTCACAAACAAATAGAAAACAGTTCATCATTACCACGAGAGAAAAACCATCCAGCACACAAGATTACCTTGCCAGCTGGAGGGAATCGAATTATGATACCAAATTTATCTCTTATTTGAGGATAGGAAAATTGAAAAAAGTAATCCTAGCCCCTTAATTTTCATGAAAGTTGAGAATAACATTTCCAGATCGATCGAGTTTCGAGGAATACTTACTGATATGGAAAGGACAATAAATTGAAACCCGCTTTCGAGAATATCATTTTTGAGCTGCTATACATCATGATAATTAAAGATTTAATTGAGTTTTCCAAACAAATTATGTGGGAAAAAACGTGTATTAACTTGGATGGAAACTGAGAAAGATGCTTATATTAGAGTATAAACTGAGAAAAATACTTATAAATCCATATTTGGGTATAGAAAGCGGAAACATTATTGTTTTCAATTAATTATTCCTATAGAATTGAATAGCAACAACGAAAATTGGTAAGAGTACTTTTGAATTAATCGTTTGAACACTGCTAATGAAAATTAGGGGTGATAATTTTCAATTGTTTATTCACATGAATGAAATTGCTGCAAATATGAGTGGCTGCGGGCTAACCACTGGAATATGTTTATCGGTGTTGAAAACATCAGAGTTCACTTCAAACTTTGAATAATCTCATTGTTTTCCATCTCCATTCCAACGTTCGCAGGACAAGAGGAAATTGTTTAGCACATAACGACGATACAGAAAGTTGTTTGGAACGCGGAAAACCTTCTCCGATTCGGCGAAATCGTCAACGAGTCACTTCAACTTGGTTTTGCTTCCACATTGTTTCTTCTCCCTTGTTACGACCGCTACTTCACTCGCTCATCTATTTGGGGCATTATACAACCCCACAGAATGCAATCTTTTCAACTCTGATCTTTGAACTTCATTTAGTTCCCACATCCTTTCATCTGACCATTTACTTTTTTATTCATTGAATGAATGCATATCCCTTAAATAGCTGACACTGCAATTTCTCAACTCTGTAGTTTTAAGCTTTTAACTAATTCAGTTTTCTCATCCTTTGACAGCTAATAATTCGGGAATCAATACATGCTCTATATAACTTAACTTTCTCAACTCTGATGTTTAAACTCGATTATGTTTCCTTATGCTTGTGACCTATCTATCTGCCTTTTTCTGACCACTGATCTATTACGGGAATTGATACATGCCCTAAATAGCTGACCTCCCAACTCTGATGGTTGAAGTTGAGTTCTCGACACGAGGAGAATCCTGCCCACATTCAAGCAGCTCTTGATTACATTACAAGTTTCTCGGACAGTTTCCGCAAACTTATCAGACTCCTCACAGGCGAATACCATTAGGTAAAGTTACACTCAAGCGTTCCACGTTTTGTAGTGTTCTACAATATTTCAAGTTCTCGTTTCTCAGTAGTGGAATGAGATCATTGGGAAATTTTCTGAGTAGATGTGGATTAAAAGAATATTAAATTAAAAGACCAGATATTGTCAACCACATATATTTTTTTTTAATCGAGATACCGGTTTCGGTTATTACATGATTATCAATCTCTGGTAAACTCCAGATGAACTCTGTCTACCAGAGATTGATAATAGTGTAACAACCGAAACCGGTATCTTGATTTTTTAAATAAATTTGTAGTGTGACAATATCTTGTATTTTTATTCAATCATTGGGATATCTATAAACAAACATCATTTCTGGGTTGCGTTCACACTGGATGCGTTCCTGGACGAAAATTGACACGAGTTATCCTGCACACACACCTACCACAAGCATAAATACACATATTATCGTAGCATATATATTCGAGAAGGAGAGTATAGATTACATATCTTTCATTGCTCATTTTTTTAACATAATAATTGTATTCGTTATATATGAGATCTTCAATCCAAAAACATTTTTTTCAACATAATAATTGTATTCGTTATTTTATATATGAGATCTTCAATCCAAAAACTATTGGTTGTACTTTGTACTGTTTTGTTTATAGTACTTTACAGTTCAAAGCCTTGATAATAATGTATTTAATCTATTTATTTATTGAAATGTGATCTATATATGAAGCATTGTAGTTACAGTCATGTAATTGAGAATTTTTCTGTATGCACAACTTCCGTTATTGTATAATCTACCGAAGTTATCAACTAAATCAGTACAGTACATGTTTTTCATTGTATTGGTTGTTTCCATAAATGTTGTAATATCAATACTATTCTTATTTCTTCCTTCGTTGTGATGACTGAGTTCAATCTTCACAATTTAGAACACAAACATGAGCATCATCTACGACGCAGTGTGTTGAGGCTGTGAAAAGGCTGAAAATAAACTTTCTACTGCTGATATTTTTCAAAGTTTTTCGATTTGTATATCATCAAGCTATCAAAATGAAAAAGTTTTTTCAGGAAAACATTTTTTTTCCGATCATTACTTTTCGAGATATGAGCGCTCAAAGTTTGAATTTTTGGGACAGAACATTACAAATCCATGAGATTTAGAGGATAGGATACTTCATGGTATTGTTGATCTAGTGAAACAAAAATTTTCTGAAAATATCAATTTTTGAAAGTTATTCAATTTAATAAAAATTACAAAAAATAACTTTTAGTTGAGTTATTTTTGGTAAATTGAATAACTTACTCAAAAACCTATATTTTTGGGAAATTTTTGTTTTACTACATCAACAATACTAAGAAGAATTTATCCTTCAAATGTCATGGATTTACCTCTTAACGAGTTTGAAATGTTCTGTCCCAAGAAGTTAAACTTTAGGTGCTCATATCTCAAAGAGTAATGATTGAAGAACAAAATGTTTTCCAGAGAAAAAATTTTCATTTTGATAGCTTGATGATATACAAATCGAAAAACTTTGAAAAATATCACCAGTCGAAAGTTTATATTTAGCCTTTGCACAGCCTTAAGTAAGAGATAAGGGACGATCTGAGCTAGTGAGTCCTCTCTGTTTTTTTTTTTAATTTTTGTATTGCTGAGTCCTTCCGTCAGATAGTTCGTAGATGAGTTTTAATATTACTATCGACATACTATCTGATATGAAGGGTTCAGCAACCAACTACTGGATTTGCAGCATCAACAACACAGTGAGCATCGGGAAGTCATGAACAGTGGCTGGCCATGAGACGTCCACATGTTCTCTAATGGTGTATGATATTCCATAGAGGCATTTGGGCGTATCAAGGCTACATCACGAATCTTCTGCAGCAATACTTCTGTACAATAAACCTGTTATTTTATAGCAACACCTTGTATGTTTGTTTATTGTCAATTACAAATGAAAATTTATGAACTTTAAGAGTGAATTGATAAAGCAAGCGATGCTTTGCGCTATACATTGTCAATTCAGTAGATAATTTATCTGAACCTCATATTTGATTAGCATGTACAATATTCACACTTGAAATATAAACTTCTAGTATATTCCAGTATATAATATGTAGGAAATTAATATACGATGTGTAGAGAAGTAAGTAGAAATCTCAGAATGTTGGTGAGATTATTCTCACATGAATTTCAAATTACATTTGTATAGTTTCCAACATTGGATGAACTTTCATCTGGATAATACAGTATTTATGATGAAATTGATTAAAGAAAATAGAATTTTCTATTCTTCGCAGAAGATAGAATAAATAGATTCCTTTAGAAGATATCTGGATGCTGACGATTCTGATAAAGATGTTCTCTACCCTTATTCCAAATTGCATTTGTATAGTTTTTACTAGTATTGTATACATTTTCATATTATTCCAAATCATATTTTGAATTCATATATATTTTCCATGAGCATTGTGTACATTTCCATTCAATTTCAAACTACTAATTCATATAGTTCTCACCAGTATTGCATAAATTTTCATTCAATTTGAAATAATATTTTGAATATGAATTCATATATATTTCAATAATAATGTATGAATTTTCATTCTACTTTGTATCATATTTTAAATATTAAATCATATAGTTTTATATAGTATTGTATACTATTCATATTGAATTTCGAATTGTATTTTGAATATTAATTCATATAGTTTTCACTAGTATTGTATACATTTCCATTAAATTTCGAATCGGAAATTTTGTGATACATCAATAGATACTATTCTTAATTCTTCTTTGGTTGTGATGGCTGGGTTTAATCTTCACGACGTAGAACACAAACATTAGCACCTTCTTCGACGCCGAGTGATCGCTATTGCTGAGTCCTTCGGTCAGATAGTTTGCAGTTATAGTTTTAATCTTACTATCGCACTACTATCTGACATGGAGGGTTCGGCAACCAACAACTGGATTTGCTGCATCAACAACACAGTGAGCATCGGGAGGTCATGAACAGTGGTCCAGCCATGATTAGTCTAAATGCTATCTAATGGTGTATAATATTCCATATATAGCATCTAGATAATCAAGGCTACATCACAAATCGTCTGCAGCAATACTGATCCTGCCTCATCTCATCACTACTACATTCTCACAATATATATTATCTAGCAAATTTTATAATTTTGGTATAGTTTTGTTATTTTATTTAGCAGAACATTCTTTAAGGGGAAATATTTTGTGTGTTGGAAGTCCATTCTTTGCTTTATTATATAACTATTATTATATTAAAGGAGGTCCCTCATTCGCCATTGTCATTATTGAGGAAAATCACATTTTCAAACTCTATTGTAGTTTTTAGCTCCTGTACAGCTCATGTTGAAGAAACTAAATGTACTTTCTCCATTAGATGAGTCTTCATATTAATAATACCGGTATTCATTGCATAGTCACGCATTATGTTTGTTTCTACACCACAGTATGTTTCTTTTTGTCAATCACAAATGAAAATGTATGTAAGTTTAGAACCTATTGATGAAAAATGTATTGAATTTTTCTAAATATGTATCTCGTAATTCAGGATTAGTGGTTTTGAATGCAATGAATAAACCGCAAATCATGGAATCTTATTTTCTAACTTTTTTGTAATCACCGTATTTGCTCACGCATCATGCGCCCAAAAAAAAGAGTAAAAATATAGGTATAATTTAAGTATTTATTGAAAACTCTGTTTAATAATTTTTCAACTACAGTATAATCAATTGATGAATGATAAAACGTGAATTATTGTATTAAGAAGGTAGCATACATTTTTCAAATATATTATGAAATGCTAACTTTATTAGCCTTTTGGTATTGTCTCAATTTGGAAAATCCCGAATATGACGTGCAACGAAGAATTTTGCTTTGGATTTTTAGATGAAAGGTGCGCGTATTATGCAAGCAAATATGGTAGTAAGGAATTAATTTGAAATTCATATGTAACTTTTATTAGTTATCAGTAGTTATAACTGGTTATGGTATTATGATTTTCCTTGTCTATTATCAGATATTTGATATGGTTATCCATGGTATATATATATTGTATCTTTTTATTAAATAAATGAATATTTTTATTGCCTCTTGATATTAGGGGTTCACGAGTAGAGAATAGTTCAATCATAGATTAGTTCAATCATGTTTCAGGTGCTCGCTGTTTTAAGATAAATTTTTTCTCATGTTGTTGAAGCTTGTATGATTCTTATAACAAGGCTAAAACAGAGTAAGATACCGTTTAATTCTGTTTAACCTATATTTTTTAATATAAAGTTAATACCTAGATAATCTGTCTCTGATTATAGGAGTAGTTCAATCATAGAATATACTCCAGTTGATTGCTGTTCGAGATAAAACTTTTCCTCATGCTGTTAAAGATCATACGAAGGTTTTAACAAGAAGTGCATAAAGATTCTGTTATGTTATAGGCTTATACTACAGATGATTATAATCTCAAAAAATATTTCAGATGTTGACTCCAGAACTTATGCTTTTCCATGTTGTTGATACAGTCATAAAAGCGAAATATAAACAATATTAACTTTTAGAAGCGAAATAGCACTCACTTATTCATTAACACTCACTCACTCGCCGGTTAACATAACTGAAAATCTACAGGCCGGGAAACGTTCAGATTTCTCAGACACGTTCAGTTGGTCTTCTACACGCGCACTAAAAAACATATTCGAGAAAAAAATCCAGAGACACACCCAAATACGGCATTTTTATAGCGTTTTCTTAGCATTGTGTTTTTGGATAAATATCTAAAAAATAGTAATCAATAAAAACAAATTTACTAAAACAAAAATTATATTTTTGTCTATTTATTCCCCGGTTTCCTTCTGAACAAAAATCAGTTTGAAAGAGGAAGAGTGGAAATGTTTTCATAATAACTATCATGGCGGAAATTGTACTAGCAGATATCTTGATTTTCTTCAATATCATTTGATTGATAATGATGATCACATACTCCATGCAGAATCGACTACATCGGTTATGAATGGGAATTATCCATTTTCAAATAAATCTCTCAATAACATGCAACTTCATTGAGTATCTATATTGATGCGCACAAATCAGATGCAGTGGAAAATGCATGAATGTATTTTACTATGAATAGACCTAATTGAGGATGCATTGCATGGATGTTTTCCACAGATTTTCCTAGTTTTTTGCTAGAATGATCTTTCAAGGCATCTAATTCTAATAAGCATGGTTGGTGCCTCCTTTAGCTTAGAGGAAAAATAATACAATCAACTTGCATAAAAAACAAAATAGGTCTCAAATGACTTTGCTTATCCACGTGTACAATGTATGCAATATAAAAGTGAAAAATAGAGAGAGATTGTTCAATTTATTGATTATATGCCTTTATTAGGGCGGAGTTCAGACTCCAGGGGGGGGGGGGAGAGAGTCTGTGTGAGAGATAGAGAGCTGGAAGGGGAGAATGATCAAATAAAATGTATATGCCCATGAGAGAGAAAATAAGATATTTCTTTTTATACAATTTATTGTTTGAAGACTTGTCTAACAGTAATAATAAAGAGCAAGAGAATCAGTAACAGTGATAAAAATTTCAAATTTATGGATTATTAACAAAGACTACAAGTTAATAAGAAAAAACTATGTAAGAGTAGTAAGCCTATAATCTTATTAAAGGGACAAATTAAAAGAGGAAGGATGAATATCTGCAAAATAATGAACAAATTATTAAGAGAAAATATAAATTTATCTCTCAAAGAAGAGAAGAATGAATATGATGATGAAGTTCAGATTCAAAGGATAAAGAAAAGCAAAAGTTAGGAACAAGTTCATTCCGGATATAATTGGAAAGGAAAATAATGAGAAGTAAGAGATAGAGGATGGCAATATGATAGTGGAAAAATGATTGAGGATGACACGTAAAGAGATAAGAATTAGAGTATGCTATAGGTAATGTATGAGTTCAAGTGATAGAAAGAGATACGTTGCCCTATGGCAAACTTACATCAAAGCAAGAAATACAATGCTCGTTATAATTTTCAGAAAAACTATTAACAATGACATAATGCAAATTAAAAAGGAAGAAGCCTATAAGTCTACAGATAGAAATTACTGAGATATTGCAATTATTCAAATGCTAATGAATTAATAATTATTATTCAACTAAAAACCAAATTAAATGCTGTAATTCACCCCGAAGACTTCTGCTACTGCAAATATTGACAACAGGGTAAACAGCTAGATGGGAATTCGATGAGCGCTACTATTCAAAAATTGTTTGTCAGCCCGGGAACAATTTGTTGGAATTTCCATCTAGCTGTTTACCCTATTGTCAATATTTGTAGTAACAGAAGTCTTCCGGGTGAATTACAGCATTTGATTTGGATTTTCGTTTAATAATAATTACTATAAGAAATTGTTAGTAGTAATAATGTAAGTAATAAAAAGTAAGTAGATTGAGCAAATATAACAAAGTAATGACCAGGTAAAGAGGAAACAGAAAACGAAAGAGAAGGGAAAAAATGGAAGGAACAGAGTAGGAAATGATTATGAATAAAGAGAAGAAGAAAGAGGGGGATATGATGAGTTGATGTGAGCGATCGAGTGAGATAGTTTGCGAGAAGGAAAAAGGAAATACGAGTGACTGAGCACGGAAAATGCGGAGAACATGAAAGGAGGAAAATATGCAGCATCATAATATTATTGTGGAGAAAACCCGCTCAGCCCACGAACGAAAAATCTTTATGTTATAGTGAATGGATTTCTGAAAAGGGGTGCAAAGAACATAAGATCACATTATTTTTACAGCTTCGGAATAGATTTATCCTTGAAAGGAAGATGGAGTTGAAAAGAACCGAGGTGAAAAAAAAAAACACAAAATATTGTGATGAATCATTTGAGTTTTATCAAGTTATTCTCAATAAACTAGAACATACGATGTCATCTTTATTAAACCTAATTCTGCAGTAGGGCAAGCCTTTTTAGGTAACATTCAATAACTATTTTTTAATATAAATTTATCATTGAAACCATCCACAATAAACCTATAGTATGCGCAATCAATATGGTATTCAGTGACTTCGAGGTAATAAAAGTACGAATTCTATATAAAGAAACGTAATATTATGAATATAACGAGTACATTGGATATAAACTCTGTAGTTGATGAAACGGAACCATAATAAGAAAACGTGCAAGTTCACACGGACCACCAAGCAATACGTCTACATACGTTGTATTACGTACATAGAACTGGACGGCTGTAACGCCACTGGAAATCGTTACCGTGTTTCACTGTGTGATGTGAAAAGTCATGTGTCCTTCTCAACCCCTAATTTGACTAATTAAAACTGCTTGTGCTATAACGCGAAAACATATAATGGGGAAGTGGAGTAAGCTTAAATTAAATGCCATTCCTTTCATATTGAAGTGAGTATTCACCGAAAGGGACTCTCTCTTCTCTTATTTTTCTTCCCACTTTTCCTACAACCAGATAGTGTGATAATATGCATTGAATAAGAATGACTTGAAATAATCAAAGTCATTTATTAATTAAAAATTGTCAGCTATGTGCTGAAAGTGAGTTGGTTGGTGCATTTTTTACTTCATTTTTTTTGAAATAACTAAATTTGATTCAAGTTTTGAGATAATTGAGTTGAATATTGAATTATAATCAAGTATTTCATCAGAGCCAGAGTTTATACAATGTAATATAGTATAGAATCATATTGATCTATACTCTCTGACCATAGAGGTCAAAAATGCCAACTTTCAACCTTACTGCATTTTTAATTCTCAGAGCTGATAGATTTTGAAGAACGTTGCAGCACTGACATCCATCTCCAACTTTTTATAAGGAACATGCGGGCCGCGAAATGCAATTGCATTTGCCGTTAGTTTAACAGCAGTCGCAGCGCAATTCCTCAGTCCAATTCCTATCTATAAATATGTAATCAAAGTTGATTCACTCATCCTACTCATCAGCACACCCTACCATGAAACCAGTTTTTGTTCGATGTTATAAATTTGTAAGTCCCTTATTCTGAATGTATTGATTGAAATACATTCCTCCCATATCCCATGCAGAAGACTTGACTTATACAGACATCATCATGGGGAGAACATAGGTACTAGTATTAGGTGACATAGTACTAAGAAAACATAGTGAATTTGTACTTCCTTCATTCTTATTCTATCAACCACAGAAAAATCTAGTGAAACCCTGTTCACTAAAAGAGTTTTAACCTATTTTACCTCAAGTTCCTTTTCTAGCTCTATAAATTTCAAATAATGATAAAAAAAACTTCTTAGGAATAGTTCATACTATTCAAAAATTTTAAATTCAAATTATTTATTTGCATTTTCATTCGTTTACAATATGTAATTACAACATGTAAAGAATTTTTGAATTGTCATCATATACATATATTCAACTGTATAAATCACAAATTCATAAAACACATAATAAGACACTTAATAAGCTTAGCAACTATTAAAAGGCTACAGGTTATTGAATCCAATCAATTTGGATCTAACTTAGTACCTTGTGTCTAGATAGGTTAGATCCGAGGGAGGAAAGCGGTTAAAAAAATAATAACCAAAAGTCATTCATCTAAAAACTTGCGAACCAAATAATATGATTTATTGGTCAAATACTTAGATATTTTTCTTGAATTAATATTTGGAATTTAAAACTTTAGTTTCGTTTGGAAGTTTGTTGAAGAATTTAACTGCTCTATATAGTGCTCCTATTCCTACTTTTAGAAGTGAGTAGATCACTTCCAAGAAAATAAACTATTCTCAAAATATACATCATAAGTTTTTTTCAAGTTCTGTTGAATGTTAAGGGATAGATACATAATTTTTAAAAAATGTTGTCGATCATTATAGTTAATTACAGATTTTCCACACCCAGGTCTAGTCTGGTAGATTAATGGTTAACTTTTTCTCCAAAATTTTGCGCGTAAACACTGACATTCACCTACCGGCTACCTCCCTTATACAATATTATTATAAGCCACGATTTTTTCCAATAAGGGAGGGTCGATGAGTCTGGATGATATACCGTTGTGGGTGAGAAACACTTGTATGCTGACAACCTCAAAATGCTGACCAATCTTGAGCAAACATGAGGGGAGTTTTGAACTCCTAACCCATTCTTATTTTAATCCTTTTCATATTCTCTTTGTTATATGGTTTTAACCGGTCAGCGGAAAAGACCATCCACCCTTCCACACATTATATTCAACCCTCTAAATGATTTTCAATCATCATTGACCTAAAAAACCTTAGTTATGAGAATATTGTTGAATATAAAATCTACCTTCTACTTAATTCAAACAATAACTCATAAAAACTCTGTTTACAAGCTTAATAAAAATAATCCTTTTTGGGATTGGAAAACATGATGAACTCTATGTGACTTCAGAAGACTATCGAATCACCTTAGAATTTATCAAGATATAGCATGCAGTCTTCAACTAAGCCTGCTCCTGAAATATTTTTGAAACAAAAATGCACATCATACTATAAAATTTCACCATTTTCTCTTCTTTTTTAATCACCTCAAAAACGTCTGAACAGAGTATTGATTAGTTATTGCTTGAATTTAGTGGATGTTGAAATCCATATTTAAAACTCAATTCCGTTTCTCAATAAAAAAATGTTCTCTTCAATTTAAATAGACAACTTAGAAGTTCTTTCTTCGATTGAAAGTGAAAAATTTAGAATACAAAATAAAATATTCGTTACGACCAATCTATATTATTTACTTCTCTCATCTAAGCTCCTGGATTCCAAGAGCATTGCATGCGTTAAAATTACTCCTTTACATGAGTAGATATTTATATGATTACAGCTCTATTCATGTTATGTACACTTCCTAACATGACGCAGTTACAAAAAATGAACTGTGCATAGGCGTAATATAAAAATAACATGCGACAACCTAGAAATATTTTATAACTTGTTGAATTTGATTTTTCTTGTCTGCATGGATAAATCAAATTATGAATCAAAAATAAAACGATTTTATTTTTTTAATATTCTAATTGTCTGCATAGAGAAATTTAATTATGAATCGAAAATAAATCTATTTTATTTTTTTAATTCTATGTCTTAAGTCTCAGTTACCGTATTGAAAATCGTAAAGAAAGGACTTACCTATTAAACAATTAGTTTGAGCTCATCTATTAAAAATTATTTTGATTGATACATTTCTTAATTAAACTTTTTTTTGAGAAGTAAGTTTTCTATTATAAAGTACTATTATTAATTATAAATTAGTATTGATTTTTAACTAATCAACTACCTAGTCCTGTTAAGTGTTGAGTAGCACTGAAGAAATGCATCACATAAATATTGATGTAGAAGGTACTGGTTTATTACTACAATAGTGGATCTACAATTAAATTATTTATATATGCCTATCTCCTTATGCTCTCAACAACTTTTGTTATTTATTATTGGTGGATCATCAGTCTATGAAATTGTTCATTTTATTCCCACCCAATTCGTAGAATTTTAGTTTTACGTACTAATGATTTTCCAAGATCAAGTCTACTATAAGACCAGACAGGGTAAGGGATTGTATAAATTAACTGATTTAAAAATAATTTTAAGCATTGTTTGACAGAAGTTTATGCCAACCCTATTATGGTAATAGGAAAGTCATATTTGCCCAACAAATGAAATGTTCTAAAGAGCAATCCATAGATATTTTGATTCAATATAATTCAAAGAACATCTTACAGGTTAATTTGTTGGTTAATAATGATGTTTTCTGTCAACTTTTATCTCAGAAAGTTGCTCTCATCAATAGGCCTACTGTATTCCTTACAGAAACAATTAAATTTTATAAGAAGGGTTGGATTTGGGCAAAAATGAAATATATTTTTCAAATGTTGGTGAAGTCGCAAAGCAATATCGATGCCTAGTAACATGATAGAACTGTTTTTATCTCATATTTTTAACCTTCTCAACATTGATTTACAGTGCATTGGATCATCAGTGATAACACGGTAACTAACACCAGTTTATTTAATTTTCTGACTGAAACATGAGATAAAATTGAGATAAATCAATAATTGTTATATTTTTGTTTCCAGAATCACGTTAAATGCTTACAGTAGACTAAGATCAGGTGGAAGATAAACCAAAATAGATTTCTCACGTCAAGGATGATTGGAACAAAACACTAACTTACTTTACGATTAAATTGGTTAGTGAAAAGTTATTTACCTAGAATGAAATGAATATTCTATGAGACTTTCAATTCACTGCGTAACTCAGAGCAGCTAAGCTCACAAGTTTTTACGGAATTTCTTTAGCATTGTAGACTTCAATAAAACACTGATTTGAGAGAACAGCACGAACACGGCCCTTCAGCCACAAGCCTGACCCACTACTGCCTACTAACGCCACCTTTTCCAGCCAACGAGCCAACAGATATTTTGATTTAACCTAGCTTGGTTGTCATGTCAACCGCCAGATAGTAGCAGAATACGAGACACATGGTCACACTTCCAAGAAGCGGGTAGTTCAACCCATTCACTTGAAAAATATTCATAGTTTAATACTGGATTTGGCTATTGTAATTTTATTTAAATTCAACCTCCATCCTGAACCCTGATTTTTCCTCATCGATCTAAAGCTATGGATCAACTGATCCATCGATTAATCGATTTTCAATCAGTTGCTTGAGAAGATCATGAAAACGCCGCCAATTTCAAACATCATTCAACGCGATCAGCATTATTTGGTTTAAAAATTGGCTGTTAACTGCTATTATTATGCTAACAACGTTTTCAAACATTGTTCTATTGGTTTGAAAAATTATAATATTTATTCATTTTCGTGATGGAAAACAACATTGAATAATATTCTATTCTGACAATCTGATTCCACACTCTACAGACAGGTAACTTTTAAGGTTAGGAAGGCAATAGAACACATAAATTTCAACAAAACATGTTTGAGTATGGGAATCACACCCACATATGCAAAAAAAAATAAAAAACATATCCATTCCAGCTCAAAAAACACAACAAAAAGCTCATAAAAGAAAACCTCAAACACTTATACAAACAGAAAGACCAACTGAATGCAAAACTTCTGAAACTTTACCTCAAAATAACAAACACATATGGCAATGTTTACTTTGAAAATCAGAAAAAAACATCCAATAACTGGATTCCACCGAAAATAGAAGAAATTAGGAAGAAACATGCTAAAAAATTGATAACCTCAAAACAAAACCACAAACAATACAACCTAACCACAACTTTAACCCCAGAACGATCAACCTGACAAATGTAACCTTCTCTGACTCTGAAATGAATATCTGACTGCTAGTAGTTTTTTCTATAGTGAGGTCCACGTTATAATGACAGTGGATAAAGATAGGAGAATAGCGATAATAATAATAATTTCTCTGGATGTTGGACGACACATCCAGAGGAGTTTATTCATAAAATTCAACATACATTACATTATATTACATATTTTTTAATATATCAATATTCAGAGTTTGGAAAATGATACCTCACTATATAATATGTGTCGGGGTTATCATAAAATTAATACTAATTTATGCTACAACAGATACGGTAATACAAAAATTCCAAAAAATCTAAAACTATATCTATTACCCTAAGCATCACCTAGTACAAAAATACTAAACCGAGGTACTATTTTCTACCTATAAATTACCTTATTTAAAAAGAATACTACTCAAATCTAAATCCAACTTACTATTAGTTCCTCACTACTTTGTATCCCAATACTGAATAACCAATGTCTAATTTTTCTTTTGAAGCTATTGAAATTTTCCTCTCCTTTGATTTCTAATGGTATTCTATTAGATATTGTAGGCCCTAAATATCCTAGTGATCTTTGCCCAAATGCTGTATTCATCCTTGGTACTTCTTGGTTGTAACGTTCTCTTATTCTAGTATTATGGCTATGATTTATGATATGGTTCCTATTTTGATGTTTTTTCATATACCCTAATAACAACAGTTTATACAATTGCCTAACGCTGAGTACTCTATTTTCTATAAATAATTCTACAGTTGGAAACCGGATTTCCCTGTTTCCCATTATTTTCAAAATGCGTTTTTGAGTTTTAAATAATGGATCTATAAAACTGAAGTTAGCTACTAACAGACCGTACCTTAAAAGAGATTCAACTAATGTTAAGTATACAGTTTTTAACATTTCTTTGTCTATGATACGCCTTAATTGATAGAATTTGTATATAAGCTTTCTTATTTTGGCAGTTGTATATGTTATGTGCTTGTTCCATTTCAATGAATCATCTACTATTATTCCTAAATACTTTATATTGTCAGAGCGTTCTATTAGTGGGCAATTACAATTATTGTTACTATTTCTATCACAATTATGAAGCTTCATTGTTTTCATGTGTGGTTTTGTGCTATTTGTTAAAGAAAAAGCTAAACATTTTGTTTTTTCTGAATTTAATGACAATAAATTATTTCTTAACCAACTAGTGATTTTTGTTAGTTCTATCTCTGCTGTTTGGAACACTTCTTCCCAAAAAGTGATGCCGATTCTCTGCATTAATTAATTATATATCTACACTGGCAAAAACATAATTGGCATCGTTGTGGACCTAGAAAAGGATAGTACCACCGGCTTTGTCGAATGATAGACAAGGATAGCAAAACCAAAGTCGATCAAATACTGTTATTATAACGTGGACCTCACTATAATAGCAAAAAGTGATTTGAAACAAGCTTGTCATTTGACATGTTTGGTTTTCTTATGACGGCTTAAACTCCAAGATGTAGAATATGTGTGACCACAAATATCACATAAAAAATGTTCCATACCAGAGTGACTGTTTTTATGTCTTGAAAAATTTCTAGAATCGCAGGTTTTGTAACTACACTCTGTACAGTGGAAACGTTTAACTCTAACAATTTCTCTAGGCATCTCTCTATAAATATCTTTATGATGGATTCTCATATGGTCAGTTATGTGGTCAGATCGAGAAAATTTAAAACTACATATTTTACAACTATAAGGCTTTTCGCCCGTGTGGATTCTTGTATGTTTAGTCAAAGTACTAGAATCAAAGAACTTGGAGTCGCAAATGGTACAGGAATATGGCTTTTCTCCAGTATGCTTTCTATGATGAATTTTCAATTTATGTTTTACAGCACACTTGTAATCGCAGATTTCACATTTAAAAGGCTTTTCACCAGTATGAATCCGGTAATGTTTTTCAAGTGTATTCCTATTTGATGTCGCATATTGACAAAATTCACAAATATGTTCCCTTCCATTATGAATCTTGGAATGCGTTTGCAGCTGTTTCCTTGATTGACCCACAAATTTGCACTTGCCACATGTGTAAGTTTGCATCGTGTCAGAATTATCAACACTGATGCTATCCTGCTCTCTGCTACGGAACTCTCTCAAGCTTGCCAAAGATGGTCTTTCCTCAATATTGTAATCAGAAGAGTCTGGAGACAAAAATAAGAGATGATATTATTTTAATCATCAAGCAAAATCATTTCTAGCATAACTATTCAACATCACTATATGCAGATAATAAAAAATGGGATACATAGCAATTAATACTTAACAATAGTAATACAATACAATAAACCATATAAGCCTAACTTGGAACATATTGATCAACTGCTGTAATTATGACATAGCATCGGGCAGATTTTTGCTATGACAAATTTCCAGATAATATATCCAAGGGATGTAAGACCATCTTCATTTGAAGCCTTGGCCACATGTGTCAGTGTTACAGTGTTCAAATCCGACTCCAGTCATACAGATGGTTGACAGACAACAGCCGGGTCGATCTGAAAAAGAGGCCTCAAATGTCGCCTGCGTTAGGCGACAGTTGAGGCCTCTTTAATTTTCGTACAGGCCCGACAGTCGAGGCCTAGACTGGAAAACAGTCCTCTTCGGTCGCAGGCCTCGACTGTCATCGGGCTCGACTGTCGCGCCCCCCAACAGCCTATAGTGGGATTCGCAAAATAAAGTCAGTGAAAATGATAGAACAACAGAGTTGCCAATTCTCTGTTACCACCACCTTCTGTAGTGGATATGTGTGATTCAAGTTATTCCAGTACCCTACATCTGATGTTGATTCTTGTTAGTAGTATGATCAAATCTATTTCGAATACTGGCCAAGAAAATATATTTCTTCATGATTTAACAATAAATTTTAATGATTGAGATAAAATATTTTAGAATGTTATTATATTTCTTCAGAGCCAACACACGATTAGGCGACAGTGGGGATAGAGCTATCTCTTAGTTTATCATCTAATATACAGCTACTATAGTAGACAACTGCGATTCTAATAAATCCGGTTCCATGGATGTTCTATCTGGTGTTGATTCATGTTAAGAATATGATCAACTCTATTTCAAATATTGGTATTCTAAAACTAGGTTTGGAATTTGAACTGTTCAACACAAAGCCCTAAAAATGAACTCCCAGAATAAATGGGCTTATTAGAAAAATGGCATGAACTTATACTCTGTCCAAACAGGCATGAGCTCTGAAGGATTAGGCCGACCCTCCTACTACTCACACACACAGGTGTAGTCTCTTTTTGAGTGTGTGAGTAAAGGGACGGTCTGCCTACCTGTATACTACGTAGTATACATAGCATATCAATGGCACAGGTGTGCCTGCGCGTGGGGGAGCGAGGGTCGGCTTAATCTTTCAGGGCTCATGGCAGTTTGGACAGACTATTGCTGATCTTTTAATGAGCGTAATTAAAAGTCAATCGGCGTTTGTCTGTTTTTTTATACAGCAGTTACAGTCGCAGTTATGGTCGTAAAATATGGTTATGGTTATAAAATGTGGTATACAAGTACATTGAAACAAGGCGCAGAAACGTGTATATTTATTTCTTTTAATTTATCCCCGTTTCAAGATGGCGGCCCTTTATTCGGAAATTTCACCCTAAAAGTCAACATAAATTTTCAACACTTTATCGGATCAGGTTCAAATTGGGCTCATACTTCTCAGTGCTTCAAAGCGGTATCATCTCAAGTATCACATGTTCAGAATTTTTCAATTTTTGGAATTTTAATTTTTTTTCAAGTCCTAATCAAAGTTTCAGATTTTTATCTTTTCAACCGTGCTCCCGAGCTGAGGAGTGTAAAGGACCTTCATTCTGTGACATGGGTAGGAAGTACTAATTTTATTGATTGATTTTTGTGTGTTTTACGGTGCGTACAGATTTACGCGTCGCGAACATGAGCAATTCACTTTTAATCAGCTGATGCCAAGCTTTTTATATCTGTATCTTACCGTTTCTGTAAAAATACAGATATAGTCAGCTGATTAAAAGTGAATTGCTCATGTTCGCGGCGCACCTTAAGATTTAAGATTTTTCAGGAGAAATGACTCTGATATTAAAATAATAATTTAAATTATAATTTGACTATAGAGAGAAAATATAATTTAGTGAGTAAGTAGTATTATTGCAACGAAAATAAGATTGTGCTAAGTTATGTGTGCACGACTGTGAGAAGCAGCAAATTGAGGGATATTTGCTAGTTGTGACGGATGAGGGGGCTGGCTCCACGAGGCAAGGACACGGCGGATGTGCGGATGTGCGGTAGCCTGTAGATATTCTCACAGACGAATACTGCACACCTGGCTGCAGACCCGCTTGCCCAATCAAGTGACAACCGACTCACTGCAACACTAGCAGCAGGGCCTTAGGCAGCACCACCACACTCACGTCGAGAGGGGGAACAGTCGTTGAACAACCGAGATACTGAGCGGTTCAAAAATTATATTGCAAACAGTAAAGTTAGTTTTCCGGCATCATGAGATACATGAGTGTCCTGTGTTTTGGGATTACCAGTGCGAGTGATAGCTGTGGGTGAGTGCCAAAATTTCTAGCTCATTATAAAACATTTTCACCCGACCGAGATGATCAGAATTAGAGAAGAATTAGATGAATTAGAGATGATCTTGTTGTATAGTAAAATTTATAGTTAGCAGAATCTTATTGGCAGGTAGTTTTTTGTATGAATAATATTTTGATAAAATGTACTGCATATTTCGTTCTTTAAATTTCAAGAAATTGGCCTAATAAATGAGAAATTCTCTAGGTAATACAATGTTGTCGTCTATCCCATTACTCCCTTGAAGTAATAATAAGATATCTTCAACCCTCATCAAGGGCGGTTACAATTCTTTAGCGCTCCAAGGTGGTCTTATTTCATATATCACAAGTTCAAAAAAAAAAAAAAAATAGAATTCGATCATTCTTTTCAAGTCCCAAATTTCAAGTTTCAGATTTTTTATCTCTTTAACCGTGCATTCAAGCTTAAAAGTGTAAGAGACCTTTATTTTCAACGCTCCAAGGCGGTCTTATTTCATACATCACATGTTGAAAATTTTGATTTTTTATAATTCGATCAATTTTTCCAAGTCCCACATTTCAAGGCTCAGATTTTTTATTCTTAAAGTGTAAAGAACATGTTTGATTTTCCTATGATAGTACGAACAAGTGGATAAAGTAAATTTCTGACCACATTCGATGCACCTGCAAGGTTTTTCACCGGTGTGCGTTCTGATGTGCTCTTTCAATTGGTTCAAAATAATGCAATGATAACCACAAATATCACAACAGAAAGGCTTTACACCAGAGTGAATTGTTTTATGTGTTGATAAATTACTGAAATAGTAGGTTTTGTAACTACACTCATCTGTACATTGGAAACGTTCAACTCTACCAATTTCTCTATGGATCTCTCTATAAACATATTTATTATATCTCAAACTATCAGAGCTGTGATTCTTGAATTCACATGATTCACAGCTTTAATGTGTATCACTGCGGTGAACAGTGTGAGTATTTCCGTGTTCCCTTGAACGATATAATCGAGAAAATTTAGAATGGCTTATTTTACAACTATAAGGTTTGTCGCCTGTGTGGATTCTCATATTTCTGGAAAACTCTCGAGAATCAGAGAGCTTCGCAATCAGAGAACAAGTCGCAGATGGTAGAGGCATATGGCTTTTCTCCAGTATGCTTTCTATGATGAATTTGAATGTTTTACAGCACACTTGTAATCGCAGATTTCACATTTAAAAGGCTTTTCACCAGTATGAATCCGGTAATGTTTTTCTGTTATTTGGTGCCGCATATATTGACAAATTTCACAGATATGTTCCTTTCCATAATGAATCTTGGAATGCGTTTTCTCCGACAAGCGAGATTACAGGATATTATTAGTTATTTACATCTGAACAGAAAAAATGGAAACTCTGACTCACCATCATGACTTGAGCTGCTCTCTGCTTTCGAAATGGAACCAATACCATTATTATTGTCATCCTGGAATAAAAAAAAAGAACAAGTGATATACAAATATTATCAAAACGTGATTGAAGTGATGAAACCTAAATAAAAGAAGTCATGACATCACAGCAACTATCATAACTTGTAAGTTGTACACAGGAATAATCCTGATTGGATAATTTTCTACAACCTGACTTACTAATTAATATGTATCAAATCACGTACACTTAAATATGGGTGAATATAGTTATTCTTAATTCACAAGGATGCAGAGGATCAGGGTGAGCTTTTAACAAGTCTCAACAATGGAACAGAGCAAGCAAAAGGTATAATTCTGCAATGAATATTTAATTTGAAATATTTTGAACTGCATTCGTAATACAGTAGTCTCAGTCTTGTAAATCAATTTCAACAATTTTTTCATAATAATTAGTACAATTTAATTGGGTGAGATATGTTGATGAATTCAAAACAAACAGGATGAATTCTTCTTGAGACTACTAACTGATGAAATAAAGTGGAAGAAATAGTATATAACAGCATGGGGTCTGCCGAGAAATGTTTTTGAAACTCAAATCCAATGAAGTTAAGGTACATATTTCCATCTTGACAAATATCAACAGTAGGGGAGATTGGGGTACCTTAGGAGGGATGAGAATCTAGACAAGTCAACATTAAATGACATTTGTTGCATTGTTCTTTCTGTGCTACCATGTGTTGTAGGAGGAGGAGGAAGTTTCAGTTCAACATCACCTTTCAATGTCAAGTAGTTTTTTTCTTCTCCTTTGAAAAATTTGAACCCTGGTAAGATTCTCTTCAAGCATTTAACGCAGTAATCACTGCCATCAGCTATTCCAACTATTTCTGCAGCATAATAATTGACCGATTTTCTCCCACAAACTTTCACCAATACAAAATCGCAGTCCCACACTGTGCCCCAGAAAAATTGTCCCACTGTGCCCCTTAGGGCTCTTTTAGTTTAAAAACATTATATAAAAGCTATTTCTGGTAGAATGACCAATAAATAAATACTGATGTGGGCTAGCCCTACGTGGATTTATCATGTGAGCACGGTTGCCAAGGTGACTGTTTTAGCAACGAACAAGTAAATAACTAGTTGAAGTTAGAGTTTTATGAGATACGTTCAAAGATGATGTGTTATTTTATTTTTATCTTTTTCGATGTGAACTTTATGAATAAAGTGTCAATTACAAAAGCACATTTACAGCAATACCTTATTCGGTTGAATACATTATAAACTAGATTTTAGCACCAAAAGTTCAGAACATCACTATTTTTTTGAATGTTTTATAGCAAGAATCTTAGCTTATCTTCGTTTTACTATAGGCGTCAGAAAATTAGGTTATGTTGCCCTCTCCAAAAGTAGGCCTACTTGCCACAAAATGATGGGCTTCTCATCACATGATCAGAATAAGATTTGTCAACTTATAAACTAGTTATTTCTCTAATATTGCTGGAAATAAAGAAAACTTCTCCATCGTCCCACTGTGCCCCATGTCCCACTGTACCCCACTCTCACCTATAGCAAACAAAACGATTAGTTTTGAAATTAACTTGATTAAAATTTGGAAGATTTTTCCCCAGAATTGAAGAGCTTAACCATGAACTGTTGTATTGATCTATGGAATCCGCAACTTGTGTTGGTTGAATACAGAGTTGATGAGCATTATTATGGAAACAGCTTAATATTTATTTTACAAGACAGTATGATATGACAATAGTTTCCATGGGGATCCTATTCCAATTGAGAAAAAGAATTACTTTCTGTCGCTCCAAAACTTTTGTTCGTCACCTTGGATCCGTTATATGGATCCAATTTCATTCCGAATCCAACTTCATTTTTTCAAATGGGATACAAATGTAATACATGATTTCGATACAGAATTTCAAAATAAAATTAATAGCGAAACCCATACATCGATATCTCAAACCATTCCAAAGATCTCAACATTCAAAGATACTAATACATGATACAAAAATGAACTGCTACCACAATAATAGTATTATTAATTACGCGTATGTTATAGACAGACAATAGACAGGCAGACAGACGCTAACGGAAGCGATTTAATATGAAACTTATACGGTACATGAAATATATTGTGTATTATTCAGCTGGAATCATGTGTCGGCGCATAAAAATGATGTCTGTGTGATAAGTCCCAAATAGCATCAGCTTCTTTTATGAATGAAAAATTACAGGAATAGCATGTAATTGGTTCCAGTTGACTAAATAATAAATCTGTGGTTTTGAAAATTTTATAGTATTTTTATTTAATTTAATTTAAATGATACATCACAACAATAATTGTTGAAAAATTATTTTTTTCAGATGCACTTCCAATTTTATTTTTACATCCTGAAAAAAGCGAAGGTGTGTGTCAATTTTGTTGTCCATCGACCTCGTCCTGCAAAAAGGTTCGATAAACCTCTTCTTCTTTTAGAAGAATTGATTCATCTTACCATTTATATACAATTTTCCAAATCTTTATTTTTGTTAGAAAAATCATAGGAAAGGATTCAATATTTTCTTACCATTGGAGTCACTGATTCCAGAGAGTCATTGGACTCTTGAAAAGTGCAGAAGTTTTCCTTGATCAATGGCTTTTCATCAATTTCTATTTCGTTTTCCATGCTAAACTTTTTTTCATTTTCATAATAATTATCATTCTTGTCATGAGCATCATTGCCATTGTCATCATCAAAGCATTCATGAGCCTGTCAAGATAAATGAGATGAAATGAGATATTGGTATAGATATAGATAAATGAGATATACATTATCATTATTACTAATCCATATTTCTAAGTCAGTGGAAATGATAGAATGGCATTTTTGTCAATTCTTTTTCTCCACCGCCTCCTATAGTACATAGCTGAGATTGAAGTTATACTGGTCTAATATTGATTCTTGTTAATAATGGGAGATTGCACAGGACATTTTTAAATTATAATTTATATGAGATGTCTCATATATACAGAAATACTTTTTTAAATTTGAATGTATTACAAACATTGAGTGGTATTTCGTTTTGATCTATTTGTAAAAATATTTTTTATTGATACCGATTTTTGTTGAGATTGTGTTGAAGCAGAAGCCAAAATTGTATTTACCATTAGCATCTTCTGATCTACTTTCTATAATTATTTGATTAGATGAATTAGTTGAATGATTATAATGTTTATTTTAGATAACAATCAGTCATCCTAGACGGAAACATGACAAAATTCAACATTAGAAGTATATGGCACATTAGATGAATTTTCTACAAAATTGAAATGGGATTTGTTGATACTATTCGTCCTTGATGAATTTTGTTGTCCATCGAACTCGACCTGCAAAAAGGTTTGATAAACCTCTTCTTCTTTAAAAAGAATTGATTCATCTTACCATTTATATACAATTTTCCAAATCTTCATTTTTGTCAGAAAAATCATAGGAAAGGATTCAATATTTTCTTACCAGTGGAGTCACTGATTCTAGAAAGTCATTGGACGCTTGAAAAGTGCAGAAGTTTTCCTTGATGAATGGCTTTTCATCAATTTCTATTTCGTTTTCCATGATAAAATTTTTTTCATTTTCATAATAATTATCATTCTTGTCATGAGCATCATTGCCATTGTCATCATCAAAGCATTCATGAGCCTGTCAAGATAAATGAGATCAAATGTTATATAGGTATTGATATAGATAAATGAGATATACATTATCATTATTACTAATCCATATTTCTAAGTCAGTGGAAATGATAGAATGGCATTTTTGTCAATTCTTTTTCTTCACCGCCTCCTATAGTACATAGCTGAGATTGAAGTTATCCTGGTCTAATATTGATTATTGATTCTTGTTAATAATGGGAGATTGCACTAGAGATGTCTCATATATACAGAAATACTTTTTTAAATTTGAATGTATTACAAACATTGAGTGGTATTTCGTTTTGATCTCTTTGTAAAAATATTTTTTATTGATTTTTGTTGAAGCAGAAGCCAAAATTGTATTTACCATTAGCATCTTCTGATCTACTTTCTATAATTATTTGATTAGATGAATTATTTGAATGATTATAATGTTTATTTTAGATAACAATCATTCATCCTAGACGGAAACATGACAAAATTCAACATTAGAAGTATATGGCACATTAGATGAATTTTCTGCAAAATTGAAATGGGATTTGTTGATACTATTCGTCCTTGTTGAATGGTTGTAGCATCTACTACCATGTTCTATATTTTTTAAATTTCTAAGCTGAAGCTAACATCATATGGTCTAACCCTGTCCAATAAGAATCTTTGCCAAATAATAGAATCCAGATACAGTTAGACAAACCTAACAGCTTTAAAAATCATCATTAGAATTACAAAAATGTTTTCTCTTCATGGATTTATTTATTCTCCTACCCATTTTTTAAGAGCATGTAAAAGTTGGCAAGTTGTCATTTCTGTGCACACTTTAAACTCTGCTGTCAATTATCTTATTAATTCTTCTATTGATGTAGCTATTCTATTTCATTTTGAATTTTATCAAATTTAGTGAGCTAGTCTTCAACTTGGAACTTTTGTGGTATTTCTCCTTTACTGTACAAGGCGATGGACATCTAGTACTGCATTATAAGAACAGTAAACATTATGGTCTATGGGGACATTATGATGTACATGATTTATGGAAACTTTAGCGCTAGTGATAAAATAAGTTGAAATGAAAGAGATATTGTCAGTTCCACATAATTTATTTGAGAGAAAAAAATAAAGTTTCAACGCAATTTAGGCTTCATAATTAGTGGTAGGATAGACACTTAATTTAGGCTTCATAATTAGTGGTAGAATAGACACGTAATTTTCTGGATAGACACTTTCATTTCACCTTAATAATATATGGAGAAATTCCACATATCTGATCTTAGAGTAGGTACTACATTTACGGTATATGTAAATATATAAATATACAATAAGTATTCGCTGCACACGGGAACAATTGTGGCTTCCACTATAGCATTTGCTAGAACAGGGAAATGTAAATATCATGAACATTTGAGTACCATACATTTCCAATTCATTTCCATTTTCCGTGACAGCTGGAAGAAGCTAATATTGTCCTTTTGCGCAGGCTGCTTTAGAATAATCATATTTTTTATTGAATTCATTGCTTAAGGATCAAATAGCTAGAGACCTTTGAGTCAGTCAATTGATTGCGATAAAAAGTGGAAAGAGCTCACCTGATTCGTGACTGATCCCATTGGATCAGGATATTCTTTTTTAATTAAGTCCATTGAAGTGGCACAATCCATCTGTCCGCTTGTTTTACTTCATACCTTACAAATAAATAAAATCAATAATGATTCAATCAATCTTTATCTTGCAGAGATGCAGACTACAGTGGTCCTGTCAGATAAAGCAAACAGTAAACCATGGCTAAAGTCCAGGCCTAATGCCATTAAATCTGTCATCAAATTTTTTATTGGAATTGATTAAGTATGTTATTTTAATGAGAAAAAATTAAACGGCAGCCATTCATCATGAATTTAAAGAAAATGAGTTTTACTAACCTCACTTTGATCAAGATTTTAAAAATATCTTTAATAACGCACACCTCTGGACCTAGAATTAAGTCGGTTAGGGATAAGGTGGAGTTATATTTATTAAGTGTTTCAAAGGTAACAGGTTAGGGGGTTAGGTTTTTGGTTTGGGATTGCAATATGCTGGAAAGCGTTAGGGTCCAGGTTGGGGTGGTATGTTTTTAATGTTTCAAAGGTAATAGGGTACATTAGGAGGTTAGGTTTTTGCTTTTAAAGGGCAATATTATGGTGGAAGGGGTTAGGGATCTGATCAGTACATCGATAAGTACTGTATCGATCTATCAATAGTTTAAAAAACAACATGGCTTACACGGTATAGGTTAAATACATGTAAAATTATGCTGCTTTGAACTTCGTTTATTTTGAAAACAATAGTGACCGCCGTTAATTTTTTGTGATCAAAATAACATACTAAATCGATCCCAACCAAAAATTTGATGACAGGTAGGTCTATAATGGCACTGGATCTAGAGTTATGCATAAACCATCAAAAGATTGAGTAGCCTAATTTATGAGTTCTTATTATTATTAGCCCAGTCAATGAAGGTCCAAAAAAGCAATTTCGGTCTGAAAATTAAAAGCTGAATCTCTCACCATCGATAGAACCCTCCCAAAGGGTCATTCTCCCAAAAGTCCCAAGAAATCCCCCTGGAGCTTCCCCCCCCCAGCCACCCAAAACATGAAAAATACAGGTAATCACGGAAAATCAGTTATCTCTGTAACTATTGATCGGAAAGAGTTCTATTATATGTCATTGGATTCTTTGCATTATGGACTACAATATTAGTTCTATACATTTTTTAAAATAAAACCAAGAGTTTTATTGATAAAATGATATACAGAGTGAGTCATATGTATGGGAATCCTTCAATAAGTTGGAGACTGTAGTAGATATAATACTGTAACTTTCAGGATAAGTTATTGATCAAATACTCCTTTGATACCTTTTGACGTACAACTGAATTACAACCCCTCATAAGGGGGTGACTTAGGGTTTGTAACTCGAATATTTCAAATGCAAACACCTATATTGTGTGGTACATCAATTTAAATGCCTTTTTAAAACAAGAAAGATAACATCAATTAGAATGTTCTATGATACTTGTATATTGTATCCAAAATGGCAGCTGATTGAAGTTTTAGTTTTTGCTGGGAAATGAGGAGTTGTAACTCAAATATTATAAATGTTAACACCCATTTTGTGGTACATCATTTTCAAGGCCTTTCTAAAACAAGAAAGATGACATAAATAAAAATGCTATATATGATACTTGTATCCAAAATGGCGGCTGATTGAAGTTTTTGTTTTTAAAGAAATAATTGATAAAATTCAATCAGCCGCCATTTTGGATAAAAGTATCATAGAACATTTTTATTGATGATCATTTTCCTCGTTTTGAAAAGGCCTTTGAGGGGTTGAAATTCAGTTGTATGTCAAAAGGTAGAGCATTTGACCAATAACTTATCCTGGGAGTTACAGTATTATATCTACAACAGTCTCCAACTTATTGAAGGGTTCCCATACATATGACTCACTCTGTATACCGGGGAGTCCGGTCTCACAATGTGTCAAACTATCAAACGATAAACCGAAAAACTTCAATAAATTTTTACGAACTCCCTACTTCTAGGGCATTGTTCCTGGGTAACACACATATCTAAATATCATATTTAAATTATCCGGAAGTCTTCAGTTACTCTCACAGCGGCCATTTTGCTTTCTTCACTTATTATCTTTTTTCTAAATAATGGTTAAACATACGAAATTGAAACTTTTCACAATCATTTATAACAATTAGACAAAGCTACAAAAAAATTATGATAATTTTTCAAATCCATAAAACAAAATAGCGGCCATTTAAAATTTTGTTTCTTAGATAACTCAGAAACTGTTAGTTTTCAAATTACAAGAATATTTTTTTCAATAAATTCAATCACCTATTGATTGGTACCTGATGTTTTAAGATTGGACCAATATTAACTGAGATATGGCAGCTTTTTCTAGTGATAGGACACCGCTGTGTATTAATTAATTATTGTTTGAAATAATCTATTTGGCTTACAAATGACATGCAAAGCAGACGGAGATTGTTGCATTGTTGTGGCAGACTTTAGCCGCATGCCTTTGCAAGCAATGCAACTAACCCCCAGTGGGGTCCTATCACTAAAGCTGTCATATCTCAGTTAATATTGGTCCAATCCTAAAACATCAGGTACCAATCGATGGGTAATTAAATGTACTAAAAAAAGGCATTCTTGTGATTTTTTTGTAAAACCAACGGTTTGTGAGTTATTCAAGAAACAAAATTTTGAATGGCCACCATTTTGTTCGATGAATTTGAAAAATTACATAATTTTTTTGTAGCTTTGTCTAGCTGTTATAATTGATTGAGCAAAGTTTCAATTTCGTATGTTCAACCATTATTTGAAAAAAATAATAATAGTGAAAAAAGCAAAATGGCTGTGTGAGAAACTGAAGACTTCCGGACAATTTAAATATTATATTTAGATATGTTTCTTACCCAGGAACAATGCCCTAGAGTATTGGTAAAAAGTTCATATACACTCTGTATGTAAAAATTTAGGGGTTTTTGATTTGATTTTTTTTCTCCGATTAACTTTGAAGCAAGTAAGTTAACTTTTAAGAAAAGTTAGCCAAATAATTAATGTAGCCACTTTCATTGCAAATACATTGATGTATATTGTTATGTGTATTTGCGATTCAATTTGACACCGTGGAAGGTGAAACGGCCAACGCGGTACGGCGCGGCTGACTCCCTTCGCCATAGTAAACAGTAAATTAATCTCTGTAACCATTAATCAAAAAAATCGATAATAATAATAATGATTGTGAACGGAACTGCAATTCTGGCTCGGTATTGCCTCTTCATGTTCAGTGAGAATAGAAAGCTACAGAATAATTTGTTCTCACTATATGTGATAATATTTGTTAATATTTAAACCAAATGAGCAAAAAATTTATCTGCTTTCAGCTTGAAAATTTTCAACTCATCAGGAGTACAGTGTTACCATATAGTATCACTACGAAAGCCTGATTTTTATCATCAGAGTGTTTGAATCAAGAAAATTATAATATTTTTTAGATTACTGAAAAGTGAAAATCTAGATTCAGTGCATGTCAAAATAATAGACAAAATTGATTGTTTTGAGCATCATAGTGTACCGCGTCGGCTGTTTCCCCTTCTTTGGCGTCAAATCAAATTGCAAATACATAACAATATACATCAATGGATTTGCAATGAAAGCGGCTACATTAATTATTTGACTCATTCTTCTTTAAAATTACTTGCTTCAAAGTTAATCCGAGAAAACAAAAAAAAAATGAAATCGAAACCCCCTAAATTCTTACATATATATTATTTTATCAAGGAAACTGTTTGTTTTATTGAGAAAATTAATATGACTAATATTGTAGTTCATAACACAACGAATCGAATGACATATAATAGAACTGTTTCCGATCAATGGTTATAGAGATAATTGATTTCCCATGATTACCTGCATTTTTCAACTTTGAGGTTGGCTAGGGGGGAAAGCTCCAAGGGGATTTCTTGGGACTTTTAGGAGAATGACCCTCTAGGAGGGTTCTATCAATGGTGAGTGATTCAGCTCTTTATTTAATTTTCAGACCGAAAAAACCTTTATTGACTGGGCTATATACATACAAGAGCTATATACATGTCAAGTTTATTTTGTAGTTGGTGTAACCTCAAAAATAAAACTAACTTAAATTGAAAATTATAATACTTCAAGAACAAAATACAATGTTAATAATTGATTCCATAGGCTACCGGTATCTTTTTTCAACACAAATATTTCTACCCTCAAATAATAAAAAATCAAATACTGTACCGGTATAACTAAAAAACGTGATATGTCTGTGAACAGATTAAAACAACGGAAATCGATTTTCGATAAAGTTCTATCACATAATATATCGATTCTGATTCAAGAGTCGATTTGAGTTTTGAGGGGGTATCCAGCAGGTGGCGCTCAAGGATAATAATATATCGTTTAGGTATTTCACTTTGCATCCGAATATTTCCGAAATTGCCAGAGTGGATCTAAAACTTGGATCAAACGGTTAGCGTGAAAACTCTCTGGTTAGCTGAGTTCATATTGTCGAAATAAGGCCTGCAATCTATCCAGCAAAATATAAGCGTTCTATCTATAGTGATTAGTTACATGCTAGTGTATATGTTCCTAAATCTCAGCTTATCATCTACTAATATTCAGGCTATATATATATATATATATATATATATATATATATATATATATAATATATATATATATATATTATATATTAAATGGATGAAATAACCCTTGCTCTAAGTTCGCATTTTGTGCTTGAATCGCAAATACAGCACTTCAAATTTCGTTCAGTTCTACCAATTTCTTAAGTTAGAGATTTTAAAATGAATTTCCATTGCTTAATAGGCACCATTTCAAAAAGTCACCGATTTGCTGCCTTCAAAAAGAGAGAGCTACCGGCATATCTGTGCAGTGTGGTGTGCACATGCACACAATGTCCGGGAATTTATTGAAAAATGAGGGATTTTGTCAGGAAGAATGATTTTCTGATCTGGTAGCCCTAGATGGGATCATATATGGCACATAATAATTCTATACGTACGGTAAATGCGTTAATATGTGGTAGCGGTGGTCTAATATAATGATTTCAAACGATTCATCAAACGATCAAACTTATGAAACCTTATTTAATAAGCATACTCATATAATAGTATAGGCTTTCCACAATTGAATTTATTGATGGGTCACATTATGGTATGAGTTGATGAGAATCTGCATGGATTCCTGTTTAAGATAGGCTAATAACTCATCAAATTTCAGAACCATGTTTTCTCTAAGTAGGTACTGTATATTTTATGAGATCTTACCTGAAGTTTGATCAGTGATATCTTAATCAATGTAGGCTATCTTAATCAATGATATCTTAAGTATGTGAACTTTTAATAAAAATTGTAAGAACTTGCTTGTAGGCTATAAACATCACAACCTGCAAACAGGAAACAGGAAACAGCAAACAGAAATGCTTGTACGTTAACGGCGTCCAAAAATATTTGAAAATTACAAAAAAAATAATAATCCGATTTGTCTAAAGGGCGAAAAACACGCGCATGCGTCGTCAATGTGTCGGAGCCCGCAACCATACGAATTACGAATATTATGGTACGAATATTGTACGGTGATAAAGATCTTTTTCCTTCTGGTTGAATAAAACCATAGAGAAACAATAGCGTAAGTAGATATCCTATGGTATAGGGCGTTTATGTCGCAACTTTTACTGTTATCCCAAGCCGATTACTGTCGATTATTGTTGATCTTTACTGTTTTGACTGGGTAAGAGTGTATGAACGGCACAATATGAGAGACTACCAGCGTAATAAAGCTTCACGGGAAAGAACTACGTGGGCTATCGGCTTGAGATAACAGTAAAAGTTGCGACATAAACGCCCTATGCCATGGGATATGTACTTATGCTATTGTACTTATGCTAATAAAACACAATTAATATCACTTTGATACGTTTGCTTTCCATTTTTCATTTTATGTCAATTATGATATATGATTATAAGTCATTTCGAAATAATGCATCATTCTTTTGTACCTAGTTTAGAAACGAAGTTCAATCCCGATCGAAAACTTATAACATTATGGTAACATTCAATTTCCACGACATATTATTGAAAATCTATCAATGGAATATAATAATTATAAACATCCATTTTATTCTATACATTTCATTAATGGAGTACTCAATTATGGTTCAAGAAATTAGTTGGATGAATGGATAGTCTCGAGTAATGAGGAAATTGTCAATTGTCTTTCAACAAATTTTTATCTATCTGTCGTATATGCCTCTATATGTATCACTGTATCACTTATCATGTTTTGTTATCTAAGTTTTGTTATCTTTCTGCTTATTTTGTTGATCCTCCATCCTAAATATTCCATCAATCTCTATATATAAAAATGAATGTCTGTGTGTTAGTTGGTTTGTTCCCTATACTAAAACTAAACTTGTTCCCAAAAACTACCTACTTGACAGAACGGCATGAAACTTTGGGAATATGTTGTGTGAATATTGGGGATGGTTTCTGACCAAAAATTTTAATAGGGGGGGCTTATGATAATTATATATTAATCCATTTTGCAGACCTACCGGTATTTTTTCGAAATTATCGGCCGAGCGGCTAACGTAGAACGGGAAGATCATCATGATTCAATATCATGTTGTGATAATATGATTTAGCATATGAACTTACCAGCTGTAATAAACACATCACTCTGTGATAAAATTGTTTACTGGTATTAAAACGGTAGTTTTAAGCACATAGAAAGTCCGTATTGAGATGTAAATAAAAATATTTGGGTGCGGAATGGCAAGGTGCTAGCTAGGCGCACGGATGGACAACCTGTAATTGTCATAGAGACCGTCCAGGACTTGAACAAGTTAGTTTACACGTCCAAGTAGTACAAATATTGTTAATAATAATAATAATAATAATGGTTTTCCCTATTTCTTTTTTATTTTATTATTATTATTATTATTATTATTCTTTTATTTTTCCAAGAACTTACTGCAATTTAAGACTATGATGTTCTTAATTTTTTTAAATCTCAGTTACATGCTTTCAACGCTATACATTTATTTATTTATACTACATGTGTTTTTGTGCATTTATCTTACATTTTTTAAATTTAATTACCACCCATTTTGATAGTTTTTAATGGAAGACGGTGATAAATCTTTTCTATGTTTGCACTTGAATATCAGGAGTATGAAGGAAAATTTTGATTCATTATTACTGGAACTGAGTCTATTAGATTCACTTCTATATGTTGTTGTATTGAGCGAAATTTGGATTTATGATCATGAAATAGATTTTTTAAAAATAGATGGCTATATATGTTATGCAAACTGCAACAATTCTTATAGAGCAGGGGGAGTTGCTGTTTATGTCAAGAAAGAGTTAAGAGTAGATTTTGAGAAGCTCAACTTAAATTCGGCTGATGGAATTAAATTGCATTGTAATATAAACAATTTTGATATATGTTTTTTGGCATTCTATAGATTTACCGGAGTTGAAATAGACTCTTTTTTAAACGAACTGAGCGACGCTTTAGTCAAAACAGAAAATGAATTCGTTATCATCATTGGAGATATGAATATAGATTTAACAAGTCCCGCTGCTATAGTGGATAGATATACAGTAAATACATTTTGAATAGTCAAGGTTTTGATTCATACATAAGCTTAAACGAACCCACAAGAATAACAGACAGGTCATCATCTTGTTTAGATCATTCATTCATTCGTGCAAGCTCCAGAATACAAAACATAATGAATTTTAAAGGCGTAGTCTGTCATAATGACATATCAGATCACTCTATGTTAGAATTATTCACTGATATTTTAGAAAATACTACTTCGAACACCATACGTTATAAAAAAATAGATGAAAATAAATTTGTGAAGTTAGCTATGAACTGTGACTGGTCTGATATTTATAGATGCACCAGCGTGGATACCGTATAGCTTTAAATTATTTCATTAACAAATTAAAAGAATGTATGGATAAATCTTCGAAAGACGAAACAAGAAAATCTAATAGGGTTAAATTTCGAAAGGCTTGGATGAATCACTTGAATTCAGGAAAATTCAAAAGAAAAATGCTCGAGCTAAAAAATTTTTCAAGGATCCCAGAAATGAAAATTTAAAATTAGAATACAATACTTTCCGTAACACTTTAAAGAAAGAGATCATTGAAACGAAAGAGAAATTTTATCTTGATACCTATCACAAACTGAAAAACAATACGAAAGAGAGCTGGCATATCATCGACTCTCTTATCGGTATGAGGAAGAATACCACCGATATTAAGGAAATAACAAATGCTAGAGGTGAAACTATTATAGATAAAGCAGAGATAGCTAATGAATTCAATAACTTTTTCACAAATTTAGTCTCGTAATTCTACTACATCCGAAGCTGATTACATCATATATAACAATACATTCACTGAAAACCGACCCAGATCTTCCCTATTTTTTACGCCGACATCTCCATCTGAGATACAGAAAATAATTAATGGATTTAAAAGTAGAAAATCGCCGGGTAAAGATGGGATTACAACATCAATAATTAAAGCTGCAAAAGAACCTCTCTCAAAAATTCTATCTTATATATACAATTTGAGTTTTTTAACAGGGACATATCCGTGTCAACTCAAAGAGAGTGTTTTCTACCATATTTAAAGGAAGAGACACAAAATTGATGAATAATTACAGACCCATAGCTTTATTATCTGTCTTTTCAAAAATTTTAGAAAAAATAGTCAAGAACAGATTACAGAATTATCTTAAATCTATTAAATTTTATAGCAACAACCAATTTGGGTTCAGGCTGGGTTTAAAACGGAAGATGCTATGAAAAGGGTGATTTCTAAATTTTATACTGGTGTGAACGAGAGTAAAAAAGTCGTAGGTTTATTCCTTGACATCAGGAAAGCTTTCGACTGTGTCAATCATAGAAAGTTACTGAGAAAACTGTATTATGCTGGCGTAAGGGGTGTATGTAATAGCTGGTTTGAGTGCCTTCTATCGGGACGTTCTCAGCGAGTTAATGTGGGGGGTTCCTTGAGTAATTCAGCTATCATAAAAAATGGCGTGCCTCAAGGGTCAGCTCTATCAAGTGAACTTTTTCTTGTTCATATCAATGACCTTTGCAATGGTAACTTCAAAGGCACTCTCACTTCTTTTGCCGATGATACTGCTCTATGCTACACCACAGATTCAGAACCACAACTACAAACATATATACTTGAAGACCTCAAACTAATCAATATTTGGCTCCCTTACAACTATTTACAACTAAATATCGATAAATCAAAAATACTCAGGATTGATCTGCGGCCACAACCAATTCCTCTCTGTCTACCATTCCATAGCCCAGATTGTGATAATAGGGATAACTGTGACTGCAAACTAATCACTGAAGCAAAATCCCTTGAATACTTAGGATTAACATTGGACTCGCAATTGAACTGGAACGAACATATACAGAATCTAAAAAAACAATTAGTCATAGCATGCAGGAAATTTTACTTTTTGAGAAATCTTTGTCCTGACCATGTTCTAACCATGTTGTATCATGCACTTGTAGAGAGCAGGCTACAGTATGTCATTGCAATGTGGGGAGGGGCTTACATAACAACACTCAATCCCTTAGTAGTAGGCTAGAAATTCATAATGAGAGTGATAAGTAGGAAACCAGCTCGACATCATTCCCTCATTCTATTTAGAGATAGAAATATCTTACCATTAAGGTATTTATACTTTCACAAAGTGCTAGAACTATCTTACAAAGAAAGCGGCCAAGATCTCAATGAATTCATCTATGAAGTACATCACCCAATGCTACGTACAGGAGGGTACTTTATTCCGCCTCGTCCAAGGCAGGAAAAATTCAGGAGATTCTTTCTATATGTCACTCCTCGTAATTTCAACCTTTTGCCTAGTGAAATAAAGGATGCATAACGCTTGAATAGATTCAGACACTTGACCAAGAGTTGGCTATTGGAGAGGAATGAAGTGGAAACATTGTTCCAATAAATTTTATTTAAGTAGATTGATTTAGTAATTTTATTATGTATGTATGGCATTTCAACACGCTCAAATTAGAATGCAAGAAAAATGTGCAATTTTTATTATTATTTTTTTTTTAGGGTTGAGAATTGATAAGGGTGAACGCTGATAGGGGTTGCTGGAAGAGCTGATAATATGGTAATGCAGTATGAGTAATGAGGAGGAGAAGTGGCAGCCCGCGAGGCCTCAGCGCACAGCCACCACTCTTCCCACTCAAAGTGGCAACCGGTTTGGATGCAGAGGGGATCAGTGACATGACAGTGATCAGTCAAGGTCGATATCAACACAGATCAATGTTTCCAACAACATAAACACAGACTCAAGCTTATGTCATCAGAATAATTGGTGGATTCACAGAGGATCGGCAGCCTTGATTGCAGGTTGATTGGTTTGTGCTTTCCTCCCCTTCCCCCTCTCCCAAAGAGGCAAGATAACCTCTCTCCCTCACCCCTCCTTCATCTTCCCCGTTTATCTATCAACCCAGCACTTCAAGAAGCATGCTCAAGAAGTCAACAACGTTTCGTTCTATTTCTCCTGTTCCATGGCGTTCGAGTTGAATGCAATTACCTCATTCCGTTTCATGATATATGTGCAATATCATATAGGCCTACACATGAAGACAGGATATCACCAGTAACTTCTACACTCGAGATATACAGTCCACTTCCTTGCCAGTTCCAAGGTTAGTGCAGATTAATAGACTTTCTTTTGGGGCTGTCGACGTTTTCGTGAATTAAATCTTAACTGTACCCCAATCCATAGGTTTGGGGACAGGACGGGATTACCACATGGTCCTCCAGGCCGGATATGTTCTTTTACCAAGAGATTTATTTTTCAATTTAAATTTCAATTCGTTAATAGTAGAGTTACTTGTTGATATCCATGTTAAATCCAGTTACAAAGTTCCTTTCCAAATCTCCTTGTTTATCTAATCAGTTACTCAGTTACAATGGCAAGCCCACAAGCCTTGCTTACTATTCGTGTGAAGAAGAAAGAAACTTTGTTTAGCCGTGTTCAACAAGCTTATGACTTGTTGAAGAACATCAATGATCCTAAAATTCAATCTCAATTTTTGATAAGAAGCATATCTATTGAAAATACTGTGAAAGAATATTCTGCACTCTTAGATGAAATCAATGAATTATCTATTCAAGTTGAACCTACTAAAGAACCTGAATATCAATCACTTACCGTCATTGATAATTAATTTATCCTGTGCAATAATAAATGCTCGTGATAAATTGAATCAAATTAAAAATGAGAAACCGAAGGAGAAAAGTGAACCCTCAACTTCAACCTCTCATTCTCCCCGTTTGAACATGATCCAACTGAAATAAAACCGTTTGATGGCTCTGATATTTCAGACTGGCCTAGATTCAAAAATATCTTTTCATCATTGATTGTGGATGATAAATATTATTCTCCTGTTCATAAATCTCATATTTTGCATAATTTGTTGAAAGGCGAAGCAGCCAGAGTAGTGAAATCTTTTCAGATAAGTAGTGATTTTGATTTGGCATGGAAAACTCCATGCAAGCGTTATGAAAGTGATAGGGTGCTAGCTAACTACTACGTAAATGAGATTTTGAAAACTAGTTCAATCCCATTTAAACCTTCGTTACAATCGCTTCAAGATTTTCTTGTTAAAGTAGGTGATAGTATTACCACTCTGAAATCGTTGAAAGTTCCTGATTTGGCTGATTATATCTTGTACTCATTAGCTATTCGTCAATTAGACAAAACATCACGTGAATTGTTTGAGATCGAGGTAGCTGATAAGAGCTTTCCTTCTTGTCAACAGTTGATTGATTTCGTGAATAAGAGAGTTAGATCTTATCAATTATCTGCATCTGATGTGCTGTCTGTTAATGAACAAAAATCCATCGAAAAGCCGAAAAATAAGTCATTTCAGAAAAAGGTTGTCTTATCTACTCAGGCTGATAACAGCGTTCGAAATAAAAGCAGCTCAGTTACTTGTGAATTAAATGATAGTGCTGAAACAAAATGCTCACTTTGCAACTCAATGAATCATTCGTTATTCAAATGTCCTGCTTTCTTGAAAAGAGATCCAAAAGCTAGGAATGAATTTATTAAATCATTGAGAGTCTGTTTCAATTGTTTCTCCAAATTTCATGCTGTAAATCAATGCAAGTCTTAATCGTTGTGTTATTGTGGCCGTATGCATAATAAATTACTTCATTATCCTCGTAGTAGTGATAATAGCCGTTTGAATTCTCCTGCTCGTTATCAGAAATCTACTTATAACAACTCTAAAGTTGCTTTGAAATCGAAATCCGTTGATTCGATTACTCAAACTGGTAGCACTATGAATGTTGTTGAGAATTCAAATTCTTCTAAGCATTGTGGTATCACTGATAATGTTATTGATAAGTCATCAATTGTTAGTTTAATTCCTAAAACGAGTGTTGTTCTAGGTACTGCTCAAGCAGTTATTAAAAATTCATCTGGTTTGTTTATTGGTGTTCGTTTAATGATTGATTCTGGTAGTACTGCTAATTTCATCACAAAAGATCTTGTTATGAAACTTGGTTTATCTGTTCATGATTGTGATCAAAATTTCTCTGGTTTGAATTCCTCGAGTGTAGGGGATTCTTCTGGTGTTGTGAAATGTTTGTTGAAACCTAAGGGCTCAAATCACCCTCGTCTAGAAACTGAGGCTTACGTGATTGATAAAATAGTTGGTTCATTGCCCCCTATTTATCTCAGTTCGAAAGTACAAAATGAGTTGAAAAAATTCAACCTTGCTGATCCTGTGTTCTATGAACAACGTTCCGTTGATCTTCTATTGGGATGTCAGCTATTCAACAAAATATTACGTCATCATAGTCAAGTCTCATCTAGTGAAGAGTGTTCGTTTTGCGTGATTCCTACCGTGTTTGGTGACATTATTTTGGGTGAATTTCCAAATCATTCCGGTCTTCTTAATCAGTCATTGACTGCATTAATGACGTGTCCCACCTCTGAGAACTCGTTGAATAATTTGGTTCATAAGTTTTGGGAAAGTGAAGAAATTCCTAATCATAAATTTCCTAGTCCCGATGATGAGTTTTGTGAGAAACATTTTTCTGAAACTCACACATGTGATACTGAAGGAAGATATGTTGTTCGTCTTCCTTTCAAAGTTGACACTAATCAACTCAAGTTTCATGAATCTCATGATGTTGCTTTAAATCGTTTTCTGTTGTTGGAGCGTCGTATGCTGCATGATGCTCGTTTGAAATCAGATTGTGCATCATTTATGGAAGAGTATCTTCTTTTGGATCATATGGAACTTGCTAAAAAACCAGGTAAATATTTTATTCCTTATTTTTGTGTATTCAATCCGTCATCACCTACAACAAAGGTTCATGTTGTATTTGATTGGTCTGCTAAAAAGAGTCACATTTTGTTGAATCAAGTTCTTCATTCAGGTCCAAAATTGTTAAATGACATTATGTGATGTGTTAACTAGATTCAGACTTTACTCATTCGTATTAACGTGTGATGTTACGAAAATGTATCGTGCTATCCTCGTTGATGAAGAAGATCTTTCTTTCCTTCACATATTGTTTCGTAAAGATCCTTCCGATGATATTGTCGTTTATGAGCTCAAAACAATCACATATGGTTTGAAACCGTCTGGTTTTCTTGCTCAACGTGCTCTCATTCAACTGGCGAAAGATGAAGGAGATAAATTTCTGTTAGCAGCAGCAGCTATTCGTGATAATATTATATCACGACAATTTTCTCACAGGTGCTAATTCGTTGGAAGAAATCTGTGAAATAAAATCACAACTTTGTAATCTTCTAAACTGTGCTCATATCAAGTTGAATAAATGGAGCAGTAACTCTCCTGAGTTCTTGGATTTGATTCGTTCTGAAAACACTCAAGTACCACTTCATATCAGTGATGAGCCTAATTCAAATGTGAAAGTTCTTGGCATAATGTGGAACCCAACTACTGATTGTTTTCATATTAAAGTCTCCATTCCAGAGTTTCAAAAGAAAAACTCTAAGCGCACTGTTCTGTCCATTATCACGCGTCTGTATGACCCTCTCGGTTTTATAGCTCCAGTAATATTCAAAATGAAATGTTTTTTACAAGAGCTGTGGAAGTTGGACATCGATTGGGATACGCCGATTCCTGTTAACTACAACGAATGCTGGAAAGAGCTGATGAGAGAGCTTCCTGCTCTAAGTTCAATTTCAATTCCTCGATGCGTTTATGGCGATGCTTTTTCTTGTCAAATACTTGGGTTTTCCGACGCATCGCAGAAAGGAATCTGTGCTTGTATCTTCTTGAGAGTTGTGTCATCAGAATCTACGGTGAAATGCTTCCTGTTGAAAGCTAAAACTAAAGTTGTGTCGTTGAAAACTCTGTCTATTCCTCGATTAGAGCTTCAAGCTGCATTGTTGCTTTTGCGATTGTATGTTTCAGTCCTTCCTTCACTGGAAAAAATCATCTTCAATCTACATTTCTGTTCAGTGATTCAACTATTGTTTTATCTTGGTTGCATATACCTCCTTACAAGTTGCAAACGTTTGTTGCAAATCGAGTTGTGAGAATATTAGAGTTGACTAATATTTCAGATTGGAATCACATTGGTACTGATTTCAATATTGCCAACGTTGGTTCAAGAGGTGTTTATCCCCAAAACTTGTGCAATTCGCAAGATTGGTTCAATGCTCCAACGTGGTGTTCTAATTCGTTGTCATGTTGGCCGTTGTCATCTATGACTTACCCTGCTACTGAAATTCTGCCTGATGTGAAACAAAATAAAGGTGTTGTTTTGAATATCACTGAAGAGACTGCTGTTATTCAGATAACACATTTCTCCTCATACATGAGATTGTTACGTTCCTGTGCTTATGTTTTACATTTCATGAATAACTGTAAAGCATCAATTAGTGGTGTCTGTCATAAATCAGGCGCACTTAGTGTTCAAGAGTTGAAATGTGCACAAATTTATTGTGTTGAAATTGTTCAAAAGTGTCATTTCAATCGTGAACTTGACCTATTGTAAGAGGTTAAACCTTGTGATAAGAGTTTCCAAAAATTGTCTGTATTCTTGGATTGTGATGGTGTGATTCGTGTTGGTGGCAGATTGGTAAATAGTGCTTTAGGATATGAAGCCAAGCATCCTTGTTTGATACATAAAGATAGTCATTTTACTAAACTCCTCATTGAGTATTATCATATTTCTCATCTTCATGCTGGATCAAGAATAGTGCGTGCTCTTATTCAGCATTATTTTTGGATTGTTGGAGCACACAGTGTTATCAGAAATGTGATTTTCAATTGTACTCGTTACCGTTTATTCAATGCAACTCCTGTTGCTCCCGTCATGGGTGATCTTCCCAGCTCTCGTGTTGTTCCCAGTGCTCCCTTTCTGAAGGCTGCGGTCGATCTAGCTGGTCCTTTCACTGTCAAAGAGAGTATTCGGCCCAAAGCTCGTACGTACAAGGCATACTTTGCACTGTTTGTCTGTCTGGCAACAAAAGCTTGTCACATTGAGGTGCTTACAAGTCTTTCATCCGAAGAGTTTATTAACACTCTCCATCGTTTTGTTTCTAGGCGTGGATTGCCTAAAGAAATATTCTGTGATCAAGGGACGAATTTCAAAGGTGCTGCGCGACAATTGAAGGAAATTGTTGAATTTCACAGATCATCAGAAAATCAATCCAACGTCTGTGATGCGATGTCATCTAAAAGCATCCAATTTCGTTTTAATATTCCACATGCTCCTTTCATGAATAGAACCTGTGAGTCTAATATTAAAAATGTGAAATTTCATTTGTTTCGTGAAGTGGGAAATTCGGTCCTAACTATTGTTGAGCTTTCCACTCTGTTGGTGAAAATTGAGGCAATACTCAATTCGAGACCGTTGTATGCGCTCTCTTCATCTCCTGATGACTACAAGGCGCTGACTGCCGGACATTTCCTTGTTCATCGCCCTCTGTTGGCGGTTCCTGAAATTGACGTGAGTGATGTCAACGAGCACAGACTGTCTCGTTGGGAAAAGGTTAATCGCTTCACTCAGAGATTGTGGAAGAGGTGGGAGAGTGAATACCTCCACACTCTTCAACAGAAGAATAAGTGGTTTGAGAGTGACACAAACCTTCAGGTAGGGCAGTTAGTATGGATTAAAGAGGACAATTCATCACCCTTATCATACCCGTTAGGTAGAGTCACCCAAATCATAAGTGATGCTAAGGGTGTTGTGCGCTCAGCTCACGTGAAAACTAACTCTGGTGAGTATGTTAGGCCAGTTAGGAAACTTGAAATGCTAAGAATGCTGTCATAGCATTGAAGACATTCAAAGGATGATATGCATAAAAAATAAATGGAGTGAAACAAAGTGACAAATTACGTTAACAAATGCCTTTGAAAAAAGGAGTTACAAATACATGAAATTGAAAAAGGATGTGACTCATCTTTAGGACCATGAAAAACGCCAACCAAGAACGTCTCCTTGACTCCAGTGAATCCAAGAGATAGGTTAGCTCTCCTGAGCCATCCTGTATCCAAGAAAGGATCGTGGTGTTGGACCTTAATTGCACTGCAAGGCCATTGTACAGTTGGGTCTTAGTGCCTTCACAAGATTGTAAAGTTGGATCTTAGCTGGTTACAAGATCAAAATGTTGAATGATGAAGTATAGAAAAATATGATGTCATACCGGTGACCAAGTAGCGGCGTGAAACTGTTGCTGGCGCGATTTGAGACTGAGCGCACATGTAGGTTAGGTGTGACCAAAACAATAACACATATTGAAAGTGGATACAAAAGTTCAAAGATTACCGCAAATTGACATGATTATCTAGAATTTGGAACTGTTCATAAACGATGAATGATGAAGGTCACTAGCTGGTGAACACAGTGCCATTGAAATACATTAACTCCTGTTAATGCCATGAGAGAATTTACCTATTCTCTGTTGGGAGTGTCAACGAATGATTATTGAAATACATTAACTCCTGTTAATGCCATGAGAGAATTTACCTATTCTCTGTCGGGAGTGCCGATGAATGATTGTGATGAAATATGAGAAAAAAAAACAGTTCCAAATTCACAGAAATTGATTGAAATACATCACAGTGATGCCACAAGTGAACAAGAGTTCCAATATGGATGGATGAGGCTTGAAATTCATAAGTTATGAATTTAAGATGCAAAAAGAACCACGAGGAGCCGAAGTTGAAATGTTCAAAAATTGATAACTTGATAAAAAACAGAGTGATTCCGGAGATTGATGTCTCATTATGACGAGGATGACTGATGAAACCATTTTGACACAAAATTAAAACTTGAATAGGAGAAAATTGAAATAAAACTTTAAATTGAATGAGAAGACATGACAGACCAAACTCAATGCTTCGGTGCCGATGAGAAAAGACAAGGAAGTAGGTTAAGTTACTACAATTTCCGGTATAGCCACATGATGACTAAGTAGAAAAATAAATGCTAGCAGTGAATACAATAATCCAATTCAAATATTAAATTGATAAAAGCAATGAATAATAATCAACAATATCCAAAAGCAAATAATAAATTGAAAAGATACTAAAGATCAATGAGGCTGTTGACTGTGTCCATGTAAGCCAACGACAAGAAATTGATATTTAGATTGATACGTCACAAAATGACAAAGTGTGACCAACAAGAGGTGAACTGACAACAACATCCGAATGATGATGCCAAAGTGTGGACATGAGATCTAACAGAACGTGATCTTCTGTTTGTGATGACATCAGTGTTGGGCTGATCAAGATACATGAGACATATGTTAGCATGGCCTCATGCTTGTAGTAGACAGGTACATGCCAAGCTCACTCAAAGTCACGTAAATAGTATATTATCAGGCTTGAAATGACAATATAACTTTTTTTGGAAAAGTGATATCCTGCATACAGGATCAATTATGGTGAGGATTAACTTAGGTAGGGTTCGGTTTTTTGATATTTTCAGCTTTCAAGGTTGTTTAAGTGAATGTTTTAATTGAGATCTGAATAATTTTATTATTTTCTGAATTTGTGTTGAATGTTTTGTGTAATTTTGAAGTCTGTAGCCAAACAAATGAGTTCAATATGAAGAGATAAGTATTTTAGCTTGTAGGAATTTTCTGTTTAAGTATCCAATGGTTATGTTCAGTAAATTTTTGTTGTAAATTGCCCAATTTTTATGAATATTATAATTTGATTTGCTCTGAACTGGACTTCTTATTTATAGGCATTAAATCCATTCATGATATTATAATTATATGATTAATTTTGTAATTATATCAACAAATGAATAAATAAATAAATAAATAAATGATTTATCAAGATGTTGCATAATTGGAACCAATGACTTTCCTTGGGAGATAGGTGAAATACTATCAAACCTTTTGGACAAATTTGGTAGCATGCAAAATGGTACCCCTGGTGGGACCGAATTACAAAATAAATATGTCCCACCAGGGGTATCATTTGGCATGCTACCAAATTTGTCCAAAAGGTTTGATAGTATTTCACCTATTACCTATCACCTTTCATAATTTTTTGGTAGCTTTGTCTAGTTGTTATAAATGATTGTGCAAAGTTTCAATTTTGTATGTTCAACCATCATTTAGAAAAAAAATATGTGAAAAAAGCAAAATATCGCTCTGTGAGTAAATGGAGACAATTTTAATATGATATTTGGATGTTTGTTACCCAGGAACAATGCCCTAGAGTATTATTGGTAGGGAGTTTGTAAACACTCTGTATGATGTGTAACATTCAACATATCAGTGCATTTTATTGTGAAATGTACTTGTTTTGTGAGATTTGACTTTTCAAGTTTTCAAATAGCTGCGATTTTGAAAATTTATATGTAAAATCTGCCAAAGTTTCATCATTGCATCTTGCAAATACAGTAAACTGTTTGCAAACGATTTCACATAATTATGCTATGTTGGCAGCCTGCATGCTGTGTCATGCGGAGTCTTGTCTTGTGATGGTGTCTTGTCTGTTGTTGTCTGAGCTTTGTGAATTTTGTGAAATGTTATTAAATAGCATGATTTATTCTAGAAAGTCTATTTATTTATAGTCATATTATCTGGCGACGAGGATCAAACACGAATGTACGATGTCAAAACCTCCATTATTCAATCCTGACGAGGAAGACTTTTCCATCTACGTGGAGAGGCTTGGTCTGTATTTTGAAATTAATGAAACTCCAGAAAAGTTGCGAAAAAGCCATTTATGTGTCAATTTAAGTTCGTCTGTGTATTTTGAAACTTTATTAGCACCTACAGAGTTGAGTAAAGCATCTTATGAACAATGTGTCAATGCTTTAACTACAAAATTTTCACTGAAGAGTAAGGTTATTCCTGAATGTTACCTGTTCCATAAACGGAAACAAAAAGTGGGTGAGTCGCTACAAGATTACATATCCGAAATCAAACATAAAGCTACTATGTGTGCATTTGCTGATTTTTTTAGATGAAGCTTTACATGATAGACTTGTCTCAGGGCTGTCACAAATGTCTATGGTTAGTCGACTTTTATCGGAAAAAGATTCAATGACTTTTGAAGAGGCATGTTTGATTGTGCTTGAGATGGACGCGGTGGAGAGGTCTATGGTCATAATATCCGGTGCCAATTTGGATTCTTTTATGGTTTCATCCAAAAAAGAATATACAACTTTTGATAATGGACATTCCAGAAAAACCGAGAGTATTAGTCCTACTCACTCTAATTCAATTCCATCATATCGACTGGCAATGTCGTCTGCAGCTGGGTATTATAAGTCATATAAATCCAATACCAGCCGACGTCCATCGTCTCCCTATCGAGGTCGTTCACCATCTCCAAATAGAGACCCACTCGTCATCGCAAGGTTATCGTTCGCAGTCACCTTCCCAAGGGTCCAGAGAGCAGAGGTGATGCAGATTTTGTTTCAACCGACATTCGTCATTCACAAGAAAATTGTCCAGCCAGAGGCTGGGTATGTCACAATTGTGGTCGACAGGGTCATGTTGCCGAGTTTTGTAACAATCAGTTTTGTAGTGAATTGTGTTGAAAGTTTTATTAATGTTTCTACCAGTGTGTCAAAATCTCAATCAGAGGCATTATTTGTGAATCTTGTGATCAATGGTGCATCAGTGAAATTTCTGGTTGATACTGGAAGTTCTATTTCAATTTTGAGTCATGAAGTAGCTTGTGAATTGCAATTAATGTCAAAAGTTAAACCTTATTATGGTGTAATAAGAGGAGTAAGTAACTGTTTGCTTGATGTAGTTGGAAAGTGTGAAGTGGAGGTAAGATTTGTAAATTTTAAAAAATGTTATGTGCTGTAATTATTAACAATTTGTCATGTCCTGCTATATTGGGGCAAGACTGGTTGTCAGTGCTCAAACCTAATTGGGGTGATAAGATGCTGTCACTGCCAAATCCTGAAAATGTCGAATCTTGTATGTCTATCGAAAAAGATTAGTATGTAGAATCATATCTGCAGAGTTTTTTCAATGCTAGACAATGATAAACCGATTAGTAATATTAAAGTAAATTTGAATCTAAAGGAGAATGTTCAACCAGTATTTCATAAAGCTTATACTGTTCCTTATGCATTGAGAAATAAAGTGGGTATCAAATTGGATAGGTTGGAATCAAAAGGTATAATAAGTTAAGTTAAAACTTCAGAGTGGGCTAGTCCTATGGTTCTTGTTCCAAAGCCTAACGGTAGCATAAGGATGTGTGCTGACTTTAAGGTCACTTTGAATCCATTTTTGAAAGTAGATCAGTATCCTATGCCTATACCTGAAGATTTATTCAATAATTTCTCAGGCTGTACAGTATTTTGTAGACTTGATTTGACTGAAGCTTATCTACAGTTGGAGGTACACGAAGCTAGTAGAAGTTTGCTAGTAGTCAATACAATAAAAGGGTTGTATCAGAATAATCGTTTATGTATGGGATTGTCATCAGCATGTGCTATTTTACAATCGGTAATTGAATTCATACTTGTAGACATTGATAATGTTGCACCTTATTTAGATGATATTTTAATTGGTGGTGAGGATCTTGTAAAGAAACTGTAAATAAAGTAATGACAAGATTGAATGAATATAATGTAAAGTTGAATATTCAAAAATCTGAATTTTTTGTCAATTCTCTATTGTTTCTGGGTTTTGAGTTGTCTGCTAATGGTAAAAGTCCATCTGCCACTAAAATTGAGAAAATAATATCAATGCCTCCATCAGAAAATTTGACTCAATTGAAATCGTTTGTGCCTATGTTCAACTATTATAGAAATTTTGTTCACATGCGTCCTGATATTCTGGAGCCATTGTACAAACTTATGAGGAAAAATGAGCCATGGGTATGGTCTTCAGAATGTATGATAGCGTTTTCTAAATGTGAGACTGCTTTGTCTGAAGCTTCTATGTTGGTTTTGTATGACCCTAGCAAGGAACTAATTTTATCAGTGGACTAGCTCATTTGGGGTTGGGGTAATTCTAAGTCAAATTGTAGATAAAGTATAGTGTCCTATTATTTTCGAATCTGCTACTTTAAATTCTTCTCAACGAAATATTATTCTCAATTGGACAAAGAGGCATTAGCAATCATATTTGGGGTGAAGAAATTTCATAAATATTTGTATGGCCGTAATTTCACTATTTTCAGTGATCACCTACCATTGAAGATGATTTTTGGTGAGAATAAAAAGATTCCAATCATGGCATCTTCCAGATTAATACGTTGGGCAACAATATTGTCAGCCTATAATTACAAAATAGTTCACAAAAAAGGAAGTCTAATTCCTCATGCAGATGTTTTTTCGCGGTTACCTTCATCTGACAGTGTTGACAATAATGAAGTTTTTTTTAAATACTTATCCACGCCATTGATAAATGTCGAGGAAGTTAGTAAACATACTAGTAAAGATAAGGTATTGAGTACAGTAATTAATTATGTTAAGAATGGATTTTCAAATGAAGTTGTTGATAAGGATTTGAAAATATATATGTAGAATAAGAGTTCATTGTCAGTGCTGGATAATTGTTTGTATTTTGGAAATAGAATTGTAATACCTACTAGCTTAAAAAAAAGGGTTAGACATACTTCATTCATGCTGGGGTAGTAAGATCGAAATTATTTGCATGATCTTATGTATGGTGGCCTGGTTTGGATGATGATATCTATCATAAAATGGTAGCTTGCAAAGTTTATCAGGCCATGCAAAATAGGTCAAATAATAGATATCGTCATCCATGGCCAATGGCAAAAATTCCATGGGAGAGAATTCATATGGATTTGTTTGATTTCTGTAATGGAAAATATTTGATAATTTGTGACTCATTCTCTAAGTGGGTGGAATGCTTTATTCTTGTATTGGGAATAAATAAAATTTTCAATGTGTACTGTCCAAGTTGGCTGAAGTATTTTCGCGCTTCTCGTATCCACACACAATAGTATGCGACAATGGACCTCCATTCAGTTCTAATGATATGAAAACATTTTGTCAAAATAAGGGGACAAAGTTGATTTTTTCTCCACCGTACTCACCACAGTCAAATGGGTTAGTGGAACGTAGTGTTCAAACGTTCAAAATTTTATCATCCAAATTCAATTTAGAAAAGAGGTTTCGAAATGAAAGTGTCAATGCAGAAAATTTGTTGCAAGACTGTCTACTTGTATATAGATATACTCCCTCTTCAGTGACTGGTAAATCGCCTATGGTTGCATTGTTGAATTATGAACCAAGAGTACCCTTGTCTAATCTTAGGAAGAAAACCGTTACTTTCAAGGATGAGGTAGAGAATGAAAATAAGTCAGTAGTCAGGTCAGTTAAAAAATGTCATGAAAATCAGGTGGTATGGGTCAACCTTAATAAAAAAACGTCTTATGAAGGTGTCAAATTTGAATTAGGAAGAATTGTAAGGAAAGTTAGTGATTATGTATATATTGTGAAAATGTCTAATGATGTAGTGGTGAAGGTTCATGTAAATCAATTGCGTGAATTCTATGCTAATGCAAGGTTGAATAATTCCTTAGCAGTCAGGATTCCTGAGGGGGAAGGCAGAGTAGATGAAGGTAGAGTAGTGGATGATGGGTTACAAAATTTAAGACGATCTGATAGGGTAATACGAAGACCAAACAGGTATTCAGATTCTGATTTCTAGTTGTATTGATAAGATTTACTTTGTACTTAGAATTAATACTTTCGATTTGATGTATGTAGTGTTTAATGTCTGTATTGATTCTTTTGAAATTATGTCTTATGGAAATGGTATTAGGAAACTGGTAGTGTTTCATGAACATGATTTTGCTTTTATTGTTGTCAGAAATTGTAAAGTGTCAGTCAACCTCTTATGTCTTGTAGTTTGTATGTCAATGTATATTTTGGTCAAGTTGTTCTAAATTAGAGAAAGGGGAGGGCAGTGCTATGTTGGCAGCCTGCGTGCTGTGGGTCAGGGGAGTGGGAGTCTTGTCTTGCGATGGAGTCTTGTCTGTTGTTGTCTGAGCTTTGTGAATTTCGTGAAATGTTATTGAATAGCGTGATCTATTCTAGAAAGTCTATTTATTTATAGTCATATTAACATACAGTAAAAATCACATACAGACAGACAAGCATCTGAAATGATATTATAAGAAAACGTAAGTTTTCCTACTTACGTTTTCTTATAAGTCATAAGAAAACGTAAGAGCTTACCTTAAAGTAACTGCCAGCATCTCTTGTGGAGGAATACAATCTCTCATGTTGGTATTTTGTCCTTGTTTTTTTCATTCAATCTTAAAGAAAAGCTCATTAAATGTGGTTACTGACATCCGAAAATAATTAAAAAACTTATTATCATCACTCCTAAGTTGGACAATAGAGAATAAAATGCTTCATGAAGCTGTCTTTTCTCTAGAATTGAATGAATCCAAACACTTCTTTCTCCTGTGGAGGAGCAAACATAGCACAGCCAATTTCTGAGCTCTTGACAGTACCATTGCATAAATTCAACTGAGAACCAGAAGTTCATAGGCCGGTATATGCTAAGTACATTAAACATATTCTGTTATTATTGCTGCCAAGTCCGGCGACCATCGAACGGCAGTTGCAGTGTGTTCTGGTATTCAACCGGCGCCGGACCCGGCGAAACAGCTGGTCTGGCAGTTTTGCCGTGTCGTGTGTCCCTGGCCAAAGCTAGTAGTACATAAATTAATGATAAATCTTTACTGTTCTTGCTGATACTGAAATTAATAAGTAACTATTATCATCTTTAGGCCTACTACATCATCTGTAATACCTCTATCAACTTACTCTTTTCTAAGGAGGATTTAGCACCAAAGCTGAGCCGAGCCGGACTGATCGGCCGAGCGGAATCTGCCTGCGTTCGTACTGAAGCCGATTGTCGATTTTCTCAATAATACAAAAAACAAAATACTGCGCAATACTGCCCACTACGTGGGAAGATCAAACTTAACTGAAAGAAGGCAGAACCCGCTTGGCTGAAAACGCTCAAGTTGGGCGTTAAGCTGACTGCACAAATCCGCTCGGCTCGGTCTGGAGTTGATTTGAATGCTCCCGACTAAATCCTGCATAGTTAGTGCGCACCTGGATTCTGTTCAGCTTGGCCTGGCCCAGCTTTGGTGTGAGACCCCACTAAAAATATAAATGTGGGGGCTAAAAAAAACTGCAAAGTCCATTTCTTTCGAAATTGAGTTATTGGTACAATTATTATTGAACGAAAATCCTGAATAAATGCTGCAAATCACCCCGAAGACCTCTGCTACTGCAGACATTGACAACAGGGCTAACAGCTAGATGGAAATTCGATGAGAACTACTATCCAAAAATTAGTTGCCAGCACGGGAATCGAACCCGGTACCTCCCAATTGCTAGTCAGGAATGCTTGCTGAGGATATATTACAATTGAGACAGGATGTAAGAAATGCTTTCAAATTATTCTCGCAGAGTAGAAATGTAACAAAAGAGAGAGAGTACATGAACTTGAAAAAGCACTATACAAATGAGATAAAAAGAGCAAAAAGCAATTACGTTGAGGATACTCTGAGTGCATCAAATAACCTGAATAAATGTGTATGGAGGATCATAAATGATGAAAAAACTGGATCAAGGCAAACAAATGGTAACAGGTACATTGGTAGTATGAAAACAAAAGAGGGCAATGTTTTGAAAGATGGAAACGAGATTTGTGAATATCTAAATAAGTTCTTCCAGGAAGTTGGCTCAAACATTGAAGACTCAGTTTTGGATGGTTTTACCCAATCATGTGTTGAAACAGAAAATGACTCAAGCCATATTGAAAAGATGGTTGTTGCTCCTTTCACAGAAACAGAAATTCTCGAAATTATTGATTCCCTGAAGAGTAAGAGGGCAACTGGTCTTGATGGGATCTCAACTGTTGTTATAAAAAGTTGTAAAAAGTATTTAATTGCTCCATTAACAGTATTGGTGAATAAGTCCTTGGAGTGTGGTGTATTTCCTCAGAAATTGAAAGAGTCGAAGATAGTGCCAATCCACAAGAGTGGCGAAGAAAATCTGGCAAATAATTTTCGACCAATCACTATAGGGAATGCACTGGGTAAAATCTATGAAAAAGCAATGTTAATTCGTTTTGTGGAGCATTTGTTTCGAAATGGAATTTTATCATCCGAGCAACATGGATTTCAGAAGGATAAATCAACCAGGTCAGCCATTGCGTCTCTTGTGGAGAATGTAATAGATAGAATGGATAATGGTGAAAGGGCAGTGGGAGTTTCTCTCGATATGAGCAAAGCATTCGATTGTGTGGACCACACTATCTTGTTGAAAAAGTTGGAATATGTGGGAGTTACTGATGTGGAGCTTGAGTGGTTCAAATCCTATCTTGTGGGTAGAAGTCAGTGTGTGGAGATGACTAGAGAGGAAAATGGGCAAAAAATTAAATACAGATCAAATAATCTTAGAATAAAAACAGGTGTACCACAGGGTTCGATCCTCGGACCATTATTATTCATTTTATATGTTAACGATTTACCACAAATAATAACAAGTGGTAAGGTTTTGATGTATGCTGACGACACATCCTACATTTGTAGTGCAAAGGATGCAGAAAAATTAGAATTAGATACTTTTGTCAATGTACATGCCATAGCCCAATTCCTCAGTCAACATAGCCTCAAAGTGAACGAAACTAAAACGCAGTTCTTGCAGTTCAAACATAGAAATAATTATAGAGATCTTGAAGAGATAAACGTTCAAATAAATGGAGTGAATGTTGAACAACCTCTGTCTGTGAAATTTCTAGGTGTCTTGCTGGACCAGAACTTGTCTTGGGATAACTATATTGATCATTTGTGCTGTAAAATATCATCTGGAGTGTTTGCACTCAGGCAGATTTCAAGATTAAGTACTGGGAACACTATCTTAACATGTACAGTATATCATGCCCTCATAATGTCACATATTCGGTATGCAATATTGGTTTGGGGGGGCTCCAGTCTCAAAAATTTGGATAGAATCTTTAGAATGCAAAAGAGAGCTGTGAGAGCGATTAAAGGTCTTAAGCCATTAGAGTCCTGCAGAGAGTATTTTAAAGATCTAGGACTACTAACTGTACCTGCACTGTACATTTTCGAAGTGATCATGTATATAAGAGATAAAAAATTTATAAGAAACTGTGACATAATTATGACACTAGAAATAAGAGTAAATTTTCTGCACAATACCACAGGACAGCTCAGTATGAAAATAAGCCTTCTTATATGGGTATGAAATTTATGAGTAAACTGCCGTCAGCTTTGAGAGAAAATGAGAATAAGGATATTTTCAAAAAGCTATTAAGAAAATATTTAGCAAACGGGGTTTACTACAGTATTCAAGAATTTATGGATGGAGAATGAGGCTTTTGGGAGGATTAAACTGCAATGTACATTGTGGAATGTGATGTATATAATATATGTTTATATATGTAGTCCTTTATTTTTTTGACAAATAGTCCTTGACGATTTCCTATACTCTTTAAAGAGTCTCCAGGGAGAAAATTTAATCAAATCAAATTGCCCTTACACCAAACTGACAATCTCTGGATAACAGCGCTCATTTATAGAAATGACATTATACATAAATGCATTCTCTATTTAATTCCATCTGTAACTAGTTATTGGTACCACTGATATTATGCTGTATTGTGTCTAGTTACAGAATATTCAACTCTAACAAGCAAAAAGATCTTGGAAATACTTTATTTTTATATCTGAAAAGTGGCCTTCAGATGCAAAGTCTACAAAATTCAAGTTCAAATGTTGACTGACATCTGTGAAGCAAAACCGACAAAATCCAATTCCACCAATCAGAGTCCGTAATTTAGTCATGTGATCACTTTCAGTGATGGCCGCGTGACCGCATTGTTCTATTCTTATTGTTTACTGTTTATGAAAGATTGTAGTTGAAAAGTTTATCAAATTATTCATAATTTTAATAAGCTTTTCAAAAGTGAAAGTGTAATGCAACCTGACAAAAGATGGCATTTCACCTTTATCACCTAGTAAAGCTCGGAAAAGGCTATAATATAAACAAAAAAGCCAATTTAACTTCAACCTTCATTACTTAATTCGTTTTTTAAAACCATTAAATACTTATTTTTCAATTGTAATAAAAAGTTAGGTAATTTTCAATCCTTGTGTAAGTTTCCTATTTCCTTGAAAACTGAGTAATATTATGGTTAAGGCAGTGCTAACATTATGGTTAACAGTGCTGAATTTCAATATATTGTTAAGATAGGTGGTGTTAGATCTAAATGCCTAAGATACATTTTTATGATCTTGAGCAGAAAAATTAAAGGTTGGTAGGAAAATCCAAATCTTAAAAGCAAAACCAGCAAAGTCACAACTAAAAACTGTTGTAACCATTCAAAGAATGAGTTTTTAATCATAATACTCTGTGAAAGTTATTATTAATATATTAGAATTTATAGAAAAAAATCAGATTTTCACCTTTGGTGAAACTACCTCAAATTTTCTTTTGGCTGTCCTGTAAAATTCACTTAAGTGGACTTTGCAGCTTTTGCTTTTAGTCCCCACAAATGATATTATCCTCTACACGTCTATGAAAAATTGTCTATTCCTTGAATTTGTTATCCACATTGAGTTTTATTTCAGTTTTCATTTCTATGCTTCTCGCACTCATTGCTAGCGCTCAAGCTATTGATTCTGCTCTGGCAATATCTGGAAAAAAGTTTAGTTTCTTCTTATGATTTATCATGGTTTCGGGTAACAGCCGAGCTGTCAAAACAAAATGTAGACTTTGCTTTGCTGTCAATGATATACTACTACTACTGGCTACTACTTATACTATACTACAATAAAATTAATACTAGTATTCTCACCTAGTAGGCTCAATGTACATATGCGTAAAGTTTGTACTCAGCAATTTTCGCGGCTTGGGCAACTTGGCCATTGATCGTGATAGGAAAGTCCATAGCATTATTTAAAAAATGATAATTACTTAGTTTCGAAGTCAACGTCCGACTGCCGGTTGCACAAAAGAAAAGAAGATTTAATCTCGGTAAGATGACGTCATCTTAAGGAGCTAGATAGGGAAGTTGCTCCATCGAATCCATTAAATGACGTTTTCTTACCGGGATTGCATTTCCTTTTTTTTTATGAACTGGAAATGAGTCTCGAAAACTGATTGATGAGTAACAACCTGCTTTTTGGAAACCATTACACCTGGACAATATTTACAATAACATTATCTAACAGTTTGTAGTGATGTTGGTGTGAGGCCCGGTTACCAATTGCGAATTTCAGCCGCACGATCTTTCTGTCGTAAAAATCGAAACACATGGTTATGGTAGCTCCTGTGAAATACCATGCTATATATAATCAATCATTCTATTTTCACAATTTTAGGATTTCACAGTGAATTAGCTGGAAGTGTATCAGCATGCATGCACTACAATGAGGATAGAACATATTGAAAAGTAAATTCGTATGGCTTTTGTTGGTGGGGAGTCCCTTGTGGGAAGGTTCCACCTCCCCTGAATATATAATTTAAGCCATCAATAGGCCTTACGACTGTCATTTAGAACATATTGTACTCTCCTTGCTCCACTATGACAGTTTGATGAGCTTACATTGAATCTGCTGTGTAATATAAGTGAAATTGCAAGTGGACACTGGACCTTGCACCACTAACTCCGTAAACAATGAGGAGGTAGTGCTTGCACCCACACAAGCCGAGTGTTTTTGTTGTCTCTGCTTCCCGACATGACACCTTGCACGCTGGTGTCAAGGTGTCACCCTGACTACTTGTCATCTACAGAGCACCAGTTGGCACAACTTACACCCCCGCGGCATAGGGAGGAGGGATTGTAACCGAACTGGCGGGTAGATCTGGTAGCGGGCCAAACCAGTTCGGACATAAACTTAAACCTAGTTAGGAGGTCGGCCCAGTCCTGCCTATACGACCCTGGAAGAGGCCCTTTGAGCTTAAGTGGGTTGAAATATCAACCCCAATGGGAAAGAGGCACAAACTCCTCCAGGAGACGCACACCACAGCAGAACTGTTCGACTCTTCCTCTTATATATCTAACATGCCTTAACTAAGTGAGAACAGGGTGACTGGAGAAACATAACGACTGTTGAAACGAAATAGATTTCATCTACTAAATAAATTGAATGAATCGATATTATGTATCCCTCAATAATTTGCAAGAATGTCCAATTAGTTGTTAACATTGGAACATAAAATTCTTCTCAACTCTCATTAAATTCAAATTCCAATACTACACCAAATTAATGCCTTAGACATCGGCTTAAAAAAGAAACAAAGGTACACACATTTAACTACTCTCTACATTATGAAAATATGCAATTGTCGTCAGGTTAATTGTTAACAAAATAATAACTGTCTTCTTGTTAATGGTACAATTGAATAAAATGGACAAATTGATTATAAGTGTTCCTCAATAGTAGGCGAGAATATCCAATTAGCTGTTAACATTGGAATATAAAATTCTTCGCCTCTCTCATCCAATTCAATTTCTAATAAAACACTAACATTTCAATTAAATAACATTCAGAGTCATTATCAACTTGATCACTTACTTAAATAATACTAAATAATGATAATAGCACAGTACAACCTATCTCTTACTCCAGCCGCCAAATAAACTAAGATAGAAGTAATTTTCGACAATTTCAAACGGAAGGTTCGGTCAAATATTAAATCAATTAGAGTGGCCAGCATAAATTCACTCACCCATGATAATAATTCTGAGGGTCACTTTCATTAGGGTCCAAAACCGCATCTTGTCTTCTGGATTCGGGTTGGAGTCACACAAATATGTTGTTCCCACGAATTAATTTATTGTTCTCACGGAAATTATAAAAAATAATAATAAGTTCAACAGAGTATATCAGAAAACTACAGGCGAACTTTATCGTTCATACTTCAGGAATAAGTTCAACAAATTAGCCTTTAACGAAAAACTGGAACCAATCCTTATTGTCCGTATCACTCGAATAATTCCAACAATTATAACGAAACACAAAGAAAGATTTTATCGTTCATATCTCACAAATTTGTTCAACATAATACAACGAGTACAACAAATTAATTCGACATCAACTAAACACTAAAGACAAATTTTATCGCTCGTAACACTCGAATAATTTCAACAAATATAATGAATCATCTGGACTTATCTTTATCGTTCGAATCACAAAATAAATTTAACAAAATATAACAAAAAAAACTTATTTCACCGCAGTGCGTCTCGCTTCCGAGAGTAACCATTCGCTCAGGAGTCCATCGCTGACTGACTCGAGGGCTGTCCATGGACATTACCCTAGCCTGAAACGCATGGGAAACTCACCTTTTTCTCACGGGAGAGAAAGAGTGAGAGCTCAAAATTGGATAGAGAAAGAGATAGTTCCTTGTGGAAAACTGTCACCAGATTGCAGTTTTTTCTCCACGAGGCAGAAGAATACACTGTACTGTGCACAATTTTTATATTCTAAAATGCAATAATCTATTTCTCACACTAGAGGAAATTGAAATACCCTTATGTCTAGGAAAAAAATGAAACATTAGAAAATTCAATCCAATGACGCCATCGAGTCCAAAGTTCAATGATTTTAGATTGGTGTATCATGAGAAATAAAAAAAATTAAATTAATTCACCTCCTCTCAATAATTCTACCAATTACATTGCACCCCCCTTCGGGGAAGGGTGGACATCCCCTTCCGCACTTCTAACTGCACTCTCTCTCTTTGACACCTTTGGAACTTTGGCTTTGTTTATGGCACTATCACTAGAACTCACTTGTTGGGTGGTGGTCACCTGGGGCAGAGGTGCAGCCGCCTCCTTGCCCCTGGGGGTGGGTGTGGTCGACTGGTCAGCAGCCTCCAGGCCACCGCGCTGCCAGACAGTGCCATTACCATAGTGACTGCTGCAATAACGTAGTACCAGCAGGGAACCAGCTGGTCAGAAGACTCCTCCCCCTCCAACTCTCATAGGGAGTCCATCAAGTGGTTGACCGTGACCTCTTCCACTCCGCTCGTTCCAGGCCAAGCACGACCTTCTTTCAGACGTCACGCCAGCTGCAGGCAAATCTGGGAAGCCGAGAATCGACCCTCAGCCAATGACAGGGCCGCTGGGATGTCAATGGCTACTGGCCTCAGTCGCACCTCGGTTCGACTACCAAGGCCACAGTCGTCTGCCCACCTGTCTTGCATTGAGAGATGAATCGTTTCTCCATTGACAGGCTATATATCCAGCTGTTATCGTTATCACTCCAACGCCATAGCCAGACGTCAGGATGATCCTTAGTCAGCACAAGACGTGTGCAGTGCTGACGGGTGAGCATGATCTCTCCCAGGAACAAGAGGCTCAGACAGGACAGGTGGTGTCTGGCATAGAGTGGTGAAAATGCTGGACAGAGGGTGAGCGAACCCACTCGGTTACACTGTTCAAGCATTGATTCACTCAGTGTGGAATAACGGTCTCTGTCCTTGCTGACAAATAGAATTGTAGGGTTGAGTTGGTAACACACACTCACATTAGTGTGAAAGTCCTTGACGGGGAGTACATGTGCCTGAAACATATCAAATCTGCGTCCAATTGAAGAGAGGGGTACAGTCAACAATAGTTTAATCACTCCACCACTGGTTACCGCACAAGTCTTTATCAACTGGTAAAACGCCATCACTTGAGAGACGTCTGTTCCAAAAACTAATTCTAAGCCACTAGGTAAACTTGACCGAACCGTTAACAATATATTTCTTAATTCTAAAGGTGATAATAAATTCATACTCAATTTGCCACTAGCAGCATCATTTAGACATTGTGAAATTTTTCTTAAATCTATTAGGGCCTTAAAAGTAGCAAGTTCTAATTCTCCTAACGCAGTAGAAGTATCCATATATACATGTAGTAAGTTCTCTACTTCAATAGTTTTCTTATTAGTTGTTAAAAATTGATTCATAAGAACAGTTAGGTTACCATAGATTTCTTGTGTAACACTTCCTAACTCTTGATGATTACGTTCCGTTTTCCGACTGAGCATCTCTAGTAACGGTCAAGTGTTCTCCTTCAATATGTATTAAACTGGCAGTTTTCAATTTCGTCAACTCTTTGCTGTGTTGTACCTTCTCTAAGTCCTCACTTTCGGCTACTCCAAATAGAATATGAAGGATCTTCCCCCCCAAGTTTATTAATCCTCTACGGCTCCATCCATAGTACAGATCAGTTAACGTTTGTACAATATCTTTTAATTAATTTTCCATTGATATTATTCGTTGAAGTACTTTATGTTGAACTCCTAGAGCAGGGAGTTTCTCGGCCACTTGTGCTTGCAGGAACGCTGTATCCTCTGTTTGTCCCTGAAGTTCGGCCACTTCTTGTCGAGTTCAGTGAGATTGATTTCGATGATGATGGTCCACTTCTCTCCGGTAATAAGCGCCTCTCCCATACTTTCGAACCATACTCCCTCCTTGTTAGCTTCGTGTGGAGAGATAGACATCACATCTGTAACCAATATTATATTCGATGTTCTATTCTGTCAGAGTTGTCTTTTTTCCACCATAATTCCACCACACCTCCATTAATTTTTATGGGCTGACAATTTGGTTACCCATTCATTCAATTTCGATCAATTCCAATCAGAAAACGGTTTTAATGTCAAGTGTCAATTGAAGTCAACAATTTCTCTGAACAACGGTGACTCAATGTTCATTGTTGGCCTAGGAACGCTGATTCAACAAGGCTGTCACAAGGTAGAACCGTTGACCTACAATGTAAACATTGGACTCCATTGTTATAGTTACAACTGTCGCCGCTATCTGGCTGTTGATAAGGTTCTTCTTCTCCATCTGTTTGGTTCATATATTCATCATTGTCCATTATATCGTTCTCGTCTTCCTTCTCGCTTCTGAGTAATTGGTACTTTGTTTCTCTTTGTTACTAGCTTTCAGCCTATTTACGTGCACTACTACTTGTCTCCCATCTGGTAGTTGTAATGCATAGTTCACTATCGATAACTTTTTAACAATGATAAATTGTCCATTCCAGGGATGTGGAATATTTGGTCGCCTCTCCCAGTTTGACAGCAGGGTCGTATAGATAGACTGATTCTCCCTCTGCAATTTCTCTCAGCTTTCTCCCTTTATTGATCATCTTAGATCTTTTTTCAGCAGATTGCACAGATTTTTCGTGGGTTGTTCTGTATGCTTATGACAATTTATTCCGCAGTTTGATTAGATGGTCGCCCACGGCCGTCTCCTGGACTTCCCTTGTGATCACACAGGTCCCTGGAAATATCATCTCTGTTCTGTGTAGCAGATAATAAGTGGAGTATCCAGTCAATGCATGAGGGATAGATCTATAGGCAGCTAATACATACGGTAGCCATTTATCCCAGTCAACTCCATCCCTCTGTACATAGTGTGCAATTGATTCATTCAGTGTCCTATGCAGGCGCTCCAATCTACCATTTTCTTCGCGATGGTATGCGGTCATCCTTAACTTCTTCACTCCTAATAGTTTACACACCTCGGTGAACAGTTGCAGCCTTGATCGCTAAGAAGTCATCCTGGTACGCCATGTCGGGTTATAACATGGATGACAAACACACATTCAATAATCTCTGCTGTCTGGTCGCGAACTGGCACAGCTTCTGCGTAGTGAGTGAAATGATCAATGAAACTATGAATATGTAGTATTAATGAATAATGTAGTATCTATTGCCAGCTTGTGTTACAGGCAACAGACCGACTACAACAACACTTATCAGTTCAAACCAGGTTCAAACCAGGTTCCTCTGCAGTTTGTAAGGGTGGTTTTAACATGATGGGTGTTTTCCTTTGAGCACACTCATGAAATCTCATTACGAAATTTTTTACATCTTTGTCTATATGTGGCCAATAGTAACGTTGTTCATTCTTGTCCTGGATGGCCCGCCCATGGAATGCTGTGGTTGAGCTCGATTATGTTCATTCACATAGTGTTTAATTCAACAGAGGCTGGCTCAAACAGCACTCTGGTTTGTGGACTGTATCAATTACATCGAGAACATTTTGGGGTTATCTGGCGTCGGGTAGCAAGTTGAACAATTTAAAGTGGCTGAGTGCACAATAACATAGGCCTACCTTCATGTCCAAATCCTCCTTGCTTCTAGGATCCCGGGTCCAGATAACAATACGAGACGAGACGACACTTGTAATAAATCACAATAAATAATCAATAGATCACTTTGCAAAAAATCGACATTACGAGAAGTGAGCTGTTTGATTGGCTGTCAATTGGCAACTGGCGCGATTATGCTATATGCATCACCCTTGAATTGCCTCCTCCACCACACAACGCCAGACAACAAAGGGGAACATTCATATAACGTCCAAACACATAGATTGTGGTGAAGCTAATTTCCACTGTCTGTCCTCTTCTATGTTCTTAGTCCACCAGATTAGTCTGTTTTTGCACTGACCCTCTCCGGTTTGTAGAATCTTATTACACCAATCATCCCCTTTTTGTTCTTTGACTATTTCTTCTTCCGATAATTCACAGTTTTCTATCATCATTACAGCTCGACTAAGAGCATCACAATTATTTACTTGTTTCTTCCCTGGTTGATGCACTACACTGTACTCATATTCGGATAATCTTAAGGCCCATTGTGTCAACCGTGAAGAAGGATCTCTCAAACTCAGCATCCATTTTAGGGCTGCATGATCAGTGATAAGAGTAAACTTTCTTCCCAGGAGATAACATCTGAACTGGGTGGTTACTGCCCATATTACTGCTAAGAGCTCTCTTTCAGTTATAGCCGAATAGTTCCTTTCAGCTGTATACAATTGTCTACTTGCATAGGCGATAGGTCGTTCCTCTCCATCAAAGTCTTGTGATAGTATTGCACCAACAGCCACCCCTGATGCATCAGTTGCTACTGTGAATGGTTTTGTAAAATCAGGAAAGGCTAGCACTCGGTCTGAACATAGGGTCTGTTTTAAGCTGTTGAATGCCTGTTCTTGTATAACTCCCCAATCAAATTTTACTTCCTTCTTTGTTAATTGAGTCATTGGTCATGCTATTTCCGCAAAATCAGGTACAAATCTCCTGTAGTAGCCGGCTAGACCTAGAAATCCTCTTACTTCTTTCACGGTTTTTGGGGTTGGGAATTTTGCTACTGCTTCTATTTCAGACGAGTCAGGTTTCACTCCTTCTGCTGATACTACATGTCCCAAATATTGTACTTCCTCCTTTCCAAAATGACATTTTTCTAAATTGACTTTCAAGATCACATTCTCCAAAATTCCAAGTACTTGGTCTATCCATTTGGCATGCTCTTGAATTGAACTACTGGCTATCACTACGTCATCTAAATATATGAAACATCCAGTATCTTTTACGGAGGCAAGAATATTGTCCATTAGTCTCTGAAACGTTGCTGGTGCTCCACATAGCCCAAATGCAATACGTTGGTATTCAAAATGCCTGCCTACCATTGTGAACGCCGTCTTTTCTTGGTCTTCCTTAGCAATTTTAATCTGGTGGTATCCAGCAGTCAAATCAAGTGTAGAGAAATAACAGCAGTTTCCCGGATGTTCTAAAGTTTTGTTGATTAGAGGCAACAGATAGGCATCTGTTTTTGTAACTTCATTAAGGGCGCAAAAATCAGTACAAAAATGGTATTTTATTGTTCCGTCAGTGGATTTTTTCTTGACTAAAACAACTGGTGCACTATACGGACTCATAGATGGTACGATTACTCCCTTGTTAAGCATATCCAAAAGGTGTTCCTCTACTACTTGTCTTAAATGAAAGGGAACTCTGTACGGTCTTTTCCTGATGGGTCTGTCATCTGTGGTTGGAATCTTATGTTCTACAGGAACATTACTATCCTCCATATCTGGATCCCCAAACACTGCCCAATATTTCATTAGAACAGGCTCCAGGATTGCTCTCTCTCTTCCTGGAAGGTGAGCTATTTTTTCTTTTATTTTCTGACGAATCTCTAGGCTATCACTTTCATTCTGTGATATGGTTGCTATAAATGGTCCTATATTTTTATGATCCAATAATTCACCGGTTCCAACTACTGTCTTCTTCTGTAATTTTATTGTGTTCTCTGTCACGTTTACTATGGAAGTGGTTACACTGCCTTTCTTAGGTATGGCTAGAGCTCTGCTAACATACAAACCCGGTATCTGATGGTGAGGTTCAATTAATATCGGATTACCGTGTAAATCCCCATCAATTGACAATTTGATCAACAGCTCCGACTATGGTGGTATCACTAAGAATTTGGAATCCCTTAATTCATAAGTGAATTCGTCATTAGCACGGTTTTTCGAAACTGTGCCGCACGCGATGACGTCACAGTTTGAAGCTCTCCCTATGCAGGCTACAGAGGGAATTTCGTCTTGGCCGCATTGCTGTGGTGACTGGGAATTTCCCTGCGGGTGGAAGATTTTTATAGGTAGTGGAACATTTGATGTCGGCTGTTGGTTAATCTGGATGCGCGCTCAAGGCTGGCCCTCCTCCTCCAACACCTCCTCTCTTCACGATTGATTCTTGTTCTCCTCCTTCTTCTTCTTGACGGCCTCTCTGCTTTGTGTGGTATTTCGTTTCTTGCAATCAATTCTATTATATCTCCTTGTGCTCCGTCATATGTACGTTCCACTCCCTGGTTACTGTTATCATTGTCTATTGGTCTCTCTTTCTTCTCTCTATCCATTCCACTTCATTCCACAATATGCACTGCGCTGACTGGCGATCCTCATCACTTATCGCCTATTTCATTATACTCATCTTCTTCTGGTGTGACTCCACAACACGTTATTCGTTTTCTTTTCCCGTCTATCACTGCTTCAACTCTGTCTAGGAAATCAGCTCCTAAAATGCCATCAGCTTGTATTGTGATTTCGGCTATTGAGAAAGGGTGAACAAAATTCAAGTGTGCTATCCGACAATTTAAATATTGTATGCTGAATACCCCCAGTGTAGCGCCGGTCACTCCCCCTGATCTTGAGTGTTTTTTGATAAATCCATGCCTTGTATCGGATACTTCAGGATGGCTCTGGTGTCCACTAGCAGGGTTCTCGTCTCTCCCTCTAAGTGTAGTCTGGCATAGATGTTGTTCGTCTTGCCTGCTGCAATACATGGTATCCAATTTACTGGTCCATTTTGGGTCTGGCCGGCACCTGGACCTCTAGTACCTGGCTGTTCCCATTTGGGTGATTTTGGATATTATCATTTTTTTGCTCCCTGTCCATGAGTCGGGCAGTTGAATGAGAGGTGATCGGGCACCCCGCAAGAAAAGCAAAATTTCGGCCTTGCCACCTCTCAATGTTCGGTTCGGCTCACTCGGATTCGTTCTCTTCCTCCTTGTGGCGCACGCTCTCCCATAATGACCGAACCCTCCGCACTCTTAGCAGGTGTCTTTCTGGTTGCCTCGTTTTGGAGTAGACTCGTCTCTACGTTCGATGACTCGACCTTGTATTACATTGACATTGACGTCATTATTCATATGTTCAGTCACTATTGGGAAGATATTATTACTGTAGTTATTTTTAACACTCGAATAATTTCAACAAATATAACGAATCATCTGGACTTATCTTTATCGTTCGAATCACAAAATAAATTTAACAAAATATAACAAATAAAACTTATTCCACCACAATGCGTCTCGCGTCCGAGAGTAACCGTTCGGTCAGGAGTCCATCGCTGACTGACTCGAGGGCTGTCCATGGACATTACCCTAGCCTGAAACGCATGGGAAACTCACCTTTTTCTCACGGGAGAGAAAGAGTGAGAGCTCAAAATTGGATAGAGAAAGAGATAGTTCCTCGTGGAAAACTGTAACCAGATTGCAGTTTTTTCTCCACGAGGCAGAAGAATATGCTGTTGACAGAATCCAAAGTCAGGGCAGTGGACTGTAAATGATAGTTGTTATTAATACCTACAAAATAAATCTCTGAGTTCTGTGCATAAAAAACTGATAGCTTGAAGTGCTGGGAGTATGCCAATAAAAGACAAAATGAGTAAGCAAGTTGAGATTTAATATTAATAAAATAATAGGCAGATGGCCACATAAACACAAGTGTATGGCAATTAAATCGAATAAAAATCTTTAGATGAATTTTATTACAATATGGAATAAAACCGTTAGAAAGTAAACAGTTACAAAATTTTAATGAATGTAAATTAATGATACTAATGACCATTGAAGACTGACAACAATTGATAAGGTACTGTCAATAACACCTGAATTGAAAATAGAAAATTTTAAATGATACAATAATAAAGTTAATGTTGAGAAATTCAATGTTTATGATTTTAAAAAGAATAATAACAAATGACAATGAGATGTAGATAATGCTCTATATATTGAAATAGTAGAATGTCTTGATTGACACTAGTACAAAATAACCTTAGAGTAATTGAATGTCTCGGTCGACATTAATACCAATAAGTAAGTTCAGGAATGAGAATGTCTTGGTTGACATTAACATAAGTAAGTTCCAAAATCAATGTCATACACATTGAAATAGGCGTCGGTGGCCTTAAGATAACGCTTGTAAGCCAAGGGTAGCTGTCAAATACAATGAAATAATTATTAATGTTGAGTACATTAATATAGGCGACATAGGCCTTCAATGATTTGAATGTCAAGTTAGACATCAATACAACAATTCAGATATGAAAATACACTTGTAAGCCGAGGGTAGCTATCAAATACAATGAAAAAATGATTAATGTTGAATACATTAATATAGGCGACATAGGCCTTCAATGATTTGAATGTCAAGTTGGACATCAATACAACAATTCAGATATGAAAATACGCTTGTAAGCCAAGGGTAGCTATCAAATACAATGAAATAATTATTAATGTTGAATACACTAATATAGGCGACATAGGCCTTCAATGATTTGAATATCAAGTTAGACATCAATACAACAATTCAGATATGAAAATATGCTTGTAAGCCAAGGGTAGCTATCAAATACAATGAAATAATTATTAATGTTGAGTACATTAATATAGGCGACATAGGCCTTCAATGAAAACACTTGTAAGCCAAGGGTAGCTGTCAAAATTGAATGTCTCGGTCGACATTAATACACTTGTAAGCCAAAGGTAACTATCAAATACAATGAAATAATTATCATAACCTTGAAATATCGTAGAACAGTGCTCTCAATGAGACATTCACTGTAGCATATTGAATTCATGTACATAGGCTTGAATGCTGAATAAGTATGGACAATTAAATGTTTTTAATTGCCGTAAAAGCTCAATAATAGCTACAAAGATAATATGAATGCACATTGAAATGTTTGAATTAGAAATAGAGAACAATGTGGTCCAGTTTCGACACGCTGTTAGTAGTTTCATGAACAATGCAAAACATGAGTAAAAAAATGAAAATTGAATAAAAAGATTTACGTAACCTGAGTTAAATTTTGAGGAAAGAGATGCAGCCAGGCATACAGGCAAGGAATCCACGGTACCCCAAGGAACAGCACGTTCAGTAAGTGATGACATGATGGCCACGCGATGACGAAAATGGAAGCATCAAACACAGCATACAATTCCCCCAGTGGGAATGTGAACAGGAACATGTAGAACTCCAAACAAATAACTCGAATTCCAAGTTGTGGAATTTTTAGATCGATTTCCAAATGGTAGAGTTGATGAAATTGAAAGCCTGAGTTTCAAGTGGTGAAGCCATGTTGTTAGAAGAATGGTGATAGACACCAACACGAGACTATGGAATCTTGACAAAGTCTATCAGCGTAAATACACGAAGAAATTGATGAATAATTGCATCACAGTTGATGAATACATTTGAAGAACTAATTTGAAGGAATAATTCACATTTGAATATTCAGTAAACCAGATGAATTTGGATGAAGAAAGGTAGACCTCATAAGCGATGTGCATGTGCACTCACTGACGAGAAGAGATCGAAAGACGAAAAAGCAAGCTAAGGCTCGACTAACAAAGGACAAGCCAGAAACACCAGACACATAAGCAAACGTTCACAAACGTTTGATGAAAAAGTAGCAATTATCTTGAAATTAAGATGCCTAAAGGACGAAATAAAATACCAAAAATTGAATAATAAAAATATTTAAATTGAAACGACGAATAATATTAGAAAACACAATCTTGAATATGACTGTGATGTGTAACTGTGACTGTGACGTCACAAGACAGTGGAAAAATACCAAATGACGACAACGTAGTAATGGAACGAGTATCGAAGTGGAACCGTTCCAATAAATGCTTTGTCAGATTTTACATAAACTGGGCCCCTTGTGTCATACAGGGGTATGGCACAATAAGAAAAAGTAAAAAATCTTGCTCATATTTGAAACTATGATCAGACTTCTGTATATGTGTATATATAATTGCTTTCAGAGTACTTTTTCTTTGTGTGAATTGTAAAATTCAATGATTTTTTTAGTCATCATTTTTTTAAAGTCGTCAAAAAAGCTGTTCTACAGATGAAATATCTTGACTATGTGTTCTTTTTATGAACTGCGCTACCTACCTACCTCATGCACGAGAAGGAGGTTACTAAGTCCATTTCCCAAGGATGGGGTGGACCCTCATTGGTTTCCCAGAAAGAAGAGTCATGCCAGTTGATAGAGCTGATGAATAACTATACAGGGTATGCATTTAAAAAAAATCGGTCAAGTTATTTTTGAGAAAATCGTGAAAAACATGGTTTTTTAGTAATTATCCACCATTTTTCTCAAGAATATTACGGAGCTCCTGCAATTTTCCCAGAAAAAAAACTCATGTCATTTGATAGGGCTTATAAATAGCTATCCATGGTATAAATTTAAAGAAAATCGTTAGAGCCGTTTTCGAGAAAACCGTGAAAAACATGGATTTTTAGTCATTATCTGCCATTTTTCTCAAGAATATTACGGAGCTCCTGGAATTTTCCCAGAAATGACACTCATGCCAGTTGATAGGGCTTATAAATAGCTATCCATGGTATAAATTTGAAGAAAATCGTTAGAGCCGTTTTCGAGAAAAACGTGAAAAACATGGTTTTTTAGTAATTATCCGCCATTTTTTCCGCCATCTTGGATTGAGTTTTATTGAATTTCTTACTGTCGGATCCTCATGGTATAAGGACCTTAAGTTTAAAATTTCAAGTCAATCGGTTAAATAGGAATGGAGTTATCGTGTTCACAGACATACACACACACACACACACACACACACACCACACACACACACACACACACACACACACACACAACACACACACACACACACACACACACACACACCACACACACCACACACACACACACACACACACACACACACACACACACACACACACACATATATACACACACACACACATACACACACACACACATACACACACACACACACACATACACACACACACACACACACACACACACACACAGACCAACACCCAAAAATCATGTTTTTGGACTCAGGGGATCTTGAAACGTGAACACATGAAAACATGAAATTAGGGTACCTTAAATTTTTTTGGAAAGCAATACTTTCCTTACCTATGGTAATAGGGCAAGGAAAGTAAAAAACATGTCAAATCTGGCAAAGCAATTGGAAATTGAAAACTGGGCCCCATGTGAGAACCAGGGGAAAAAACAATGAAACCTTAAAATAAAAAATGAATCATAAGAAAGTAAGGAATCAACTAGAATCCTCATCAATGGGAAGAGGTGCTAAACTCGAAATAGCTCTCTTAAAAGTGCCGGAGGGAGTGAGAACAGTGACAACTCGAACTTTGTCATCCTTACTGGGATGAACTTCAGTAATGCGCGCCAGTTTCCAAGTAGACTGCGCGGAACCAGGATCCTTCAAGATGACAACCGTACCGACCTTTGAATTTTCACAATTGTTTAACCATTTGTCTTTTTTGAAAACCGGGTGATGGGGAATGAAATAACATTTTTCATTATCCTGTGCTGGAGGCACTGGTGACATGTGATTCAACTGTTGATATTCTTTCATGAAAGCAGTGTATTGATTTTTTAATTCAACATTTGATGATAACCGTTTTTCTAATGAATGGAATCGGTTCAATGCTTGAAATCGGGAATGACCCAATGAGTGGAAACTATCCTTTTTGGGAAGAGTAACCATAAACCGTCCGTCTTCAAGACACGTGGTAGTGGTTGTGTAATGCTTTTCAAGTTTCAAAACCTCAGGTGAGGGAGAAAGCAGAGGAGAGATTTCTTCCAACTTCCAAAATTTCTCTAACTGATGAGAGACATCATTTGAAGTTGGAAAATAACAAAGGACAAGCTGGAAACACCAGACACATAAGCAAACGTTCACAAACGTTTGATGGAAAAGTAGCAATTATCTTGAAAGTAAGATGCCTAAAGGACGAAATAAAATACCAAAAATTGAATAATAAAAATATTAAAATTGAAACGACGAATAATATCAGAAAACACAATCTTGAATATGACTGTGACGTGTAACCGTGACTGTGACGTCACTGGACATTGAAAACGGACAAAATGATGACAATGTAGTAAAGGAACAAGTATCGAAGTGGAACCGTTCCAATAAATGCTTTGTCAGATTTTACAGCTGTACTGTGCACAATTCTTATATTCTAAAATGCAAAAATCTATTTCTCACACTAGAGGAAATTGAAATACCCGCATGTCTGGGAAAAAAAATTAAACATTAGAAAATTCAGTCTGATCACACCATTAAGTCCAAAGTTCAATGATTTTAGATTGGTGTATCATGAGAAATAAAAAAAAATAAATTAATTCACCTCCTCTCAATAATTCTACCCATTACAGGATCAAGCAATTTTTATTGCTTATGTAATATTACATTTTCTCAATTAAAATCAAATCTTTAATTCGATATTCAAAATATTAATAAAACTTGATAGCAAATATTGATGTAATCGATATGCAGACTTGACTTTTCACCAGAAATTGATCAGCTACTCAAATGTTGAACAACTCACTTTGACAAAGCTCTATTTCTGAATTAACAGATAATTCTAAACAACATAACGGTTAAATAAATTCAAAAAACTTTAAAAATAAAGTTTTATTGAAAACAATAGATATAATGTTTGTGAACTAGTATTCTTTATTAGTTGGCAATTGATGACGTGTCTTGCTTTGAAGCTCTAGGCATTTACTTCAGGTAGGTACTTCGTTCAGGGGTTTCTATCAAAATTGTTAAAGGCTGGCTAATGTTAGGAGTGTTTGTCTGCTGTTGAAAGTTTTTCTAAATAATTGAAATTTTAGATGTTTTATTTGTGATCTGAATGTTTTTATAAAGTTTATTGATGTTATTGAACATATGTGAAATGTAGATTTCAATTTTTCTTTTCATTTTGTGTTGAATTTTTCGTTTAATGTTGAAAGCCTTAAGCCTGCCTTGAAACCTGTAAACTAAGGATAAGTACAATTAATTTATAAGTTGTGTATTTTGATCTTGATTTGAAACAATAATTTCTGAGTTTTTGTGAAAGCTTTTGAATCTATTTTGATGAATGTATCAAACATATTTGTAACCTCAATCATGTTCAATCTATGTTTGATCCATGTATGATTATTTGTTCTGGTGTAAACTGAAATTTTTGAATCATTATGAAAATTATAATTTGATTTGCTCTGAAATGGATTTCTTATTCATAGGCATAAGATCCATTTATGATTTATCAAGATATTAGCATATTTGGAACCGATAACTTTCCTTAGGTGATGGGTGAAAGCTATCAAACCAATTGGATAAATTTGGTAGCACAGCACTGGTTATGATGTAGAATTGAATTCTAAGCACTTTTGGATAAGTAACATTTTCCTACAGAACTTGATAGTTAGGCTTCATTTTTCAACTTTCAAATGAAGATCAGGCCGGAATAGTGATTTCTTGTGTAGTGGAGGGGAGGGGATAGGTTGACATGACGGTAGATGACTACTTGTACCCTCGTAAAAATATGCCATTGCCGTCAAGTTGTCACCCTGACTACTTGCAAAAACATAACAAAGCTTTCCAAATTTCGAAATACAGTTGCAGATAGAATACAGGTAATTGCCAATAGGTTCTTCTTCAAAAATGGTCAACACAAATAGTGGATTGGACTTCATTTCGGGCACAGTTTCAGGTGTATTATGCTCTGAAATAGGGAAATTTTTGAAAGAACAGTGGAAAGCATCGCAAGCATGCCACCAATCAACGCATGATACAAGCTCTACAGGTGAAATTCCACGGGAAGCAATGTCAGCACAGTCATTTATAGACACCACATGATTCCACCTTTCGATGTCAGTCAGCTGTGTGATTTGTTGAACTCGATTAGCAACATATATTTTGAGTTTGAACGTAGGAGTGTTTATCCAGTCCAAAGCAGTTTTTGAGTCGGTATAAGGGATATAAGCCTGTAATTTATACTCAGCGAGAGTGGGTAAAACCACCGAAAATAATTTTGCAAGTAGTAGGCAACCTGATAGTTCTAGTCTGGGTATGGTTAGCATTTTTAATGGTGCTACATGACTTTTTGCAGCTATGAGGTGGCAGTCAATGAAGTGACCATCCTTCTCCTCAAGTAGGTAGAGGCAGGCAGCAAATCCTTTTTCAGATGTGTCAGCGAAACCGATGAGGCGAGTGGTTGAGTCACATGATGCTAACAATCTGGGTATCATGATGAGGTCCAAACATTTCATATTTGAAGTCAAGCTTTTCCAATGACTCTGCAGCAGCACGGGCACTTCACTGTCCCAGTCCAGTTGCTGCGACCAAAGAGTGCACATGAAGAGCTTAAAGAACATGATAAGTGGAGTAAGCCAACCCAATGGGTCATATACTCTTGCAATGAAAGACAGAATGTTTCGTTTAGTAATCTTTCCGTTGAATGAGTCAATGAAGTATCAAAAATTGTCAGCATGGGGGCTGAACACAATTCCTAAAACTTTGGAATGTGTGTTTTCATCAAATAAACACTCCTTATTTTCTAAGTGTTTAGGAAGGTGAGAAATTAATATTGGAGTATTTGAATTCCATTTCCGAAGTTCAAAAGAACCGAGTGCAAGCAAATCAATGAGTTCATTGACCAAAGATTGAGCTTCTGATAGGGAGTTAGCACCTCCAAGAATATCGTCCACATAGGTATGTGTAGATAGAACCTTACTAGCGAGGGGAAAAGCTTCACCTTCATCCTCAACAAGCTGTTTCAACGTGCGTTGGGCTAAGAAAGCACTAGCTGTCAGTCCATATGTTACTGTTTGTAATTCAAATTCTGCAGTAGGTTCATGTGAAGATGGCTTCCAGAAAATATGCTGGTATTTACAATCTGCAGGTCGCAACAATATTTGACAGTACATTTGGTGACAATCAGAGAGTACCATATTCATAAGTGTGAAACTGAGTCAGCACTTTTACTATGTCTGATTGTAATTTAGGAAGTGAGATGGAATTGAGGGAATTGCCATTCACATCCTTATTAGAAGCATTAAAAACAACTCATATTTTTTTGTAGGGTCATGATTTTTGAATACAGCATGATGTGGAATGACATACTCAGATGCAGAGAGGGCAAGTTTCAAATGACCAAGGTCACGGTGTTCATGCATAAATGCAGAATATTTTCTTCGAGATCATTGGACTTACTTAAGCGTTTCAACAACCCAAGATGATTACAATAGGCAGCTTTGAGATTAGAGCATAAAGTTGGTGCACCAGATTTGAACAGCAAGGTGACTACATAGTGGCCTTGTTCATTGCGATAAGTTGTGGATTTGTAAAGATTTTCACAAAATTCATCATCAGGTGATAGAACTTTCTTGGTTGAAGAAATATCCTCAGTTTCCCAAAATTTGTTCATGACCTAGTTGAGATTAGGAGATTCTTCTTTGACAAACAAAGTGCAGATCAATTGCATCTGATTGAAAGCAGTACCTAGGCGAATCGGGAATGTTCAATTTTCCACTGAGTACATATGCAAAAATAGTGAGAAAGGCAGACGGATTTCCAGGTATAATGCAGCGATCAGAAGGAACAACCACGTTAGGATATATGTCAGCTCCAATCAACAAATCAATTTCAGCAGGTTGGTCAAAGGTGGGGTCAGCCAGTTCCAAGTGAGAAAGTGAATTTTGAATACTATGATGTAGTGGAAACATAGGTAGATTCCCAGCAATTTGTTCAAAGACTAAGGCAACAGTCTTTAGGAAAGTGTTGAATTGAGGGTGAGATAAAATTGTCATCTGGGTAGTGCCCTTGACGGCCGTACCTTGAGCAGAAATTCCATTGAGTCAAATAGGTGATGGAATAACATTCAAGCCAAGTATGTGAGCAGCTCTTGTAGTAATTATGGAATGCAAACTTTCACAATCAAGAACAGCACAGAGATAACAGGGCTGGTTGTATTGATTAACAACAGCAACAAGTGCAGTGCCAAGTAGAGCAGGGGCGTGAATGGATTTTACCTGAGCACATCCAATAAAGGTATTATCAGAGACAGCATTGTTCAAATTGGGCAGGACACAATTTTCATGATCATGAGCAGATAAATCAGAAGTGTTAGAGCTGTTGGAGCCAGGTAGTGGCGCGGCAGATGGTCCACGGTAGACAGAAGTGATGGTTGGCATAGCATGGAAGGCAGAAGCAGTAGACATAGTAGAAGCTTTGTAGTTGGTACACACAGGAGGCGGCATGGCTGAAGGTGTGTAACCTCAAAAGACAAATGCCAATTGCACAGCAGTCCGTGGTGCAAGAGACAGAGGTGGCGAGGTGGCAGGTATATCCATAGATGGTGCAGTAGCAGTACAATAAAAGTGTGGAACAGCAGCCGGAGTAGCTGGTGGGCTTATCAGAGATGCATTCTGGGGTGGCGCCTGCATCATGGTAGTTGACATCTCAGAGTGCGGCAAAAGTTGATTAGGAGCAAATTCAGCTTGACCCACAAACAATGGTGTAGCTGACCCAGAAGAATAGATGGCAGGGAATACATGGCTAGGGCGGCCATTAATTGGAAGGTGATTGAGCACCTGTGGTGCTGTCATTGTGGCTGTGTGACTGTAGTAGTCAGGAGACACAGAAGCAGTAGTCGATGGTAGAGATACCATGTGGGTGGTGTGGGGATCTCTGTTGCAGACATTAAGATGGCAAGTGGCTAGTAGAGACTGAGTATGATTAGCATTACTGAGTAATGTGTGATGCTTATCTGATTTACAGTGACGACAAACTCCAGTTGATTTGCATTGTGACTTCCAATGAGTGTTGAATAGAGTTCAAAGAGTCCATCAGCTGTTCAAATTTGGGAACTTTTGAGGTAGAAATCGAGTTTTCAAATTGAGCTCGAATATTATTTGGCAACTTATATAAGCAGAGCATCATTATTAAAAAATCTGTGTGATCAATCTTGAGATTAAAAATAGACTGATTTGCAGCACCCAACTCAATAGCAAATAAGTTCAATGAATAGGCAACATCATTGCTGAATGTGAAATTATTGACCTTGGTAAACAAGGAATAAGCTTGATGACGTAAATTGTCATATCTGTTACATAAAGTTTCATATGCTAGTTCATAAGCATTTTGTGCGTGAGCAAGATGCTGTATCAGCACCAGAGGGTCATCCTTCAAATAAGACATAAGTAAAAGAAATTTCTCTGATTCAGAAAATTCATGGTTCTCATTCACGGCTGCAGTGAAAATGTTTTTGAAAGTTTTCCAATGATTTATTTCACCATTATAGATGGGAATGTGAAAGGTTGGCTTTATAAAATGCCTGCTTTGTGAGGTTGATGTAGCAACAACAGAGTTAACCCCACTTTTGCTAAGAATTGTAACACTGTCAAACAAATTCTGAAATTCATCAACTAATTTTCGAGAATTTTGTAACATCTTCCAAAACATCATTTTCTTGATGATTTTCTTCATAGTCTTTGGTTACCTTTTCATTTTTTTTGTACAAATCAAAGCAGTGCTCTCCATAATGTGACGGAATTTGCTGGTTATATTTGTTTGCTAAGGTAGTCAATGAGGTGTGAAGCCTTTGTAGCTTGCCAATTGGTGTAAGAGACATATTTTGATATTATATTTTTGAACGTTTTCTTTAGTAGTAATATGAATATTGAGAGTGCAGGAAAGGAAAGGGAAAGGTAGGTGCAAATACCATTTCCTGAATGCAGATAAGTTTGTAAGAAAGCAAAAAAGTTCAGATTAGGTGATAAAATGCTCAAAAGAATACTGTAGTCTATTTGTTACCTGTACAGCACACAAAGTCCAGGAAGCCATATTTTCAATTTCAAAATTTGTGACATTTGCAATGTTCATGTACAGTGGCATAACGTTTCCAAACCGGGCCCACCCGCAAAAATAAATTCTGGGCCCCCCTTCTAAAATCGTACCACCTTTCTCCAGCCCCCTTCTCCCTTAATCACGAGCTTTAAATTCATGCTAATGTGAACGTACATCTTTCTCCTGTGAATTACATAGCTTAGTTGAAAAAATAAAACTTGTTCTTGATTGAATTCTACAATTCAAGTCAAAAATTATGTTTTAAGCTACAAATATAGAATCCAACCTTTAGAGCTAGAACTAGAGTTAGTAAGTAGTACCTAGTATTAAGATTCATGAATTATTAAAATAATAAAGATAATTATTTATAAAAACCTTTGATTTGATGTCTCCTACAAGCCTCCAAGTTCTGCAATCACTGCTTTCTGGGTACAGTAGTAGCACCTTGGTTCTTTCTCCCACACTATATTTATGGTATATTTATGTTCAGGAATTCAATAGGAAAATAATTCATTTCCTTCAATGCTTACTCAAAAATAGTAAATAAAGATAACGATCTATACTTTAGAACCATTCTGACAATCTTTGTTTGATTCAGAGAAAAAAGAAATAAATCTTATCTATAAGTTTGCAATAGTTGCAGTCTGGATTGTCTCACCGGATTTATAAATTTTAATAATTTGTAAACAAACAAGATTCCTAATTTTTTCAATAAGCTCACTACCAGCAAACAATTATCGAAGCTCTGTCAATGGAACAATAATAATTATTATGAGTAGATTTGAACAATGATTGTTTTTCTTTCTTGCCTTATTCATTATTTTCTACTTGTATTCTCTTGATATTAATTTATAACCAGACTGATAGCATTGTTCTATTGCATATTTCTTCTTACACAATGAATGAAACCTGTCATTTTCTACAATAAAACTTCTGCTTTTTTATAAAAAGTTACTTCCATGATTATTTAATTATTCTTTTAAAAGTATGCAATATATAATAATTATCATTTCGGGCGTTGACCCAGGCCCCCTAGACCTGGGTGATTTTATTTTATCAGAAAATCTATATTAGCCTACATATTATCCGGGCCCTAGCCCGGGCCCCCTAGGGACCCAGGGCCCCCCGTGCTGTGGGGGCAGCGGGGGTGTACGTTACGCCACTGTTCATGTGTAAAAGATAGTTTTCGACAAACACTGACACTGTTGAGTGTTGACACCATTCATTATAAGTTAACTTTTTTTAAAATGAAAACGAAAATTCTTGTTTGTTTATTATCGACTTATAGGCATAACTGATAACTGGAACTGCTACTGGAACTGAAATAGTAACCGAACACAGGTAACAGATACTGATGAATGAGTTACGATTTTTTGGGAGAGATATGTGAACTGTAGGTTATTTTGCACAGGTCTCTGGTTCATTAATTAGTTCAGTAATCACAATCTTGCAATTATTTATCCGGCCTGGAGGACCACATTCTTGTTGGCACCTTCTGAGAAAAAGGGCAGCAATAAGTTACTTAGAAGCTACTTGGGAGAGCTTGAAATTGCCAACTAGTCAATGATAATATTTAGAGTTTTTTGGAGGACCAGCCAACAAACTAATGTCAGAAAGAATCATTATGAAAAATGTCTGACTTACATGTAGTGAGAAGTTTCTGGAACTAGGAGCTGAGCCTAGGAAGTCACACACTGAGTTGGATATCAATGTAGAGCATAGATCAAAGAAATTAATTGTATCAATGTATCAGAAATTCCCTAGCTCAATGGGGAAACCAGATCTGGTATTGGGAAACGCTATTTTAGAAATAATTCAAAGCACTGAAACTCATAGAAGTTGAGTTGATCAAGCAGCAACAGGCAATGAGATTGCAATACATTTTCACAAAAGTGGATGTACTGTAATTCATATGAGATAACTGATTAAGGTTCACACAGTTAGTTAAGAAACTTTAACTTTTAGTCTACTGCGACACAAATAATGGCATGAAAACTGAACAAAAAGCTATTAATATGTGAAGAGCAAACTGTGGCATCCTTCATGTTTTACATTGCAACAAAGAGAAGAGGAAAGTAGGCAGAAGAGTAAAATCCGGGGCCTCGCAGGAAGAAACACAAAGATCCAAGGCTAACTGAATCTTTTGTCATTGCAGTAGTAGTGACCATGTGGCAAATTCAAACTTTGGGCATCGGCAGTAAATTTGAAGACAATGGCCAGAACAATATTGAATTTAATGATAAATTATCATTGGATAATAATATTATCATCAAAATGAAATGACAATTGGCTCCAGTCACAGTGCTTGGTAACCATCATCACAATGAACATTTCATTCAAAGAACTGACTGAATGAAATGGGAAAAACCATTACTAGCGCTTGCGCAATATGGTACTGACTGAGACCGAGAGTGATTTTTGTGGTGCCCCACTCTTTCTCTTTTCTTGTCATTGTCACTTCTCAATTTTTGGTTTTGGGTAACACAGTGGCTACAGTTATGGTAACTGTAGCCCCAGGTTGGGTTCCGCTAAAGTTATGACTTTGTGCATGCTCCAAGAAACTTCTTTTTTTTCACAGCACTCATTACCGGAGCTTACCTTGTCTAAATGCAGCATGCTAATGCTTATATAATAATCCATATACACATTACAATGCTGTATTTAGACAAAATTCAAATTCAAATTCAAATTTTATTCATCCAAACTCACAATATTCACATTCAGAATCAATAAGAAAAACAAAACACACAGCTCAGTAAGATAAAGAATAATTAATGGAAGATTAATAAAATAAATAATGGTATGTTTTATTAGAAATACAGTAAATTTGTGAATTGGAATAAAAAATACTACCTGCTGGAAGTATACAATACTTCATGTTTGCAAGCAGGAATGAATATCACTTCAACTAATTTTAAATGCATGAATAAAAGGAGAAAGAGAAAGAAAAGACTAGCAACCATTCACTCTCACATTCACTCACCTTGCACACTTTCCAATAACAGCTCATCTTACTAATGCTTATTGCCAGCCACCAAAATTACATTTCTACGAAATAACATTGAATAAGGATTCTAAATAGTCAGGCATAAGACCTCTGAGCCATCTAAGAATTCTTTTTTTGAAAACAAGTTGGTTTTGAACCCTCTTGGTTTCAATTGGGATGTTATTAAAAAACTTGGGGCCAAGATATACAAACGATTTCTGGAAACAAGTGGTATACGATTTGGGAAGTCTCAGTAAATCAGCTGTCACTCTCCTAGTTCGATAGCTGGGAACATCCCTGAGCAACGTATGACCACCGTTTCCAGACATTACAAAGAACATATACAGGACCTTAAACACATACATATATCTAAGAGGCAAACATCCAATACACTGGAATAGAGGAAAAGAATGTTCATATCTACCCTTTCTATTTATAACACGGACTATCGATTTCTGCACTGTTATCGATGGCTTCAAGTGACAAATATAGGTGGAGCCCCAACAATTAATACCATAACTTATTTTTGGATCAACAAATGCAAAATATTACTGCCTAAGAACATTTAAAGGGAGAAATTTATTCAAGAAATAGAATTTTCACATGACGAGTAACAGATAGTTTTTTATGATAGATATATGCTGAGACCAGTTAAGCTTTTCATCAACAATTACACCTAAATATTTAATGGCATTGGTCTGACCAACGACCTCACAGTCACAGTCACTCTGATCACAGGCACCATGAAACTTCAGTGCCGAAGGCAGTGTTCATGGTGTTGTTAATGTGAACAATATATATTTTGTTTTTGTAAGATTGAGCTGTATTCTATTGTGCCTGGACCAGAGCAATAGCTTATCCAAATCATCCTGCATCATTCTCTCTAAGTTGGGGCCATCCAGTCCACAATATGCCAAGGCAGTGTCATCTGCAAAGGACACAGGCATACCATTGAACTCACACGAATAGAGATCATTTATAAAGATGAGAAACAAGATTGGTCCAAGGACGGAACCCTGTGGTACACCACAGTCCACTCCCTGAACCTCACTCTTCACTCTCCCAATAGCTACATATTGCTGCCTGTCCTTCAAATATGAAGAGAACCAATCCAGAACAATGCCTCTGATACCAGCCTTAGATAATTTATTCAACAAGATTGAATGGTTAACCGTGTCAAATGCCTTTCTGATGTCCAAAAACAGTCCTGCAACACAGCGCGCTGGCCTGAAGTTGAAGCCACAGAAAACAACTGACATGAATCTTTCAAGAGCCATTTCTGTATTCATGTGTTCACGAAAGCCAAACTGTTTATTATAGAAAAAGTTATATGAGTTGAGGAAATTGAGAAGTCTTCTTTTCACTATCTTTTCCAATATCTTTGAGAAGACAGACAGCAGAGATATAGGTCTATAATCATTCAACTTAAATCTAGAACCGGATTTGTAGATTGGCACCACTCTTGCTAGCTTCATCCCAGAAGGAAATATTCCTGTAGATAGACTGCAATTGAAAATATCAACTAGAATGGGAACAATGGTCAGAGCAACATCCTTCAAAATTCTAGAAGATATAAGATCATCTCCAGAAGAAGTACCATTTTTTAATTGTTTTATTTAAATTAACAGTTCATCATAGGTGACAGCTTCAAAAAACATAGACGCTTGATGGTTTCTTTCCTTGAAGGTGTTATGATAGTCATTTTCATTATCAGCTGCACCATAAGAAGTAGCTAAAACGTCTCTGCCAATGTTAACAAAAAATCATCAAATAGATTTGCTATTGTTTTTGGATCTGTTACAATTTCATTCCTGTGTTCTATTTTCAATTCATCATGAGATCTAGTTTTTCTCGGATTTCCACACAGTTTATTTAGAACTAGCCATTTTTTCCGAGGGGGCATTTGATCTAATGTGGAATAATACTTTTGTTTTTCAATTTTAATCCAATTTTTTATTTTTCTAGAATAAGTTTTTAAATTATTCTTTATCCTTAGGTAAGCTTAGTGCGTATATTATTTGGATGTATGGTGTAGCATAATTGAATAAAGCATAAATTTTATTAGAGCAGCTGAAAATTGAACACCAACTGAAACTGAAAGTATCACTTCTGAAGTTGTTTCCTAATCTATCTTTTGGGGTTTGGGGTATAGAGACCCCCCACACCCCCCCTCAAACCAACAAAAAAACAAAAAAAATCGGGAGTTCAGGTAATAAATAGCTTAGGTCTATAATCATTTGTTTAAAAGGCTCTTCGCATATCTTTTTCCTTGAACTTATTTTTTTTAGTCGATGTCACTTGGAATTACTTTTCATTACACCACCATGAGTACATTTGTACTTCAATTCATAATATACATGCTCATCCTTTATTTTTTTTTTTCATTTCACTACTATATTTTTTCAAATTCTGGAAGGATGTAAACTTCATGATTGAAACATTGAAAGGATAGGTTACTTAGAAATCATAACCATGTGACCAAAAACCACCAACACCACAATGCACATGTAAATGTGCAAATGCTGCGCATGCGCAAATGTTTACCGGAACGCTAACTGGAGCTATGGTTACCGTAAGGGCCAGTGCACACTTGTGTCATTTCTAGTCGCGGTTATATGACCAGAGGTCAGAGTGACAACTAGGTCTCTGGCGTTCTAAAAGTTGTTAGAATTATATGGGTTCCAGACAGAGCAGTGCACATTACAGCATGCACGCCCACTCAAGCTTTGCCGAAGCTCTGCTGACGCATGCCAGCCGCTGTCTCTTTCTTTACGTCACGGCGGGCAAGCCACGTTTCATTCTCTACTTCAAAAACCTAAAACTCGTAAAAATTATGATAGAGAAATTGTGATTTTAGATTCGCATTCAGTGCCTCCAAATTAGTCAAATGGCCTCGCGGCTATCGAAAATAATCAAAATTGAAGAAGCTCTGGCTGTATTGGATATTGAGACATTCTATGTATACAGTTCTCAATAATCTTCGATTGTTTTTTCGAAGTTTCATTAAATAAACTGTCCTATATGCTCTGGAGTTAATCTTAATACAATAACGTACTTTGTTATTGCATTGAGGTGAAAGTAATAGTCCAGCAATAATATTGTACTATTATTAGGCCAGTTTCACACGGCAGAGACCACGCTCCTGGAATATCATATTACAAAAGATCATATTTCATATTTTGCAGCTCTCCTGTACTTTCACATGGGGATCTTACGAATAAGCTGACAGATCTAACAACTCCGCCGACGTTTGCTCAAAGTATATGACTCATCACTTTTTCTCAAAGTCTAACTTCCTTAAAAATATAGATAGAAGATTTCTGATTTCGGATTTGGATTCAGCGACCCCAAATTCTTTAATGCGTAAGTCCCATTTTCAAAAATACCTGAAAACAAGGGAGTTATAGCTGTTTTTAATATAGCTTTCCATTATCATATGATTATATAGTACGTACTAAGATAATATATAATACTCCTGCCTCACAAAGGGACAGGCAAAGGTTTTAAGAAGTTTTTGAACACCTGAGAAGTTTATAAATAAACATTTTTAATTTTTAAAAGTTCTAGTTTTCCAAAAAAAATATTGAACTATGAAAAGATGAATCCAAATATGAAATCATAAATCATCTCCACTCATAACCCAATGAAATAGGAGGAAAAGGAATGTTGTACAGTAAAATTCACTGAATTTCAATTGTCATTCAACAATCCAATTTATCAGGTTCAAATCGTTGAATATCACTTTAAATTCCCAGCAATTATTGACTATTTCTTTTTACAATCAGAAAAATCTATTATGAACATACAGTATAAACATTGTGCTGATCTGAATCGATCTATGGTAATAATGGGAATTGAAAGAATAGAAAATGTCATGGCATTCCAAGTAGTGATGTCTGTGTATTAGAACTGCTGAGTTGATAATGCATACTGAAAAAAAGTCATGAATAGCTCAGACCAGCCTGGCCTGTGATGAACCTGTATAAACAATTCATAGAATTCTTAGAATTCATAGAAATGGTAAAAAAATCAATTTTACGAAAATCGATGTACATGTAACAGGATTTAGAAGATCAATACGATAATGTTCTCTATCACAATTTTATCATAGAAATGTTTAAGTGAAAACGTTGGGCGCAAACCTTCAGCCATGAGGAGACAAATAAATTTATGAAAAGCTTGATAGCTTGAATAGTGATCTGATATTTGTTACACGTTTTTATTCTAAGACATAATATGTCTTAGACTAATTTTTAATGTTTCTTCAATCGGCAGGAAAACTTTGGTTTTTCAAAGTTATCTTACTCCCTTATTTTGGGGTATTTTCAGGAATCAAGATAAATAACCTACCAAATTTCCTACACGAATACAGTGTAAGTTGTATTATAATAGCTAAAGTACTTACGTACTGTATAGTACAGTACCTGTTCGTTTTTACCATATATGATAATAGAAAGCTTTATTAAAAACAGCCATAACTTCCTTGTTTTCGGATATTTTCGAAAACGGGACTTACACTTTAAAGAATTTGGGGTCGCTGAATCCAAATCCGAAATCAGAAATCTTCTATCTATATTTTTAAGGAAGTTAGACTTTGAGAAAAAGTGATGAGTCATATACTTTGAGCAAACGTCGGCATAGTTGTTAGATCTTGCCTCTGCTTGCCTCGAGGGGAAAAGACGTGACAAAACGAGGTTCCTGGATAGGAGTCACCATGTGAAAGACACGATTTGACTCAATGTTCTTCGACAAAAAAACGTGAACACTGTTCAGTGTTCAAGTTGCACGTCTCCTATCGTGTGAAAGAGGCCTTACAGTACTTGATCAATAACATCTTGCTCTGAATTAAATTCTAAGAACTATTATTCAATAATAATAGTAGAGGTCTGAGTAGTTTCCCACGATTTTTCATGTTCTCATTGTTAGTTGACTTCATTCATACTTTGTATTTCTGTTACATCTGATTATTATTATTATGAAATATATGAGCTTCAATCTAATTGGAACAATAGATCTTTTGAAATAATAAATATGGTAAATACCAACCTACGAATGTCGGCTAGCAGTCGGCGAGATTGATGTTTGCATAGAAATCCAACAGTTCTTGGTAATGCATGCTTCATTCAAAATAAGTTTATTCGCAGTCAGTTTGTCACAATTGTGAGTCGCTTAGTGCCTCAGTCTGTGCTTGGCAATTAGTGAAGACAGAGCTCTTAGAATTAAATCTGAAATTTCTAAAATTGTATTCTAAAATTGATTTTAATGTGGATACCGAAGTTTCTTCTCGTCCTCACGAAGATCTTGAAAAAGAATAACAAAGTTCCATTTCAACAAATGAGAACTAACTAGGGGGTACACCCACATTCTTCTTTCCATAACTATATAAATATTTGTACACAGTGCACGCAAAAGCCACTCGTTTCCGATTCTCATCCATCCTGTTTGAAATCTCAAAGGAAACTGAATATGAAATAAGAAGCTAGACAGCTTTGTTTCAGGACAGTAAATATATATAATGAGACAAATAGCCTGCACATATATTCAATATGGATTATAATTTGCTATGTTGTCAGCTCAATGTTTTCAGGTTTTAGGTTTTTGTTGTCAGCAGTCCGCACGATTGTAGAGCTATCCAACACAATAGTCCAGCTCTTTGAAGTAGCGATATTCGACATCAAAGTTACGAAAATAAATGGATATAACACAGAATTCAAAGTAATTTCTATTATTGTTCTACCAGTTCTTGGAATTATTGGTGTTCTTTCATCTTATGCTATATTCTGGAGGCAAATAGAATACTTCTTCTATAAATGCAGTGTATATAAAGTTAGTTTACTGTATATATGCTGTAAATTAATAAATATAGAATTGAAATAGTACCATTTTTCAAAAAACAATAACGTTCTTTGAATGATTATAGAACAATTGAAAATTTAAAGCACTAAACATTTCGGGACTTTTTCTATCCCATCTACAGGTACAAATTCGAAATAAATAAACATCAGTATTGACTGATTCAAGATTATTAAAACAATGTTCATTAATCTGTTGATTATAAAAACATAATGTAAGGTTTTTAATGTTATAATGTTCATATTATAATTTTAATATAGGGCCCTATACACTAGGGAACTTGGATCGCCGAACTTGGTTCTTGCGAACCAAGTTCCCCATTGTATGTGGAAAATTGGCAAACCGCGGACCAAATTTGGGACGAACTTGGTCTTCAATCTGGATTAAAAACTTTGTTCGGTTCGTCCGCCAGGGTGATATATTCAATCTATACATATTCAATATATTTTCTTCCCACAGCAGCTGCAAACTTTGAAACGTTCATCTCTAAGCCCCGGAAGACACTGAAGTAATGAACGGTTGTTCGCTCTCCCCACTACAGTGTGTGGGCAAATCCTACACTAACTTGGTTCCCCAAACCAAGTTGGCCGATCCAAGTTCCCTAGTGTATGGGGTCCCTTAAGTCAACACTGATAGTAATTTATTTTGAATTTTCACCTGGAGATGGGAGTAAGTCATGTAATTTATAGTGTTTTCAATTGATTTTAATGGTTCTATAATGTTAGAGGTTTATTTTATTTTAAAAAGAAGTAAAAGGTCTTTTTGAAAAAGCTGTACTGTACTATTCGCTCTTCATTTGTATTATCTCTATATTAGTTTTTAACCAATTATTTTATTTATTACTGCTGATGAATAATTGATTCCTTTAATAATTGTGATTTTTATGGTAATTGCTCTGACATCCGGTAAAATTGCTGAGTACTAATTGACGTCGCTCCACAGTGAGACACTGTCGATATGCACAAGTGTGCATTGAACTGAAATTGGCTGCCGGCAGAGTCGCTCCACTCGTAAAAACGCAACTGGCTAGCGACGCAAATGTGCATTGGAGACTCTCTGTCAGCAGCCAATTTCAGTTCAATGCACACTTGTGTGTATCGACAGCGTCTCACTGTCAAGCGACGTGGGCAACTTGGTCATTAATTGTGATATAAAAGTTCTGATTTCGAATTTTCAAAGTCTTTTTTCAATACCGGATGTCAGAGCAATTATCATAAAAATCACAATTATTAAAGGGATCAATTATTCATCGGCAGTAATAAATAAATTAATTGCTTAAAAACTAATATAGAGATAATACAAATGAAGAGGAAGTAGTACAAAATTTTAAAAAAGACCTTCCACTTCTTTTTAAAATACAAATAAACCTCAAAATTATAAAACCATTAAAATAATTTGAAAGCACTTACTCCCATCTCCAGGTGAAAATTCAAAATGAATAAACATCAGTGTTGACTTAGTACTCAAAACATTAAACATTAAAAACCTTGTATTATATTTTTATAATCAACAAATTGATAGACATTGTTTTAATAATATTGAATTAGTCAGTACTGATTCAAATTCATTTTATTTTGCCACAACATAATACCGATTAATAAAATAAATATTCTAATTTACATAATGGCACTACCAGCATACAACTTGTGCGCCGGCAGTGAGTTCGAACTACTAGGTACTGCAAACAAGTCAATAGAAAGAAAATAGAGCTTATTCAAACCACTAAAATAAATGAAATTATGGAGACTAGGTCTCATCTCAATCTTTACAAACGATAAGACAAAGTAACAAAATTACAAGCAAATGATGAATTCAAAAAGACAACTACAAGGAAGATATTATGATGTTCATTTATTTCGAAATTTTACCTGAAGACGGGACAGAAAAAAGTCCCGAAATGTATAGTGCTTTAAATCATCAATTGCCAATTGTTCTATAATAATTCAAAAAACTATATTGTTTGTTTGATAAATGGTATGGTAGGCTACTATTCCAGTTCTATATCTATTAATTCACAGTACATATATACAGTACGTTAACAGTATATACAGTATATAGAATAAGGCCAGTTTCACACGGCAGAGACCTCGCTCCTGGAAGATCATATTACTGAAGATCATATTTCATATTTTGCAGCTCTCCTGTACTTTCACATGGGGATCTTACAAATAAGCCGACAGATCTAACAACTACGCCGACGTTTGCTCAAAGTATGACTCATCACTTTTTCTCAAAGTCTAACTTCCTTAGAAATATTTAGATAGAAGATTTCTGATTTCGGATTTGGATTCAGCGACCCCAAATTCTTTAAAGCGTAAGTCTCATTTTCAAAAATACCCGAAAACAAGGGAGTTATAGCTGTTTTTAATATAGCTTTCCATTATCATATGATTATATAGTGAACGTACTAAGATAATAATACTCCTGCCTCACAAAAGGACAGGCAAAGGTTTCAAGAAGTTTTTGAACACCTGAGAAGTTTAAACATAAACATTTTCAATTTTTAAAAGTTCTAGTTTTCCAAAAAAGTATTGAACTATGAAAAGATGAATCCAAATATGAAATCATAAATCATCTCCACTCATCACCCAATAAAATAGGAGGAAAAGGAATGTTGTACAGTAAAATTCACTAAATTTCAGTTGTCATTCAACAATCCAATTTATCAGGTTCAAATCGTTGAATATCACTTTAAATTACCAGCAATTATTGACTATTTCTTTTTAACTTCCATCCAACTTTTGGCGACCTCATTCCGGTCCTTGTAGATGTCAAGACTTTTATCCCAAAGAGCAGGTCGGTTGCAAACTGCAGTAATCAACAGCTCCACATCAAACTCAGACATCGCGTAATGACAGGTGTCAAAGTCAAGTCAAGTAAACAACTGACAAGTCAACAAGTGTCAACTGGAGAAGTGAGTGAGCAAGCACAGTGCTGCCATAATGCGAAAAGCATAACCATTGTACCAACTATTCTAAATTATTGTACTGTATTTCGTGAAGCCATGCTTTGTTGAAACAAGTTACTCAGAAAGCGTTTTTTTTTGTTGTTAGATGTTTTGTCATCCTTATGAATTCTGTTGAAGCAAACATAATGTTATTTAAGAAGTTGTGCTGAACCTGTATAAAGAATTCATAGAATTCTTAGAATTCATAGGAACAGTAGAAAATCAATTTTACGAAAATTGATGTACATGTAACTGGATTTAGAAGATCAATACGATAATGTGCTCTATCACAATTTAATCACAGAAATGTTTAAGTGAAAACGTTGGGTGCAAACCTTCTGCCATGAGGAGACAAATAAATTCATGAAAAGCTTGATAGCTTGAATAGTGATCTGATATTTGTTACACGTTTTTAGTCTAAGACATAATATGTCTTAGACTAATATTCAATGTTTCTTCAATCAGCAGGAAAACTTTGGTTTTTCAAAGTTATCTTACTCCCTTATTTTGGGGTATTTTCAGAAATCAAGATAAATATCCTACCAAATTCCCTACATGAATACAGTGTAAGTTGTATTATAATAGCTACAGTACTTACGTACTGTATAGTACAGTACCTACCTGTTCGTTTTTACCATATAATTATATGATAATAGAAAGCTTTATTAAAAACAGCCATAACTTCCTTGTTTTCGGATATTTTCGAAAACGAGACTTACGCTTTAGAGAATTTGGGGTCCCTGAATCCAAATCCGAAATCAGAAATCTTCTATCTATATTTTTAAGGAAGTTAGACTTTGAGAAAAAGTGATGAGTCATACTTTGAGCAAACGTAGGCGTAGTTGTTAGATCTTGCCTCTGCTTGCCTCGAGGAGAAAAGACGTGACAAAACAAGGTTCCTGGATAGGAGTCACCATGTGAAAGACACGATTTGACTCAATGTACTTTGACAAAAAAACAAGAACACTGTTCAGTGTTCAAGTTGCACGTCTCCTATGGCCAGTTTCACACAGCAGAGAAATATATAGCCTGGACTATCATACTACGGAAGATCATATTTCATATTCTGCAGCTCTCCTGTACTTTCACATGGGGATCTTACAAATAAGCCGACAGATCTAACAACTATGCCGACATTTGTTCAAAGTATGACTCATCACTTTTTCTCAAAGTCTAACTTCCTTAAAAATATAGATAGAAGATTTTGGATTTGGATTCAGCGACCCCAAATTCTTTAAAGTGTAAGTCTCATTTTCAAAAATACCCAAAAACAAGGGAATTATAACTGTTTTTAATATAGCTTTCCATTATCATATGATTATATAGTACATACTAAGATAATAATACTCCTGCCTCACAAAGGGACAGGCAAAGGTTTCAAGAAGTTTTTGAACACCTGAGAAGTTTATAAATAAACATTTTTAATTTTTAAAAGTTCTAGTTTTCCAAAAAAATATTGAATTATGAAAAGATGAATCCAAATATGAAATCATAAATCATCTCCACTCATCACCCAATAAAATTGGAGGAAAAGGAATGTTGTACAGTAAAATTCACTGAATTTCAATTGTCATTCAACAATCCAATTTATCAGGTTCAAATCGTTGAATATCACTTCAAATTCCCAGCAATTATTGACTATTCCTTTTTACAATCAGAAAAATCTATTATGAACATACAGTATAAACATTGTGCTGATCTGAATCGATCTATGGTAATAATAGGAATTGAAAGAATAGAAAATGTCATGGCATTCCAAGTAGTGATGTCTGTGTATTAGAACTGCTGAGTTGATAATGCATACTGAAAAAAAGTCATGAATAGCTCAGACCAGCCTGGCCTGTGATGAACCTGTATAAACAATTCATAGAATTCTTAGAATTCATAGGAACGGTAAAAAAATCAATTTTACAAAAGTTGATGTACATGTAACTGGATTTAGAAGATCAATACGATAATGTTCTCTATCACAATTTCATCATAGAAATGTTTAAGTGAAAACGTTGGGTGCAAACCTTCTGCCATGAGGAGACAAATAAATTTATGAAAAGCTTGATAGCTTGAATAGTGATCTGATATTTGTTACACGTTTTTATTCTAAGACATAATATGTCTTAGACTAATTTTTAATTTTTCTTCAATCGGCAGGAAAACTTTGGTTTTTCAAAGTTATCTTACTCCCTTATTTTGGGGTATTTTCAGAAATCAAGATAAATAACCTACCAAATTCCCTACACGAATACAGTGTAAGTTGTATTATAATAGCTACAGTACTTACGTACTGTATAGTACAGTACCTGTTCGTTTTTACCATATAATTATATGATAATAGAAAGCTTTATTAAAAACAGCCATAACTTCCTTGTTTTTGGATATTTTCGAAAACAGGACTTACGCTTTAAAGAATTTGGGGTCTCTGAGTCCAAATCCGAAATCTTCTATCTCTATTTTTAAGGAAGTTAGACTTTGAGAAAAAAGTGATGAGTCATACTTTGAGCAAACGGCGGTGTAGTTGTTAGATCTTGCCTCTGCTTGCCTCAAGGGGAAAAGACGTGACAAAACGAGGTTCCTGGATAGGAGTCACCATGTGAAAGACACGATTTGACTCAATGTACTTCGACAAGAAAACGTGAACACTGTTCAGTGTTCAAGTTGCACGTCTCCTATCATGTGAAAGTAGTCTATCGTGTGAAAGTAGCCTTAAGTATTGTATTTGCCTCCAGAACATGAGATGAAAAAACACCAATAATTCTAAGAACCGGCAGAACAATCATAAAAATTATTTTGAATACTGTGATGCATATACATTCTTTTTTGTTTACATTACGTTCTTTCATTTTACATAGATGTTAAATATTGCTACTTCAAAGAGCTAGACTATTGTGTTGAATAATAATACAGTATATATTATGACATACATTTACCAAGAAGTGTTGGATTTCAACGTAAACATCAATCTAGCCGACTGCAAGCTGACATTCTTATAGGTACCTAGATATTTACCATATATATTTATTTCAAATGATCTATTGTTCCAATTAGCCCTTAGATCGAAGCTCCTATATTTAATAATAATAATAATAATGATCAGAGGGTACAGAAAGTCAAAGTATGAATGGAAGAATGGAGTTAACAATGAGAACATAAAAAATCATGGGAAACTACTCGGAGCTTAGCAGGATTATTTGAAGCCACATACAGATCATGAATAATAGTTCTTAGAATTCAATTCAGAGCAAGATGTTGATCAACAAGTACTGTAATAATAGTACAATTATTCTTGGACTATTACTTTTACCACAATGCGATAAAAAAGTATGTTATTGTATTAAGAATAACTCCAAAAAATATAAGTTCTTATTATTGATTTTCATCAATCTCTGACAAAACATTCGAAAAAGTATTGAGTACTGTGCATATAGAATGGCTTAATATCCAGTAGAACCAAAATTTCTTCAATCATGATTATTTTTGATAGCCGCGAGGCCACTTGACTAATTTGGAGGCGCTGAATCCGAATCTGAAATCACAATTTCTCTATCACCATTTTTACGCGTTTTAGGTTTTTGAAGTAGAGAATGAAACGTGGCTTGCCCGCCGTGATGTAAAGAAAGTGGCGGCAGCTGGCATGCGTCAGCAGAGCGTACGCAAAGCGTAAACGGGCGTGCGACACTGTAATGTGCACTGCTCCGTCCGGAACCCATAGGCCTCTTTCACACGATAGGAGACGTGCAACTTGAACACTGAACAGTGTTCTCGTTTTTTTGTCGAAGTACATTGAGTCAAATCGTGTCTTTCACATGGTGACTCCTATCCAGGAACCTCGTTTTGTCACGTCTTTTCCCCTCGAGGCAAGCAGAGGCAAGATCTAACAACTACGCCGCCGTTTCCACAAAGTATGACTCATCACTTTTTTCTCAAAGTCTAACTTCCTTATAAATATAGATAGAAGATTTCTGATTTCGGATTTGGATTCAGCGACCCCAAATTCTTTTAAGCGTAAGTCCCGTTTTCGAAAATATCCGAAAACAAGGAAGTTATGGCTGTTTTTAATAAAGCTTTCTATTATCATATAATATACGGTAAAAACGAACAGGTACTGTACTATACAGTACGTAAGTACTCTAGCTATTATAATACAACTTACACTGTATTCGTGTAGGAAATTGGTAGGTTATTTATCTTGATTTCTGAAAATACCCCAAAATAAGGGAGTAAGATAACTTTGAAAAACCAAAGTTTTCCTGCCGATTGAAGAAACATTAAAAATTAGTCTAAGACATATTATGTCTTAGAATAAAAAGTGTAACAAATATCAGATCACTATTCAAGCTATCAAGCTTTTCATAAATTTATTTGTCTCCTCATGGCAGAAGGTTTGCGCCCAACGTTTTCACTTAAACATTTCTATGATTAAATTGTGATAAAGAACATTATCGTATTGATCTTCTAAATCCAGTTACATGTACATCGATTTTCGTAAAATTGATTTTTTACCGTTCCTATGAATTCTAAGAATTCTATGAATTGTTTATACAGGTTCATCACAACTTCTTAAATAACAATATGTTTGCTTCAACAGAATTCATAAGGACGACAAAACATCGAACAACAAAAAAACGCTTTCTGAGTAACTGGCTTTAACAAAGCATGGCTTCACGAAATACAGTACGATAATTTAGAATAGTTGGTACAATGGTTATGCTTTTCGCATTATGGCAGCACTGGGCTTTCTCACTCACTTCTCCAGTTGACACTTGTTGACTTGTCAGTTGTTGACTTGACTTTGACACCTGTCATTACGCGATGTCCGAGTTTGATGTGGAGCTGTTGATTACTGCAGTTTGCAACCGACCTGCTCTTTGGGATAAAAGTCTTGACATCTACAAGGACCGGAATGAAGTCGCCAAAAGTTGGATGGAAGTTTGCAGAGTGATCAAAGAAGATTTCGAAGCTTTAACCATTTCCCAACAGAAAAAGTTTGGTAAGTAGGATATTTCTATAATGATTTTGTTTTCCTCGGTCTAGTTCCTGGAATAGTTTGAAAATCTATTATTTATAGGTTTTTCAATTTTGCTTGCTTTCTTCAGCATGTTTTTAGTTTCTCTATTGATTCATTGCTGTATTTAGAAAAAACTACACTAAGATTTGGTGATCCCAGCATAAAGATTTTGTTAGACATCAAAGGAAAGTACTGCCTATCCATTCTAAATTAATTCATCTAATTATCTAAGAATTAACTTTCAATCAAAGTCTTCATTTATGATTCATTAAGTTTCATTTATGATTTCATATTTGGATTCATCTTTTCATAGTTCAATATTTTTTTGGAAAACTAGAACTATTAAAAATTAGAAATGTTTATGTATAAACTTCTCAGGTGTTCAAAAACTTCTTAAAACCTTTGCCTGTCCCTTTGTGAGGCAGGAGTATCATTATCTTAGTACGTACTATATAATCATATGATAATGGAAAGCTATATTAAAAACAGCTATAACTCCCTTGTTTTCGGGTATTTTTGAAAATGGGACTTACGCTTTAAAGAATTTGGGGTCGCTGAATCCAAATCCGAAATCAGAAATCTTCTATCTATATTTTTAAGGAAGTTAGACTTTGAGAAAAAGTGATGAGTCATACTTTTTGCAAACGGCGGCATAGTTGTTAGATCTGTCGGCTTATTCGTAAGATCCCCATGTGAAAGTACAGGAGAGCTGCAAAATATGAAATATGATCTTCCGTAATATGATATTCCAGGAGCGAGGTCTCTGCCATGTGAAACTGGCCATATACTTCTAACAACTTTTAGAACGCCAGTGAGCTATAGTATGGTCCACGTTATAATGGCAGTGGATAAAGATAGAAGAATAGCAATGCCGATTCTTTGCATTAATTAATTACATTTCTACACTGTCAAAAACATAATTGTCATCGTTTTGGACCTAGAAAAGGATAGTACCACCAGCTTTGTCGAATGATAGACAAGGATAGCAAAACCAAAGTTGATTAAATACTGTCATTATAACGTGGACCTCACTATCTCACTATAGTTGTCGCCCTGGTCGTAAAACCGCGACTAGAAATGACGCAAGTGTGCATGGAGCCCAACTGTAGCCACAGCGTTTGGGCACAGAATAGGTACAGAATGGAAACTTGTAATCAAACACCTATCTAACCAATGCTTTTTACATGACGCAAATACTAAACATGTCACGTGACCTTGGGAAGTTCCAATCCTGGTCTTCTGATTGGCTCGTGGCAGTGAAAGAGATCAATTGATCCGGATCATTCAAGTGATCCGAACCTACCATCAATACTATTACAATGCGGCGCTTCCTAACAAGATGGCGAATTTTAGCGTCAGGCTACTAGCCAAGTTTCCATACTGTAGTAGTAAAAAAAGTAGTAAAAATGACTTTATTGATGATTCAAACATATTACAAAAAATGGAATTCATATAAAGAAAAAGCAAAAACTAAATAAAACACCTTTAACATAATAAGAGAAAACAAGACATTATTATGGCATAACCTGTAAGGCTGTCTGCCAGGAGTCGGTTTTAATAGTTGAATTCTTCTATTAAATCTTTTATAAGTTTAAGAGCCAATTTCAAGAAACTCATCAATTTTCCCCAATCTTTCCCATTTAGCCACTCAACTACTTCTGCCTCAGTGAGTACATATTTACCTAAGTATACTCTACGAACACCCCCTAACATCAGGCAAGCCCCCATAATGAGCATCGCCATTGTGTTTCTTCCCTGCCGTGCGAAAAATTGAGGTGGAAAAGAGACCCCCTAGCCTTAACTAATAAACTTATCTTCCTCCTATCAAAATGACCTTCAAGATAAGATCTACTATCGTTCTGCCGCTCTAACCGTTTATACAATCCGTGAAACTGGGCTTCATTCATCCTTCGTACCCACTCAGCTCTCATTTTCTCACACAAATAACTAAACTCATTCCTCCATTCACTCTTTTCATTCAAACATCTTACTAGATTACACCCAAATTCATCATCCCATCTCCTCCATTCCTTGTACCATGAAATCTTACTTATTAATACTTTCTCTGCTAATACTGTAGGCAGCCTTCCTCGGGCCAATTTCATAACTATTCTAAAAATAAATTCCACGTGTAACTTTATTATAAATAAGAAAATTGGTTCAATATCCAGTTCTAAGTGAACTATGTAATTGGGAGTCGATTGCGGTAACATGAAAAGTTTTTTAGCAAAATATCTTGGCAAGGTTTCTAGAACATCATAGTTTTTACAACCCCAGACCTGTGCTCCATGTTGCTCCATGTAGATCTCCATAAGATCTACTATCGTTCTGCCGCTCTAACCGTTTATACAATCCGTGAAACTGGGCTTCATTCATCCTTCGTACCCACTCAGCTCTCATTTTCTCACACAAATAACTAAACTCATTCCTCCATGGAATTACTACTGTTCTTACTACTGCTCTATAAACTTTCCACTTCACCTTCATATCTATGTTTTTGTTAGCAATGAAGTTTCGCCAGACACCATTTATTCCAAATTTTGCTAGTGACGTTCGCTCTCTAATAGTACGGAAACTTGGCTATACCCTGACGCCAAAATCCGCCATCTTGTTAGGAAGCGCCGCATTGTAATAGTATTGATGGTAGGTTCGGATCACTTCAATGATCCGGATTAATTGATCTCATTCACTGCCACGAGCCAATCAGAAGACCAGGATTGGAACTTCCCAAGGTCACGTGACGTGTTTTGTATTGGCGTCATGTAAAAAGCATTGGTTAGATAGGCGTTTGTTTACAAGTTTCCATTCTGTATCTATTCTGTGGTTTGGGTAAACTTGATGTACTGTCAGTGTCAGGTACTGTGTTGTGTTTTGTGTCTAGTTGGTCTTTTGATCAGATGTTAGAACATAGACAAATTAGAATCGCTGGCAAATAATTTACAAATGTGGAATAAATAATTTTTTTTTAATCATACAACATTTTTAAATGTTATAATTGTCGATGCAGTATTGCAGTTTACTTTTATGCAGGACAAGTTTTATTTGAGATGAGTGTTCTATTTACTAAAGCATAATCAAAGCGTTAATCAAATATAGGTAAGGTTGTGCATGTTTTAATAATTTGTTTGAAATAAATAGTTAATAATTTAAAGATTGATTGTCTGCCTACTTTTTATTTCAAAAGATATGTTCCTTTGTTTTGGCGTCATTTGTCAGGTTAGGTGATGCTGGTGAATTTAAATTTTCTCTATTAACCTATTTTATAATTTTTCAAATATTTCATCTGCTGCATAATTTCTGATTCTC